>NC_058080.1:559195493-559509238 GCF_014858855.1 Bufo gargarizans | reverse complement strand
TTTTTTTTTTTTTGGGGGGGGGGGGGGGCGCCACAAGGTTAGCTCGCACAGGGCGCCTGAACACCTAAGGCCGGCCCTGCCTGCGTCCACAAAATTACTGCTTTAGGGTGATATACTAGCTTCAACTAACAACTGATTGAGGCCTGCCATATCAGATTCCACAAATACTGCTCTTCTCTAGGGACTTTAGCACGGGGTCATTTTGAAAATGACAGGCAGAGGAAGAGGCAGGCCATTCCGCAGGGGTGGTAGGGGTCAGGCAGGTGCACCAGGCCGGAGCCTAAGTGGGAAGTTGGAGAAGGTGTGTGCGATTATGTCAAAGGACGCACCAGAGTTGGTTGAGTGGCTCACCCTCCTCATCCTTTGTATTTGCACCCTACTCACTCTCTGCTGTGTGCACCTCCAAAGACACCACCACCACCATAGCCCCTCCACTAGAGTCAGAGGAATTATCTTCCCATCCATTCCCAGACCTTACTGATGCGCAGTCATTCTTGGCATCGGATGAGGAAGAGGAGGTAGCAACGGCTGCCACCCAGCGGCCTGATGACAATACCCAGATCAGCCTAAGGAGGGTGGTCCCCGCTGTTGCTGCCTACACCGAGATCCCTAATGTCAGTGGCTATGACATTAGTCGATGGACATCATGTGGGTGCCCACAACAGAGGAAGAGGAAGGGAGTTCAGAGGGAGAGATGGAGCAGCAGATAGTAAGGAGAAGGAGAAGAAGCAGGCAGAACCCGCAGTGCACAGGAGGCAAAAAGCAGACTGCAAATGTATCTGGAGCGAGCCATTTACCATGCACGGTCACATCTTGTGCTCCCAGGATGCCGGCACATGGCTCCGCAGTGTGGGCTTTTTTTAACGTGTCAGCTGCTGACAATAGTGTTGCAATCTGCAGCCTGTGCTGTCAACGATTAAGTCGCTGTAAGCCCAACAGTCACCTAGGGACGACCACCTTAAGAAGGCACCTAGCTTCCCATCACCGAGCCCAGTGGGAGCAACGCCGTCAGAACCCGTAAAGCCACACTCCCATCACTCCACGTCCTGTCTCTTCTCCTTATCCTCTCTCCTCCCATTTGTCCTCCACTCTACCCTCCACCATCGTCGCGTTCATCTGGCAAAAGGCAGGCTTCCGTGGCCCAAATGTTTGAGCATAAAAAAATGATGACGCCAGATAATCCTCTTGCCCAACGGCTGACTGCTGACTTGTCGGAACTGCTAGCCCACCAACTACTGCCATTTAAATTGGTGGACTCGGAGGCCTTTAGAAAATTTGTGGCCATTGGCACACCGCAATGGAAGGTCCCCGGAAGGAAATATTTCTCCCAGAAGGCATCCCTGAACTATATGGCTACGTTCAGAGGCAAGTTAATATATCTCTGGCACACAGCGTCATTAAAGTAAATGGGGCCCGCCGCGAATGCGCGTTCACCAACATTTGATCGTGAACGCGCATTTGCGTATCGTCCCGGCCGATGTTCGTCCATCACTACGCAAGACACGATCAGTAATAAATACCTCCCGGAGAAATAATCTTATAGGAGTTCTTCCCCCTTTCTCTATCTTTGATGCAATTATTATTATAGGTTTTGGCACGTATTGTGTTGATTAGATTGATGATTGATGACTGCTGGAGATAAAAAATGTAGATGTGAATTACATTTTTAAAATGCGCAAGATTTATCACAGTGGCTGATGCTGGATATTAAATCTGGTACAGTATCTGGTCTAACTTTAAGCTACCTCTTTGTTGGCTTAGTGTACACAATAAATTAGCCATTTTGGGGCATAATGATGCATTTTAGACACATCACTTGCATGCAAATTCACACCTCCACCCCCTACTTTCCAGATGAGATGTAAAAAGTGTGTAATAAATTGGTGCAGAGTAGGTATGCCAGTTTTTTTTTAGCAAATTGCACCAGAATTCTGGCACATTTTCAAGAGTAAATGTGCCCCATTATATCCTCTGGGGCCGGCCTTGGTGTATATATTTCTCCCCTTGTTTCTCAGCTGTGTTGCCCATTAAATGTTGATTGTATGAACCAGAGTCCTTTTCTTTTAACAATCCCTTACTTCGTTCTTCATGTATTCTTCGATCTATACAACTTTTTTTATTGCACCAATACACTTGCCATAAAATATAGGAATGTTGTAAATCTTGATTAGAAATCTCCTACTGTTGGATTTTCGGCATTGGTCCCCTACTTTTTGCTAACCTCCAAAATGCACAATAGAAAGATGTAAAGGACAAATGGTCTGACTGCAGACTTAGGACTATGCAATGTTTGTTTGTAGTTTGTAACCTTGTAGGCACATTGGTCTGCATAAAGCATTACACATTTAGGCAGGTAGCAACATGTGCTAACCAGGGCCTTAATAACTAGACTGTTATTAGTGACTTTTTGCACATTAGCGGAATTTATTAAAGGTTATGTTTTTTAGGGCAGAAAAGCTATACATTTTTGCACAAGCCCTGATTTGCACAAAGTTAGTAACAAAGTTATTGCCCATTAACTTGCCTACAGTATATCACGTCTGTAAAAACCTTGCAGTATTGGACGGGGCCTATGTGACCGTACAGATTTATAATTACTTAGGAGCAAGTTGCACCTGAAATCAATGTCAGCCCCTAGCTGGCATAGATTTAAGATTCTGGTGCATGGACTTGTCGAGGTGTGCCGAAACTATTAAGAGGGATGTGTCTCTTTATAAAATTGGTGTATCTCACACCAAAAGATACCGGTAAGTTCCCCCCATGGCGTATAACAGCACTAACATTTTTGTATGTTTTTGTGTGATATATACAGTATAATAGTAGAACTATTTGTTCTTAATGAGTTATTTTAGAAAAAAATGGTTGCCATACTATACAAGCTCCTTTATGTCAGCTGGACACTTATTTAAATTGTCCATAAATTGTAAAGACATTGATTACAGCATGCATAGTTTATACCTTTATTTCTATGAGATGGCTGCAGAGCCTTGTAATTACTAAGAGACCTGGACTGATGGACAATACTGATGGGAATATTTTGAACTTTAAAGAGTACCTGTCACCACTCCTGACATGCCTGTTTTAATAGCTGTACGCATTCTCCATGTAATAACAATCCTGGAACATCTATTCTTATGGCTCTGTGTTGTGCCATTCCTTTATTATTTCTTCTATAAGTTATAATTGAATTGCTAGCAGTCTGCAGTAAGGGCACAGAGGGGAGGTAACCAGTTGGGGGGAGGGGGGGGGGGTGTCCCTGCACAGTCACACTCTATCCAATCAGTGCTGCTATGGTCAGACTGTGCAGGTATACCCCCCCCCAACTTGTTACCTCCCCTCTGTACCCTTACTGCAGACTGCTAGCAATTCATTCATAACTTCTAGTTGGAATAATATAGGAATGGCAAAACATAGAGCCATATGAATAGATGCTCCAGAATTGTTATTACATGGTGAAAGCATGCAGCTATTAAACAGGCATGTCAGGAGTGGTGACAGGTCCTCTTGAAAACAATAAGGACTGGACATATCATCTGTAATACCCCCCCCCCACACTTTTTCCATATCTGTTTTACCTCATTTTATCTCACTCAATAGTAATGACATATGTTTCCATGTCTTTAGTGCATAAACTTTAACTTCTACATTAAATTTAATTTGCCAGTTTTTAAGTCCAGCCTTCCAATTTATTCAAATCCCTTTGCAATATAATATAATCCTCTATTGAGTCAATTACAGGCAGTTTCATATCATCTGAAAATATGGAAATTTAACAGACAGCTTAATGACATTCCACTGATTCCTCTTCTTGAAGGGAACATTCATTCTTGAATTTAATTTCACAATATTCCAGTCTGCATAAAAAGTTGAGTTTTATATAGTTTAATTGGTTGTATATACGGTAGTTTTCTTCACTTTTCATGTATGGCCTGTTTACTTTACATAGCACATATGTAAGAATTTTGCTGGCCACCTGCGATCAGGGAGCAATGTTTTGTGGGAGCCAATACTAGAGAATAAAAACGAAAGTCTTCTGTGGAGATAAAACATTGGCAAATATTTACTAATGTGAGTGTACCTAGATGTTGTCGTTAGTTGTGCCAACATTTGGCACGGTTTGGTTAATTCCGTCACAGTTTTGTGCATCTAGTTTTTGAAAAATATAATTCTCTTAGCTCACCAATGTTTAACAGGAAAGGGGGATGGCCTGAGATGCAACATTTTGCACCAAAATTGTGCCACTTTTTTACAGTCCTTATCCCCCTAAGCCACCATGACAAAAACTATATGTCATGAACTGGCATGTGCTCAGTCTTCATGATGTACATTTACATCATGGGGAACGTATGGGCAGAGTGGGAGTCCAGCATTGACTGACAGCCGGGCTCCCTGCCGTAATGGCTGACAATAAAGGGGTTGTGCCAAGTTTTTAATTTATCCGCTATCCACATAATAGGAGATACCTAATAGGAGATAACTAACTGAGTTCTGACCGCTGGGACCCAAATATATCTCAAGAATGGGGGCCCCATTGCCTGTACTGATGGAGCAGTGAGTACCCACAATTGTTACTCATGGTGAATAACAGCTCAGAAAATAACAGCAGAGTAGCTCCCCTCAAAAGAAATAGTAAATTATATATAGTGCCATAGTTGTACTGTTGAAAACAAGCCCAAATACATCTACATTTAAGGAAAACTAAAAGTAATGGCTTTTGGAATGCAGCAACATAAAAAAAACTAAAAACTATTTTTTTGTTTGCAAATAGTAGAACATAAAAAACTAAAAATATTTGGTATTGCCATAATTGTACCAAACCATAGAATACAACTAAGTAATTAGTGATGCCACACAATGAACATCGTAAATTTTAAATCCTAAAACTATGGATCTTCAATACGTCTTTTTACAGCAGTCTCTAAGGGCCTTAGGCCCCTTTCACACGGCCGTTGCGGAAACATGTGCGGGTGCGTTGCAGGAATACCCGCGATTTTTCCGCGCGAGTGCAAAACGCGCATGTTTGGTACCCAAACCTGAACTTCTTCACAGAAGTTCGGGCTTGGGATCGGTATTCTGCAGATTGTATTATTTTCCCTTATAACATGGTTATATGGGAAAATAATAGCATTCTGAATACAGAATGCATAGTAAATAGCGCTGGAGGGGTTAAAAAAATAAAATAAAAATTTAACTCACCTTAGTCCACTTACTCGCGTAGCCCGGCATCTCCTTCTGTCTTCACAGTCATCACATGATCCATCACCATGGTAAAAGATCATGTGATGGATAATGTGATGACTGTGACGTCACCAAAGGGGTTAAGTTTTTTTAACCCCTCCAGCGCTGTTTTACTATGCATTCTGTATTCAGAATGCTATTATTTTCCCTTATAACCATGTTATAAGGGGAAATAATAATGATCGGGTCTCCATCCCGATTGTTTCCTAGCAACCGTGCGTGAAAATCGCACCGCATCCGCACTTGCTTGCGGATGCTTGCGATTTTCACGCAACCCCATTCATTTTTATGGGGCCTGCGTTACGTGAAAAAACGCAGAATATAGAACATGCTGCGATTTTCACGCAACGCACAAGTGAAAATCACTGCTCATGTGAACAGCCCCATAGAAATGAATGGGTCTGGATTCAGCGCGGGTGCAATGCGTTAAACTCACGAATCGCATCCGCGCGGAATACTCGCCCCGTGTGAAAGGGGCCTTAGGCCGAGCTGCTGCCTTTTTATGGAGGCCCAGTCTAAATGCTGCATCGGTCTGCCGTGCAGTGAAAAGCAGGGGCTTAGCCCTCTCATCAGAGATGCACTCCTGCTCTAATTGCCGGATATGCAGGTGTGCTGATCTGGGCCGTTTAACCCCTAACATGCCTCGAGTAATAGACATGTAAGTGGTTAAAGGGGGAGAAAACTCCCTCTTTCTTCCATGAGCACCCTACGAATGATATTGCGGGTTGCTGATGATGTGCATACATGCAGGTCAGGGGCTAGTGATGGCCCCAGGCCTGCCTCTAGAGTGTCCCAACAGGCCACAAAAAAGTTAGAAAAATGTATTAAAAAATCCAAGTAAAAAACTGTTTTTTTAAATTGAAAAAAAAATGTCAATAGAAAAATTTGCATAAATGAAATCTCGAAATAAATCTGGCAAACTATTAGCTGCTTTGGCAAAAGGCCATAGGCCAGTGACGAATATTACCACTCTCAAGAATGACTCAGGGACTCTCTGCTCTGACCCCAAAGGGATAAATACCATATTAATGGATTTCTATGCAGCTTTACAGGGAGTGCAGAATTATTAGGCAAATGAGTATTTTGACCACATCATCCTCTTTATGCATGTTGTCTTACTCCAAGCTGTATAGGCTCGAAAGCCTACTACCAATTAAGCATATTAGGTGATGTGCATCTCTGTAATGAGAAGGGGTGTGGTCTAATGACATCAACACCCTATATCAGGTGTGCATAATTATTAGGCAACTTCCTTTCCTATGGCAAAATGGGTCAAAAGAAGGACTTGATAGGCTCAGAAAAGTCAAAAATAGTGAGATATCTTGCAGAGGGATGCAGCACTCTTAAAATTGCAAAGCTTCTGAAGCGTGATCATCGAACAATCAAGCGTTTCATTCAAAATAGTCAACAGGGTCGCAAGAAGCGTGTGGAAAAACCAAGGCGCAAAATAACTGCCCATGAACTGAGAAAAGTCAAGCGTGCAGCTGCCAAGATGCCACTTGCCACCAGTTTGGCCATATTTCAGAGCTGCAACATCACTGGAGTGCCCAAAAGCACAAGGTGTGCAATACTCAGAGACATGGCCATGGTAAGAAAGGCTGAAAGACGACCACCACTGAACAAGACACACAAGCTGAAACGTCAAGACTGGGCCAAGAAATATCTCAAGACTGATTTTTCTAAGGTTTTATGGACTGATGAAATGAGAGTGAGTCTTGATGGGCCAGATGGATGGGCCTGTGGCTGGATTGGTAAAGGGCAGAGAGCTCCAGTCCGACTCAGACGCCAGCAAGGTGGAGGTGGAGTACTGGTTTGGGCTGGTATCATCAAAGATGAGCTTGTGGGGCCTTTTCGGGTTGAGGATGGAGTCAAGCTCAACTCCCAGTCCTACTGCCAGTTTCTGGAAGACACCTTCTTCAAGCAGTGGTACAGGAAGAAGTCTGCATCCTTCAAGAAAAACATGATTTTCATGCAGGACAATGCTCCATCACACGCGTCCAAGTACTCCACAGCGTGGCTGGCAAGAAAGGGTATAAAAGAAGAAAAACTAATGACATGGCCTCCTTGTTCACCTGATCTGAACCCCATTGAGAACCTGTGGTCCATCATCAAATGTGAGATTTACAAGGAGGGAAAACAGTACACCTCTCTGAACAGTGTCTGGGAGGCTGTGGTTGCTGCTGCACGCAATGTTGATGGTGAACAGATCAAAACACTGACAGAATCCATGGATGGCAGTCTTTTGAGTGTCCTTGCAAAGAAAGGTGCCTATATTGGTCACTGATTTGTTTTTGTTTTGTTTTTGAATGTCAGAAATGTATATTTGTGAATGTTGAGATGTTATATTGGTTTCACTGCTAAAAATAAATAATTGAAATGGGTATATATTTGTTTTTTGTTAAGTTGCCAAATAATTATGCACAGTAATAGTCACCTGCACACACAGATATCCCCCTAAAATAGCTAAAACTAAAAACAAACTAAAAACTACTTCCAAAAATATTCAGCTTTGATATTAATGAGTTTTTTGGGTTCATTGAGAACATGGTTGTTGTTCAATAATAAAATTAATCCTCAAAAATACAACTCGCCTAATAATTCTGCACTCCCTGTATATAGGAGTTCAGATCAACAAAAGGGTGAACTGAGAGACTGGTTAGACGGGACTAATCTTCCCACACTTTCGGACCTAGACAGGGACATACTTAATGCCCCCATATCATAGAGGAAGTCATCAACACTATCAAAAATATATCTTTGGGAAAGGCCCCAGGACCAAATGGGTATACGGGGGAATTCTTTAGAATTCTATCACAAGATATTGCCCCAACACTATCACAGGTCTATACGGGATACATGCAGGGGTCTGCCATACCTCTACATACCAACACGGCACACATAAAGGTCTTACCGAAGCCAGGAAAAGATCCTCTCTCAGCGGCCTCATACCGACCGATATCACTAATTAACGTGGATCTAAAAATAGTCTCCAAAATCTTAGCCGATCGATTGGCACGTATTATGCCTTCTTTGATTTCTCCATCCCAGGTAGGTTTTGTACAGGGGAGGGCGGCAGTGACTAACCTGCGTAAAGTATTAACGGTGTTGGATGAAGTAAATATGCGTCCCCTAGTGCACCCCTCTGCTGCTATTGTTTCAATAGACGCTGAAAAGGCATTTGACAATGTGAGCTGGGGGTGGCTAGGGGTCGTATTAGATCATATGGGATTCAGTGGATCTTTTCGTAGTTATATCACAGCTCTATATACAGACCCACAATCTAGGATATGTACACCAGCCTTTCTCTCACCACCATTTAAGTTACATAAAGGGACTAGGCAGGGTTGTCCGCTCTCCCCTTTACTGTTAAATCTTGCAATAGAACCTCTGTCACGCAAAATCAATAGTTGCCAAAATATAGAAGGTATCAAGATAGGCAAGATATCCATTAAGCATGCACTTTTCGCTGACGATCTTTTGATCTTCCTAGAAAACCCGGAAAGAGATTTGGCCAGGGTATTTGAGTTGTTGGAAGATTTCGGGTCAGTATCAGGTTACAAAGTAAATGCCACAAAGTCTGAAATCCTCTTTTTAGGAAATAAACACCGCAAGAGAAGTCCCCAGCAACTTAATGTCCCTATCTAAATAGCCCCAGTATCCATTAAATACTTAGGAATCCACATCGTTAAGCAGCCGGAGTCATTATATCACTTAAATTACCCGCCACTCGTTAAAAAGATTCTTTCAGACCTGGAGAGGTGGATGAATCTCCCCCTGTCCCTGGGAGGAAGGTGCCAACTTTTTAAAATGATTGCCATCCCAAAACTCTTGTATCCCATGCAGACAATGCCACTTCTCCTTAAACATACTGACATTAAAATACTGGAAAGAGCTTTTACTAACTTCCTGTGGGCGGGGAAAAGACCCAGAATAGCATTGTCAAAATTGCAGTTGCCCAAATTGAAGGGAGGTATGGCTTTCCCGAATTTACGGTTATACAATCTGGCGAGCCTCTTGCGACACTGTATTGACTGGATTTTTAATACTAATTTTTACACTAATAGAGCACTGGAATCCCAGCTTGTGCATCCTTGGTGTTTGAAGGCCCTACTACACACCAAATACTCGGCCCAGCCCCTACTGATAAGAACAAGTCTAGTAATAAAAGATACCATTGCCGCATGGAAAGAAATCCGTAAAAATTTTAAGTTGCCCATTTCCCTTTCTAAACATATGCCCTTGTGGGGTCATCCAGAATTTCCGGCCGGTGTACAGTTTAAGCATTTTAATGCCTGGAGGGAGGTGGGTATCACAAAAGCTTCAGACTTATGGCATTCACAAGAACATCGTTTCTATACATATGCAGAACTAAAAGAGAAGTTTCTCTTAAGTCGTCCACAACATGTTTTTGCTTTTCTTCAAGCCAAAAGCTTCCTATATACTAGGATTCATGAACCTAGAACAGTGTTTTCTGTGAGTGGTTTTGACAGTATGATAGGACAGGGAACAACAAAAAAATCACTATCTGAACTATATCAGGGAATCAGTGAAACCAGACATAAACTCTCTTTTCATCCTGGAGGAAAGACTTCCCGGATGTTGATATACATCAGATAATACAACAGGGTTGGGAAAATATTAGGAGGGTAGTTTTTAACGAGGGTTGGAGGGAAACACAATTTCGCCTAATGCACAAGGCAATTTATGGTTTTCGCTTCTCTTCTCAGTCTCAAAGACAAGACAGACTGACATGCTGTCCAAAATGTCACTTAAACAGATCAAATATGTTGCACGGGATTTGGTCATGCCCAAATACGTCAAAATTCTGGGAATTAGTGAAACAGCAAATTAAAAGACATCTAGATGTCAACATCCCCAACACTCCTGAGTGTATTCTTTTCCATGCTCTCCCAGAGCATAGACATATACAACCAATTATCCATATTATTATTCTGGCGGCCAAGCGGTGTCTACTAAACAGCTGGCTTCGACCACATGTACCATCAATGAATGAGGTATTGGAACATGTCAAAAGATGCTTTGATTTGGAGAGAATAGAGGCAAACGCCTTTAGAGGAAAGCGTATCGAAAATTTCTTCAAACGATGGGAGGATTTTATGATAGTAGTATACTCAGATCTGGAATTGAAGAGTTTGATGACACCATTTCTATCCTCGGAATGGTATTTGAAACGTAAAATTGCAGGGACCCTGGGGAGATTATTGTCTGATTAAAGTTTAATTAATATTAGGACCCGGTATACTGGAGGAAAGAGTTCAGGGGGAAAGGGGGGGGGGGGGGGGGGGGTAAGGGGTTAACATCAGTTAGGGGCTAGTAGATTAGCCTTAAAGATCAGGAAATTGAACGAGCAGTCAATGTTATAATATGTAAGTAATGACAGCTGGGGATCAGCTTTATTCATGTAAGAGATTGTTCAACATGTGTCAGATGTACTGTATCGTATATGTCAAACCATGTCAATTTCTCACTCTATTGTGACATGCTGCTGGAATGAAAAATGACAAAAGCTAATAAAGCTTATATTTTTAAAAGAAATTATGAAATCTCTTCATACTGTATCACTGATACTCGCCTGTAAAACCTCCCAGTACAGCGCTATACACTGCCCATTTGTGCCAGTGACATCACTGGGCTCTCTGTTAGGTGGAAGTCTCTGCTTAGCATATTGATGAAATGTCCAGTACCTCACCGGCTCACAACAAACATACCTTGCCGTGTGCAAAGCAGTGCAAGGCAAGGGGAGCATTGGAGTAAATGCTCTGATGCTCCACTTGTATATGGTAAAGTATTAATGGGGAGCTTATATGCAGGCTCAGCCCTGAACCCGGACAACCCCTTTAATAAAAGTCAATCAATGAGTTATATCTATAGAAAAATTATGCATTTAAAAAATACAACTTGTCCAACAAAAAACAAGCCATTATAAGACTACTTTGACAGTATAATAAAAAAAGCCGTGACTTGAGACTCTTGAAATGTGGTGACATCAAAACTGAAATGTTCTAGTATTCTAGTAAAAAGTGGTAAAGCATAAAAACTATACATAATTAGACCCATAGAATAAAAGTTTAACATATTAAAGAAGCACTCCCACAAAAATATTTATTCCCTGTCCTGTTAGAAAGGTAAAGTAAACTGCATTGGAGCTAATCTTCTTACCAATGACTGTATTTGTGAGTTATAACCTCCCTTCTGATTCTCAGCTGACACAGGACAGGAAGTCAGTTACTTCTCTATTCATTCCTATGAGACTGACTCACATAAGATGTCAGAGTGATGGTCACATAACACAGTGCTTCTTTAATTATACTGCACAGTAAATAGTGATGGAAAAAAACTCTGGTCTAAACAGGTGAAAATGCTTCAAACCCATACACTGTAGCGTGTCTATAACCGGGGGAGCAATTCCGGACGGCAGTCCCCAGCAAAAAATGCGTACAATGGAGGATGCCGGGGCGGACCGCATGCACCACAAGAACATCTTACACAAAATGATACATTGTGAAGATGAAGAAATATGCATACACAATTCACTGCAAAAAAGCACCAAAATGATACGCAACTGACAATACTAGCTAATTCCTCAGGCCAATGTTAAAAGCTGAGAACGTTGCCAATATCTTCCAGTCAGGGACATATCGGAGCCCCTCATGCACCATAGTGATGGAAACACAAAATCAGTGGTGAAATTTCAGTTTTTATTTCCATTCCATCCAGGAAACGTTAATAAAAGTTACCAATAAGTTGTATTTACCTCAAAAAAGGTCTGCAAAATGTGGATCCGCAATATGTGGATACCAGCCGTGGGTATGCTCCATTGTCAAAATGCCTATTCTTGTCCGCAAAATGGGCAAGAATAGGACATGATCTATAATTTACAGCACAGCTGCTCAGATGCTGCCAGCACACAATTGAAATGAACGGATCATCGTGCAATCCACAATAAAATGTGGATCGGATGCGGACCAAAAATACGGTCATGTGAACGAGGCCTTAACGGGTTAATTCCCACAGTACACTTGGGTGGATGCCATTTGAACCTGGGGAATTGTCTTCACTTATTTTTGTACTGAGAAGTTGGCATTTGACATTGATTTTCTTACTAACACAACAATAGGTTAACTTCTCCCCCTCTCGGCCATTCCACCTAGATGATTTATGAAAGGGCCAAATACTTTCAATTTAATTTCTTTTTTGAATTTATTTGCTTTAATAAAATTGGATTATATTTACTTTCTTTCATAATAAATCGTTCTATAGTTTTGTGGCAGTACATTTGCATTCCCTTGGTGGAATAAGATTTATCTTTTAACATTATTCCCAGAAATAAAGTCAAAACAAGTCTAAAGACGTTCTGGTAACCCTAGAATGTCTTTCTCCATGAGACATGCATTCTCCTTGGAAACAGTTGAGCATTGGGAGCTCCAAATAGGATTAAGGTACTTTCACACTAGCGTTATTCTTTTCCGGCCTAGAGGCTCAATGCATTCTGAATGGAGATCAATCCGTTCAGGATGCATCAGGATGTCTTCAGTTCAGTCTTTTTGACTTTTCAGGATGGAGATAATACCACAGCATGCTGCGGTTTTATCTCCGTCCAAAATTTCGGAACACTTGCCATTTTTTGCCATTGAAATGCATTAATGCCGGATCCGGCACCGAGTGTTCCGGCAAAATGGATCCAGCATTGCAGTCTGCACATGCTCAGACCACAAAAAATTTAAAAATAAATAAATTCCGGATCAGTTTTCCAGATGACTCCGGAGAGACGGATCTGGCATTTCAATGCGGAAGTTCCGGTGACGGAACTGCCTGTCGGAATCCTCTGCCGCAAGTGTGAAAGTACCCTTAAGTGACCATATGTTGTGGCTTAGTATAAAAAGTGAGTTTGAGGGCCTTTAGTCACCTTTTGTCAACCTGTACATAGACCTGTCCATTTTAATTAACATACTACATTAATAAAAGGTCATAAACAAATATTTAAGCCACAACAGTAAGATAATAATTGAGCTAAAATGAGTGTTTAGGAGGTCAGAGATCAAAGATAAGGAGCTGTCAGCTGAGCTGCCTGACTAAACAGAGTGAAAACTCAAAACCTACTATTAGAGAATCTCAAGTCTGTACAGAGAAAGGGACTCAAAATGTTTTGTATAGACCAATTGAAAAATGATTTTAACTCAAATTCAGTACATTGCAATGATAATAAAAAAACTGAGCCCAAAGATGTACATAGCCTTTAACGCCTATTACTATAACGGCGCTGGCCGGGTCTTTAATGATGGCGCCCACTCCTGAGCGCTGCAGGCGCTATAGCCACGGGTTGTTGCCTGCTTCTTATAGCAAATACCTGTGGCTCATGTCAGCAACCGGCAGTAATGCCAATCGTGGACATTTAACCCTTCAGATGCCGTAGTCAATCCTGACCATGGCATCAGAGGGTGCTGAAAACCAAAAGCGGGCACTTCCAGTGCTGCTCAGGCTCCCCCGTTCGGAGGAGCCGGAGCTTGTGTGCAGCAGCCCCTGTATTTGTGAATGACAAGAGTCTGCTGCATAGTATTTCCTATGGAACCCTTGCCTGTTATAGGGCTCCATAGGAAACAAGCAATTTTCTCATAGACTCCAATGCTATGAGAATAGCAATCTAATAATTGCATGTTATAGTTCCCTATGGGACCTATAAAAAAGTGTAAAAGAAAAAGTTTTAAAAAAATATAAAAGATAAAATAACATAAAAATTCAAATCAATATAAATATAAAAGAACTAATTTTAAAAAAAAATACACATCATGGGTGTCGCTGATAGTATAAAAATATAAAAATATATTCACTTTAATGGGTCCGTGATCTGGCCATTCCACAAAAAGATAGGACATGTTCCTAAAGAGTTCCGTTCCGTGCTTCCGTTCCGCACTATTCCGCATCTCCGGATTTGAGGACCCATTGAAGTGAATGGGTCCCCATCCGTGATGTGGAATGCCCACGGAACGGCCCCCGTGTATTGTGGATCTGCAAATGTGGTCCGCAATACAGCCACGAAGCGCACACGTTCGTGTGAAAGAGGCCTTAAAAGGGCTGTGCAGCGTCAATATCAGATCAGCAGAGGTTTGACTCCTGACATCCCTGCAGATCAGCTTTATCGACAAGGCCGTTTTGCTCCTACAAGCTTTCTATTGGGCATGCGCCGGATCTCGGAAGGTCGGGGACTGCAGAAGCCGCCCAGCTAAGTGAATATTGATGAGCTGGGCGGCGCTTCAAAAACGGCGGTTGGGCTGATGCTGGCTGGGTGCAAGTGGAGCTGAAACCCCGCCCCTTGGGCAGAAAAAACAGCGATTAGTTCAGGTTATAAAACGTGAGTTAACTGTATTCATAATGTGGACAAGGGGGATACTTATATGTTTTTAATGCACATTAGAAGACCTGTGCATGGATATGTACAGCTAATTATGGTTATTGGGCCTGTCAGTGTCCCTTTAAATTATTACTTGCATCCCATCTAGATTGTAGCAGCAGTACAGTGTGATTACAACTTTCAGAGTCAGACCTCCACCAATATGGTATTGATGAACTATCTTGAGGATATGTCATCAATATCATGGCACTGCACAACCCCTTTAAAGAGCAGAACCTAGCAGAATAAAAGTTTATATTCTCACTACTCATAATGATAAACGCTCCACAATGATAAATGACTAAAGCTTTCTCCAGACCCTGCCTAGTGCTGTCAGCAGTTTAACATGCTCAGAACTGCTCACAGATTCCTTTTAGAGAGGACTTGTCACACTCGTGATATGTCTGTTTTAGTAAATGTTTGCAACATCTTGTCACCACCAGACATCTGAGAAGCTCTGACAGATGCCTTTCAGAACCTCCTCCTTGAGCTTCCTTTGTTTTGTTTTCAGTTCCTCATCTCGTTAGCCTCTCTCAGCTGTCATGTAGTTGTACTGATTGCATCCCTTTAAATTCCTCCCCATAGTGCATCAGTGTGCGGTTTATATTTCTTCCTGGAGTGTGTGTGCATGCTGATCCTACTTCCCAGTCTTCTACAAGATAAGTGTTGTGCATTCATTTGTGTTTTTCTGTTGGCTGGATCCCAGGTGACCCTGACTCCCTCCGTATCTAGTGTAGGGAGCCGGTGGTCGTGTCCCCTCACTATTATAGGGTGTTCAGGTGTTATACAGTCGAGGTACGAGGATATGCGATCATCTAACATTGGGATTTTTGCATAGGCTGAGGAGTCAGGGAGAGTGCCAGGTCTGATGCAGGGGTCTCCCTTTTTGTTCCTTAGTTTTGGATCCAGTGAGTCGTATATTCATTTTGTGTTGTCTTGTTTCCCGTACACCTTCTGTGACATTATAAACCGCCAAAACCGTCACAAGCATGGATCCGGTTTCACTTTTGACTGAACGCTTCCAGGGTCTTTCATTGGAGGTAAACAAGTTATGCCAGGGTAAACAATCCGCAGAGATATACTGCTCAGAATTTCGGAGATGGGCAGCTGATACTGGTTGGAATGATGCTGCACTCCAAAGTCAATTTTGCCATGGTCTTTCAGAGGGATTGAAAGATGCATTTTCCTTTCATGAGAGGCCTACTTCCTTGGACTCTGCTATGTCTCGGGCCGTTCGTATTGACAGGCGTCTTAGAGAGAGAGGAGAGATCACTCCTTCCTGTCATACTCAATCCCAGGACAGTGCAGCGGTCTCTTTCTGTGCGCAGGGGTCCCGGTCGCTGTCAACCCCTTCTGAGCAGAAGCCCATGCAGCTGGGGTTGATTGCCTCTGACAATAGAAGATTCAGCCCACATGGGAAGGTTTGTTTTTGTTGTGGAGGTATAAATCATTTGGCAAATGTTTGTCCCTCTAGGAGATTCAGGCAGTTTTTTGGGAGTAATAAAGAAACAAAAAGGAAAAAATCCTTTAAAAATGTTCCATCTGTTACCATTGGCAGGGTTGAGGCGGAAATTGAAGGTTTTCCGTTTGCTTGCAGTTCCCGTTTTGTTCTGCCTGCCAGGGTGGCGCTAGAGAGCAAGAACATTTTTTGTGAGATTTTTGTAGATAGTGGAGCAGCTGTCAATCTCATTGATAATCAATTTGCGATAACTCATGGTTTCCAGGTATGCACTTTGGGAAAGGATATTCCTGTTTTTGCTATTGATTCCGCTCCACTTTCTCAGAAATCATTAAAGGGCATAGTTTACAATATCCGTTTAATTGTGAGTGATGCTCATGTTGAGGATGTGTCATGTTTCATCCTTAGCGGATTGCCTACTCCTCTAGTGTTGGGGCTACCCTGGCTCACTAAACATAACCCCACCATTGATTGGTAAGCGAGGCAAATAAATGGTTGGAGTGACTTTTGCAGAGAGAATTGCCTCACGACATCTGTTTCTGAGGTTTCTATTAAGACTGTACCATCCTTTCACTCTGAATTTTCGGAGGTCTTCTCTGAGAGTGGAGTTTAGGATTTGCCCCCGCACAGGGAGTACGATTGCCCTATTAATCTCATCCCAGGCGCCAAGCTGCCTAAATCTCGTTTATACAATCTTTCCCAACCTGAAAGGGTCGCTATGCGTGCTTATATCTCTGAGAGTCTGAGAAAAGGACACATACGACCCTCGAAGTCACTTGTTGCCGCTGGTTTTTTCTTTGTTAAGAAAAAAGATGGTTCTTTAAGACCTTGTCTGGATTTCAGGGAGCTGAACAGTATCACAATTCGTGACCCTTATCTGCTTCCTCTGATCCCGGACCTGTTTAACCAGATTGTTGGGGCTAAAGTTTTTTCCAAATTAGATCGAAGAGTGGCATACAACCTGGTCAGGGTCAGAGAAGGAGACGAATGGAAGACGGCCTTCAATACCCCTGAGGGCCATTTTGAGAATTTGGTTATTCCTTTTGGTTTGATGAATGCTCCAGGCGTTTTTCAGCATTTTGTGAACAGCATTTTTTTATCATTTAATGGGGAAATTTGTATTAGTGTATTTGGATGACATTTTGATTTTTTCTCCTGATTTCAAAACTCATAAGGAACACTTATGTCAGGTCTTGCTCATCCTGCGGGAGAATAAATTGTACGCGAAACTGGAAAAACGTGTGTTTGCGGTTCCAGAAATTCAATTTCTGGGGTTTCTTCTCTCTGCTTCTGGTTTTTGCATGGACCCCGAGAAGGTCCGCGCTGTGCTTGAGTGGGAGCTTCCTGAGAATCAGAAGGCGCTGATGCGTTTTTGGGGCTTTGCCAATTATTACAGGAAGTTTATTTTGAATTATTCCTCTGTTGTTAAACCACTCACTGATATGACTAGAAAGGGGGTAGATTTTTCTTCCTGGTCGGTAGAGGCGCGTAAGGCCTTTTCTAATATCAAGGAGAGTTTTGCTTCCGCTCCCATCTTGGTACAACCTGATATTTCTCTACCCTTCATAGTTGAGGTTGATGCTTCTGAGGTGGGTGTGGGTGCGGTATTGTCTCAGGGTTCCTCTCCTGCCAAATGGCGACCGTGTGCCTTTTTCTCGAAGAAACTCTCCTCCGCAGAGAGAAATTACGATGTGGGAGATAGGGAGTTGTTGGCCATCAAGTTGGCTTTTGAGGAATGGCGCCATTGGTTAGAGGGAGCCAGACACCCTATTACCGTGTTTACTGACCATAAAAATCTAGCCTACTTGGAGTCAGCCAAGCGTCTGAACCTGAGACAGGCCAGATGTTCTTTGTTCTTTTCAAGGTTTAATTTTGTTGTCACGTTCCGCCCTGTGGTTAAGAATGTGAAGGCAGATGCCCTGTCACGTTGTTTTCCGGGAGGTGGGAATTTTGAAGACCCGGGTCCCATTTTGGCTGAAGGTGTGGTGGTCTCTGCTCTTTATCCTGAATTGGAGGCAGAGGTGCAGGTAGCCCAGTCAGAGGCTCCTGATCTTTGTCCTCCTGGGAGGTTGTTTGTGCCTCTCGCTTTAAGACACAAGATTTTTAAGGAACACCACGATACGGTCCTTGCTGGGCACCCGGGGGCAAGAGCCACAGTGTATCTCATCGCTCAGAGATTCTGGTGGCCTGCGCTTCGTAAGTCGGTTGAGGGTTTTGTGGCAGCCTGCGAGACCTGCGCTCGTGCCAAAGTCCCTCATTCACGGCCATCAGGTCCTCTCCTTCCCTTACCCATTCCTTCCCGTCCTTGGACACATCTGTCCATGGGCTTCATAATGGACCTGCCTCGTTCCTCGGGGAAGACTGTGATTCTGGTGGTGGTGGACCGTTTTAGCAAAATGGTGCATTTCATCCCTTTTTCTGGCTTGCCCAATGCTAAGACGCTGGCGCAGGCATTTATTGATCACATTGTCAAATTGCATGGTATTCCTTCAGACATAGTCTCTGATAGGGGCAAGCAGTTTGTTTCCAGATTCTGGAAGGCTTTCTGTTCTCGCTTGGGGGTTCGGTTGTCATTCTCTTCTGCTTTCCACCCGCAGTCGAATGGCCAGACAGAGAGCGTCAATCAGAATCTGGAGACATATCTGCGCTGTTTTGTGGCGGAGAATCAGGAGGATTGGTGTTCTTTTTTGTCCCTTGCTGAGTTTGCTTTAAATAACCGTCGTCAGGAGTCCTCTGATAAGTCACCATTTTTTGGTGCATATGGGTTTCATCCGCAGTTTGGGACATTCTCGGGAGAGGGGTCTTCTGGTTTACCTGATGAGGACAGATTCTCCTCGTCTTTGTCATCTATTTGGCTAAAGATTCAGGATTATCAAAAGAGCATGAGTGAGAGATATAAGCGTGTGGCAGATAAGAGACGTGTGCCTGGTCCGGACCTGAATGTTGGTGATCTGGTGTGGTTATCTACTAAGAATATCAAATTGAAGGTTCCCTCCTGGAAGTTGGGTCCTAAGTTTATTGGGCCTTACAAAATCTTGTCTGTCATCAATCCTGTTGCCTACCGTCTTGATCTTCCTCAGACTTGGAAGATCCATAATGTTTTTCATAAGTCCTTATTAAAACCTTATGTCCAACCCATTGTACCCTCGTCTTTGCCTCCTCCTCCGATTATGGTTGATGGTATTCTTGAATTTCAGGTCTCTAGGATTGTGGATTCTCGTGTTGTCCGCGGTTCTCTCCAGGTATGGTCCTGAGGAGAGGATGTGGGTCCCAGTGACGGACATTAAGGCCACTCGTCTCATCAGGGCTTTCCATAGGTCTCATCCTGAGAAGGTGGGCTCTGAGTGTCCGGAGTCCACTCGTAGAAGGAGAGGTACTGTCACCACCAGACATCTGAGAAGCTCTGACAGATGCCTTTCAGAACCTCCTCCTTGAGCTTCCTTTGTTTTGTTTTCAGTTCCTCATCTCGTTAGCCTCTCTCAGCTGTCATGTAGTTGTACTGATTGCATCCCTTTAAATTCCTCCCCATAGTGCATCAGTGTGCGGTTTATATTTCTTCCTGGAGTGTGTGTGCATGCTGAACTTACTTCCCAGTCTTCTACAAGATAAGTGTTGTGCATTAATTTGTGATTTTCTGTTTGCTGGATCCCAGGTGACCCTGACTCCCTCCGTATCTAGTGTAGGGAGCCGGTGGTCGTGTCCCCTCACTATTATAGGGTGTTCAGGTGTTATACAGTCGAGGTACGAGGATATGCGATCATCTACCATTGGGATTTTCGCATAGGCTGAGGAGTCAGGGAGAGTGCCAGGTCTGATGCAGGGGTCTCCCTTTTTGTTCCTTAGTTTTGGATCCAGTGAGTTGTATATTCATTTTGTGTTGTCTTGTTTCCTGTACACCTTCCGTGACACATCTTTTCTTAAACAACTGTGCTGTGCCATTTCTCTGCCATTATTCCTGGAAATATATGACTATTATCTGGGTGCTGCCATTCATCTTATCCAAGGGCCATGTCCCTACACAGTATGTTACTTTCAGCACTGATTGGACATTCCATTTGGGGGTGTGACCCTACACAGTCTGACATTGTCCAATTAGTGCTGAAAGTGCCATACTCTGTAGAGTCCCACCCCTTTAAAAAGAGGAATGGTAATACCCAGTAGTCAGTTTGTGCAAACATTTCCAGGAATAACAGAAAAGCACTGGGTTATAAGGACTGTTTGCTCAGGAAAAATACAAGAATTTACTAAAATAGACATCAACAGAGAGTTGGCAGGTCTCATTTAAGTTTGTTTGGCTAGACTGAAATGACCTATGCAATGAGAGCTTTTCGGGTATGCTTCTCAAACTTAGTTTGCAAATAAATTCATACAAATAAATCACTGTTTGTTCAAGAACACTTCCATTAAAATTGTTTAATCTGTGTTTTGTTGGAATTCCCATATACCGAGTACTGCATTAGTCTGGAGCCAGTGGCGTAGCGCGGGTTGCCAGCACCCGGGGTAAGCCAAGTATTGTGCCCCACAACCTGTGGCTACGCCTCTTTTTACAGATAATGTATTAGATATCACCTGCAGTTCTATGTAACACCACAGATAACACTGTGATAACTCTATGTGTACAGATAATGTAGTAGATATCACCTGCAGTTCTATGTAACACCACAGAGAACACTGTGATAACTCTATGTGTACAGATAATGTAGTAGATATCACCTGCAGTTCTATGTAACACCACAGAGAACACGGTGATAACTCTCTGTGTACAGATAATGTAGTAGATCGGTGTGAGCCCCCAGAATTCAGAACACACACATTGTGGCCTGAAGTCTTGGGCCAGGCTGTGACAGTGTGGGCCAAATTCTATATCCACCCTCCCATCACTACAGAACATACAGGGTAATACAGCGCCCCATAGCTCTTACATACAGGGTAATACAGCGCCCTACAGCTCTTACATACAGGGTAATACAGCGCCCCATAGCTCTTACATACAGGGTAATACAGCGCCCCATAGCTCTTACATACAGGGTAATACAGCGCCCCATAGCTCTTACATACAGGGTAATACAGCGCCCCATAGCTCTTACATACAGGGTAATACAGCGCCCTACAGCTCTTACATACAGGGTAATACAGCGCCCCATAGCTCTTACATACAGGGTAATACAGCGCCCCATAGCTCTTACATACAGGGTAATACAGCGCCCCATAGCTCTTACATACAGGGTAATACAGCGCCCCATAGCTCTTACATACAGGGTAATACAGCGCCCCATAGCTCTTACATACAGGGTAATACAGCGCCCCATAGCTCTTACATACAGGGTAATACAGCGCCCCATAGCTCTTACATACAGGGTAATACAGCGCCCCATAGCTCTTACATACAGGGTAATACAGCGCCCCATAGCTCTTACATACAGGGTAATACAGCGCCCCATAGCTCTTACATACAGGGTAATACAGCGCCCCATAGCTCTTACATACAGGGTAATACAGCGCCCCATAGCTCTTACATACAGGGTAATACAGCGCCCCATACAGCTCTTACATACAGGGTAATACAGCGCCCCATAGCTCTTACATCCAGTGATGTCTCCTTTGATGTAGATGTTCACTTTCCTCATCTTCTCCTTTCAGACCAGACCACTATTTTTCAGCCATTTCTCGTCTCTGCAGTTTGACAAAAATAATCCTAGCATCCCCAATACTCTGCCTGCTGTGCTCCCAAATATTATACTGCAGAAACAGATAAACCCCCTGATAATAGTAGTACCATGCAGATAGTGCCCTTTAATATAATTATTGGCACACATTGCCCTAAAATAACTGCGCCCAGCAAATAGTGCCCCTGATACTAATAGTGTTAACATAACGTTCCCCAAAAATAATTGTTGTAAGCTGATACTGTGCCAAGGTGCCCCCACAGTAATAGTGCTCCCAAAATCCCACCAATAGGAATAATTCCCTTCTAGAGCACACATGTTAGTAATAGTGCTCCTACAATGCCCCCAACATGTCCCCACTGTGCCCCAAAAGTAATAATGCTCCCATAGTGCCCAAATACTAATCCCGTAGGACAGAGGGATAAAACTTAACATTTATTATTGGTTCAATCTAAAATTATAGACACCAGAGGAGAAGCCTCTACACCAAACAAAAATTAACAAGACAGCCCGGCGGGCAAGAAAGTACATATATATATATATAGACAGTGTGAACAGAATGTTGTAAATAGCAGGAACGTTCTCACCCGATTGTGGATCAGGATGTCTCATGAAGAAAACTGGAGGTGGAAACGGTCCTTTGGTGTTTCTTGTTCACACAGGAAGGATAGGTATGCCCCTTCAGATTGGGTGGGTGACGGGGTGGTTGACCCTAGGCAACCCTAAGAGGGGGGGGCAGGGGCTAGTATGCCCTACCTATCTATACGGGGACTTACCCCGCAAGGAGCGTCCCCGTCCGGATACCTGGCCCTGTGGGGACAGAATCCCTAGTAGTCCCTAAAAAAATGCTCCCTACGTGTCACGTTTCAGTTCGTCACAGAAAATCATCAGGGCAGATCAATGGTACACACAGGGCTATGGATTGGGCCTGTGCGACCAAGGAGACAGAATAGTACAAAAAAGGGGGGGTTTTATATGGGTCAAAAGCCTGAAAACGTGTGTAGCCAGTCAGGCTAAAGCACACAAGGCATGACCGCATCAAAGGTTATATCAATCAATATAGGTGCACCAGTGGGTGCCAGCTATGATATAACACTGGGCCACAGGATAGTTAATCCGAGGGCAGGCTGTCGGCAGGGTCCCATAGTGCCCATACTAGTAATCATGTTCCCCCTAGACCCCCAGTAGTAATAAAGCCCACCATAATGCCCCCAGTAGTAATAATTATCCTTATAATGTACCAAAATTACCCCCTTTTAATGCCCCCAGTTGAGCTAATGTCCCTATAGTGCCCCCATAATGTGCCAGTATAAAATACCCCCATAGTTCTCCTACCCCTTCCTCCTAGTGCCCCCCATAACGTACCAGTATAAAATTCCCCATATATAGTGCCCAAGTAGATGCCCAAGTAGTTTCCTGCATAATTTGCAAGTATAAAATACCCCTTCTTAGTGCCCCTGTAGATGACCCCATAGTACTCCTCTCTCCCATTCCCCATAGTACCCAACATAATGTGCCCCAGTATAAAATGCCCCTATACAGAGCCCCCCATATAAAATACTCCTTCTTTGTGGCCTCAGTAGATGCCCACAAAATTGTGCCAGTAAGAAGTGCCCCCATAGTGCCACCCAATAATGTGCCAGTAAAAAGTGCCCCCATAGATGCCCCCTAATCATGTGTAAGTGAGAAGTGCCTAACATAGATGGCCCCCCAATCATGTGCCAGTAACAAATGCCCCCCATAGATGGTCCCCAAATCATGTGCCAGTAACCAGTATTGTACCATATAAAAAAATAAACACTCCGCCCCGGCCCTTCCAACGCTTAGCCACTGTCTGGAGCTACACAGAGGCAGATTTATTATATTTCATCACAACTTTTTGTAGCATAAAAAATAACAAAAAATGCTTTTGCGACTTTTCAAACACCACTTGCGAATTTTTTTGGCACAAGTGACATTTCTGCATCGCTCGCAACACTTTCTGAAAAGGGGGCATAGAAAAGACGGGGAGAGGGTGCTGCCAGTGGGCAGGTGCAAATGAAAAAAGAAGTCTAAGGCAGCGCTGAGCCGCCGTAGATTTCATTCTAGTGCTGGGCGATGTGCCTGATATATAGTCTGCCCTTCATCATAAGGGCTCATACACATGCGCAAACAGTGGGTTCATAATATAAAGGCCTCGTCCGCTTGTGCACCGCATCACGGATGCGGACCCATTCACTTGAATGGGTCCATAATCCGGACGGTGGAGTGTGGAAGGAAGCACGGAACCCCATGGAACCACTACGGAGTGCTTCCGTGGGGTTTCTCTCCGTGCCTGTTCTATTTTTGTGCGGTGCGGATGGATCACAGACCTATTCAAGCTGAATGGGTCTGCATCTGTTTGCAGAAACCGCATGGATGTTGCCCGTGCATTGGGGACTGCAAACTGCAGCCTTCAAGGAAAAGAAACTGCCGGCACACATTCGTATGCACGAGTTCTAAATTAGTTGTATCGTCTGGAAGCACTGGTCTTTGATAAATCTCACTCATAGATAAATCTTCCCCTAATGACTGCAGGCTGTTGGAGCATTATGGGAGTTGTAGTTTTCCAACAACTGGAGAGCCATGGGTTGGTAAACATAGGTATACAGTATTGTAAGAAGCACTGTAGTTAAATAAAAGTGTACCGTGATTGGCTGCTGTGGGCATAAATTAAAACTGTGCTGTGATTGGTGGCTATGGGCAACAGTTTGTCTTTTAGCCAAAGCATGCAGGGGAGATGAGAGGCAGAGTGAGAAGTAGTGCCTCAGCAGTTCCAGTAGTGTATAAAATGCATGCTGCATCATTCATTGCTATGGGCAACAAACAGGTTGTCTTTTGGCAGCACATACAGGGAGACAACCACTCTGTCAACACAGAGAGAGGCAGATTGATAAACACTGTAGTAAAATGAAAGCTGTGCTTTGATTGGTTGCTATGGGCAAAAATGAAAACTGTGCTGTGATTTGTTGCTGTTGCTGTCAACAAACAGTTTGTCTTTTAGACAGCACGTGCAGGGAGATGAGAGACAGACTGAACATGTATGTGTATTTCACTGCCAGAGACTTCTGGTGGCATCTTATCTACCGGGAGAGATTATTTTAAAAACCATGGATGTTTTCTTTACCTTTTTAACTGGGCCAAAGACAACAATATTAGAAAATATTTATATAGATAAATGTACACCTGGGCAATGCTGGGTATATATGCTAATGAATAGAAATGCACAACTATAAATCAATCTGCTCAGCTAGCTCTGCTCTGTAACATGTTGTCCACAGATAGGATTGCATGTTTACATGACAGGTTCTCTATAAAGGGAATGTATCCTCAGAACACAACCTATTGTTTACATCAAGTTTTCATGTTAAACATTTTTTTAAGGAATTTTTGGTGGTTATTTTTAATGTCTCTTGTCACTATATATATATAAAAAAATAAAATCGAATACCTTGCAATTTTTTACTGTCCACTAATCCTAATAGGCAGCACTTCTTGGTCTATACAGATCACTTTGCTGCAGTTATCTGCTTATCATTACAGGCAGGATTAGAATTACACAGGATTCACCATTTACAGCAGCTGATTGTCAAAGCTGGTCTACTCCCACATGACCTCTGCACAGGTCACAGAGAACGTTTAAAAACTCTCCCATTGAAGTCAATGAGGTCCCCTCCTATCTATTGTGTCTATGGCCCATGGTGGCTGCTGTAAAGCATATTTCTAAATGCTATTAAGAACATCTCAGACCGTATAGTTGCCATCAGAATGATGTTTACGAAACAGATTGAAAAAATCTATATCTATGTCTGTATCTGGTTTTAACTGGCAGAAAAAATATAGGTGACACATTCCCTATAAATATTAGTAGTCTGCTAGCCTTTTGGGGATGATTACTGTGTCAGAACCTGGGACAACTAGAGTATCCGACTCTAAGGCCCCTTTCACGCGGGCGAGTATTCCGCGCGGATGCGATGCGTGAGGTGAACGCATTGCACCCGCACTCAATCCCGACCCATTCATTTCTATGGGGCTGTTCACATGAGCGGTGATTTTCACGCATCACTTATGCGTTGCGTGAAAATCGCAGCATGCTCTATATTCAGCGTTTTTCACGTAACGCAGGCCCCATAGAAATGAATGGGGTTGCCTGAAAATCGCAAGCATCCGCAAGCAAGTGCGGATGCGGTGCGATTTTCACGCACGGTTGCTAGGAGACGATCAGGATGGAGACCCGATCATTATTATTTTCCCTTATAACATGGTTATAAGGGAAAATAATAGCATTCTGAATACAGAATGCATAGTACAATAGCGCTGGAGGGGTTACACAAAAAATATAAATAATTGAACTCACCTTAGTCCACTTGCTCGCGTAGCCGGCATCTCCTTCTCCACCTCTGAAAGTGGCATGGGAAGACAAAAGTTGCAGAATTTTACACAATTTGTTGCGTGTGCAAAACATGCGACAATGTCATAATACAAGATGAAAGGAGTAACAGCCTTCATAAAGGTCCTCAGTGTATTAAAACATTAATTTGCTTTGCTTTATCATTTTTAATGGCTTTTTTCCTCCACAATAAAAGGTAGTAATTGTAATGTACAGTAATTAGACAGATTTGTTTTACTGTATATTCAGGTTTGTTTTGTGTGTCATATTTAAAGACAAGAATGTATTTACATTCCACAACAGAACCACAATGGACTCCTTCAGACCCATTTATAAGGCGCCGTTTGGATCTGCTGTACAACCGAACCAGCACAGTTCTGTGGCTAGAAGCCATGGCATACATGACCAGAGGTTGACTCAAAGGGGGGAATTTATCATAAGGGGGAAATTTGAAGTCAGTTTTGCGTTGCAGTACTTTATGCCACATTTATCAAATGTCTTACGTGACTTGATAAATTTGTCTTATTCTTAAACCTAACACTTTTGTCTAGAGATGCTACTTCATTTTTCCTACTCTTACTGGAGAGAGATTGTGACTTTTTTGCGTCTTTTAAAAAAAAGTCTCAATGATAAATCTGGAGTGAAACTCATGAATATAGCTGACCACACCCACTTTTCCATCCACATTACAAAACTAGAGTGAGTGGTGTAAAATGCAAAAAGTTGCAAAAATTGTGCGCGAGTGTAAAAAATCGTGAAACCCCTATTTTTTTTACACTAGAATTCTGGAGAGAACGTATGATTAATCAGGGCCAAAATATTTTTGTCTTTATATTCATTTTAACGGCACAAGACCATTTATATAATTCACTTTACTGTTAAAATTTGCTTAAAAGTAGCACATCATTATTTCACACATTTTTAAAATGTAGCTTTCTGCAAGATAAGACTAGAATCAGAAGTTACAGTCAAATTGTCATAGAAAAGTGAAAGTTTCACACTTTGTCATTGCAGTAAAGCGATTCTCTCCAGTTCCCAGGTACAATGTCAATCACATGATAATATATTGTAGGAAGGCACAAGGGTCCGTCATTGACGGAAGGTACGTGTCACCAAGGTTCCTGGCCTTGGTGAGATAAGAATCGGTAATTTTGGGTGTCAGCCGCAGCTAGTGCTCGCTGACACTGTTTTACTTAGTGTGGCTGTAAAGCTAATCCGGGCCGGTTCTTATTGGGAGCAGCCAAAGAGCAGGGTGGGTGGCTGTTCCCCACGTCCAGGCCAGGTTTTGAGCTGGGTTTAAAAACCCAGCCAGCAGCTCAGCTGGGTGTAGAATGTTTCCTCCATCTAACAGTGGAGCTCGGTCAGGCTCTGTTTTGGGACCTAAACATTTGGTACTGTGCTGGAGTGACACTGCTGGGAATCAGGTGCCCTAAAGCCTGTGGACAAATCAGCCTGCCAGGTGACATCTTTGTTCTGTGGACTTTGTGCAGTGTGAATTAACACCAGGACTCTGCAAAGAGTTTGTGTTACTTTTTTCCTTTAGTGTGAATAAACACTGAACTTTTTGCTTTACTACCGTGTTCTTGCCTCTGTACTGCGACCGCTTAACCTGTGTGAAGTTGGCACCCCATGTTCTTAAATTTCAAAAAGAAATACACCGTTTGTGCCGGTTCGGTTCCTGAGATATTGCGCGTTAGATTTTTATAAAGCCCCGCCCACTTTCCACCCCATGTTTTTAAATTTCAAAAAGAAATACACCATTCGTTTGTGCTGGTTTGTGCTGCAAAAATGAACATTTGCACCGCTTTGGTTTCTGAGATATTGCGCGCTTGATTTGATGAAACCCCTCCCACTTTCCACCCCATGTTTTTAACCCTGACCCTAGACCCCCCAGGTGTGCTGAAGCTTGCCCCCCCTCCCGCCCCCCCACAACTTTTTTTGGAGCACAAGCATATTATTATTATTTTTTCTGCGTACGCTGACTGTGGCCGGCAACTGTTAGCGCATTGCACACCCCACCGCTGATCAGCGAGTTTGAATTTTTTTTAAATCACGCACACACACACTCCCCTATGGCCCGCCGGATGTTCTCGGCTGAGGAGGCATATACCCAGCTTGCCTCCAAGTCCGAGAGCCCCAGTAAGGACGAGGATGACCCCACTTTCCTTTTGTCATCCGCGTCCTCCTCCTCATCTAGCGATGATGATGAGACCCCAAGGCAGCGGAGACGCCGCCAGGCGGAGCAAGGGGACCGCCATGCTAGGGACCCTGTGGCCCACACTAGTACGAGAAGCTCTGGGGCTCGTACTAGTTTTCCAGCCCACCAGTTAAGTCCACCGGAGCCCCCTACCGGTGAACTTCTCTGGTATACCCCAGAGCGTTTTGAGCCCGTGATTCCTGATTTTGTAGGCCAACCAGGAATCCAGATTTCCACAGTGGGCTTCACCTAATACGACTACTTTAGTCTTTTTTTCAGTGACCACTTTGTGAATCTGATGTTGGAGCAGACGAACCTGTACGCCCCACAGTTCATTGCTCAACACCCGGGCTCCTTTTTGGCTAGGCCCGGTGGCTGGACTCCGGTCTGTGCAGCCAAGATGAGGATGTTTTGGGGCCTCGTGCTGCATATGGGCCTAGTCAAGAGACTTAGTGTCAGGCATTACTGGAGTGGGGACGTCCTCTACCAGACCCCACTTTACAGTACGGCCATCTTGGCTGCACAGACCGGAGTCCAGCCACCGGGCCTAGCCAAAACGGAGCCCGTGTGTTGAGCAATGAACTGTTGGGCGTATAGGTTCGTCTGCTCCAACATCAGATTCACAAAGTGGTCACTGAAAAAAAGACTAAAGTAGTTGTATTCAGTGAAGCCCATTGTGGAAATCTGGATTCCTGGTTGGCCTACAAAATCAGGAATTACGGGCTCAAAACGCTCTGGGGTATACCCAGAGGGGGCTCCGGTGGACTTAACTGGTGGGCTGGAAAACTAGTACAAGCCCCAGAGCTTCTCGTACTAGTGTGGGCCACAGGGTCCCTAGCATGACGGTCCCCTTTCTCCGCCTGGCGGTGTCTCCGCCGCCTTGGGGTCTCATCATCATCGCTAGAGGAGGACGCGGATGACAAAAAGAAAGTGGGGTCATCCTCGTCCTCACTGGGGCTCTCAGACTTGGAGGCTATCTGGGCGTATGCCTCCTCAGCCGAGAACATCCGGCGGGCCATAGGGGAGTGTGTGTGTGCGTGATAAACTTTATTTGGTGTGCGTGTGTGTGGGGGGACGGGTGTTTGTGAACTTACCCTAAACCTAACAGACAAAAAAAAAAGAATTAAAAAAATGCCAAAAAATTCTAACTCGCTGATCAACCGTCCTAAGTTGATCAGCGGTGGGGTGTGCGATGTGCTAACAGTGGCCGGACGCTAAGAGTCCCGGCCACAGTCAGCGTACGCATAAAAAAATAAAATAATATGCTTGTGCCCCAAAAAAAGTTGTGGGGGGGGCAAGCTTCAGCACACCTGGGGGGTCTAGGGTCAGGGTTAAAAACATGGGGTGGAAAGTGGGAGGGGTTTCATCAAATCAAGCACGCAATATCTCAGAAACCAAAGAGGCGCAAACGTAAATTTTTGCGGCACAAACCAGCACAAACTCAGCACAAACGAATGGTGTATTTCTTTTTGAAATGTAAAAACATGGGGTGGAAAGTGGGCGGGGCTTAAAAATCAAGCGCGCAATATCTCGAAAACCAAAGCAGCGCAAACGTTCATTTTTGCAGCACAAACCAGCACAAACGCAGCACAAACGAATGATTTTTGAAATTTAAGAACATGGGGTGCCAACTTCACACAGGTGACCGCTTACCCTGCCTACCAGAGCAAATCCCTACAATATGTACATTGAATAGATAGAATACTTTTGAAAACAATTATAATTTAGAAAATTATTGTGCGCCACTCATATGGAGTCACAGTGAAGAGCATATGTAAGTCCTAGTCCTAAATTCCTGAAAATGGTTGGTACTCTACCCTGAGCTAGTCATTACATATAAAACAGAAGAGACAATGGCATCAAAATTAAAGGGACACGTCTATAAGAAAGGGTTAGTTTTTAAACTCAACATTCATACAAAACATTTTTTTCTCCGAATGTGTGGCTGTTTTTGATTTCAACAGTACTATGCTATTGAAAATGACATACAAAATAAGAGATAAAACTCCTGGTATAGGTAGCCTATTGTTAGTTTCTGCTGCTGTGAGGTGAAGATGGTATCTGTTAATATAATAATAGATTATTGGAATAATTGGAATAACAGTATGACATCTCTGTTGTTCTATTGATAGACCTAGATAAAGATGTCCACAGAGGAGCACTGCTCTTACTAGTGTAATGTGTGGTGCTCTAATTGAGTCATTTATCCTCTTCCCTCTCTGCTCGCAGTGAAGGGTCTGACTCTGACCCTCTTTCACACGACCGTATGGCTTTTTCAGTGTTTTGCGGTCCATTTTTCACAGATCCATTATTCAGTTTTTTATTTCCGTTGTGTTTCCGTTTCTGTTCTGTTTTCCCGTACGGCACATACAGTATACAGTTATTTCATAGAAAAAATTGGGCTGGGCATAACATTTTCAATAGATGGTTCAGCAAAAACGGAACGGATACGGAAGACATACGGATGCATTTCTGTATGTGTTCCATTTTTTTGCGGACCCATTGACTTGAATGGAGCCACAGAACGTGATTCGCGGGCAATAATAGGAGATGTTCTATCTTTCAGCGGAACGGAAATAGGGAAATGGAATGCATACGGAGTACATTCATTTTTTTTTGCGGAACCATTGGAATGAATGGTTCCGTATACGGACCATATACGGAACGCAAAAAATGGCCCGTAAACAGAAAAAAAAAAGCGGTCGTGTGAAAGAGGCCTAGGGAAGTGAAGCAAAGCTGTTTGTTGTGCTGAAAGACCAAACAAAGGGAAAAGTTAAGAACCAGAACTGGAAGTAGAATACATTGAGTGACTTCAAAACATTATATCCAGAAAACTATCCACATGGTGATGATAAATATTTGATGGTAGTGTCCTTTTAAATCAAACAGGATAAAAGTAATCTAAAGGAAAGTAATTACAAATATGAGAGAGTTCCTAAGAGGCACGAGTACTACTATATCTCATCATATAATTAAAATGGAAGGAAAATTTAAGTGTAAATGTCATATTTGTTTCTATTTGCTAGTTCATTAGAGCTAGGCATGTACACCTGAGTTAGTCTGTCAATGACTGCCAAAAGATAACAGCTTTTATTAATGTCCCCTGTCTCTTTCCACTGGTCCCTTAAAGGACCCTTGATAGGGGTTGTCTGTCTTCCTTGTAGTGTAAACAGAAGAGTGAGTTGTCCTTCACACTGCATGCCTGTCTGTAGATAGTGTCAGGCTTTAGAGTGGGGAAGCGTGTCTCTCAGTAATCCAATCTGATTGGCTGGCAGGAAGCTGCTGGCTAAGGGTCTATTCAGGCATATTGAGGACCGCAAAACACTGATGCCGCACATCGCTGGTACTTAATAGAGGATTCCTTAATAGGACATACTCTATTTTTTTGCAGAGCAGCGAACTGGAAGTTCGGGGGCGCAGACTGAAAATGCGCATGTGGACAGCACACTGTGTGCTGTCCACATCTTCTCCGGCCCTATTGAAAATGAATGGGTCCGCACCTGTTCGGCATAATTGCGGAACGGATCCAGACCCATTCTATGGACGTCTGAATGGACCCTAAAGCAAGCGTGTATGGGAAGTGAGGGAAGGCAGTTTTGGCCTCAAAGAACTGGCAGAGGAGCCATTTTGAGAAGATCCTCATATTGTAGGAAACAGCCATAAATAAGGGGAAAACTCAAGCAAAACAGTGGTAAGTGAAGAAACTAAAGATTACTTTACGCATAATGCTGCAGCAGCAGGTAACATATGCTAAAATCTATTTTTTTTAATGAAAATATGACAGTTACACTTTAAAGAAACTGGAATTGCCTTGAAAGTAACTCTACATACTGAAAGAGATGCCAGTGGACAAATTAAGGCAGATGAAACAAAAAATCAGGGAAAGAGAGCCTGAAGGAATGGACAGAAATCTGCTACAGGGAAGACATCAATAACCAGGACATTTTATGATAACAGCTACAACAAAGTATCATGTAGTATAAACAGTAATGTGTATGGTCACCAGGGGTGTAACTAGTAATAGCTGGGCCCCATAGTCAATTTATGGATGGCCTCCTCCACCAGCAACTAAGTATGCATATAAGTATGCCACACAATAGGAGAGGTGTTCTCGGTTGAACTTTTAATATGAATACAGATATAAAAATCTTATCGGGGAACCAAGAGGCTCCCATACTCAACATTGGTGAGGATCCCAGTTCTGTATATTGTTTAAGGTGGAAATTTTCTCCATTCTTCAAGGGAATTTTGGTCATTACCATGGTTAAGCAAGTTTCCTTTGTATTATATATATATATATATATATATATATATGCTGTACGTGTATTTGAAATTAGGGGAAATGTAAGTGGAATGCCGTCTAAATGTGGTCTATTAAACATATCTAAATGGCTTGAAAGTCATAGAAAGCACTATAGTGTAACAAAATGTCAGGTCCCAGATTTCTATTTCACTTTCTTTTTTCTTTTTAGGCTTTCAGGTCTTGAAATCAGCATCACACTATTGGCCCTTAGAAGTGGTAAACGGAATCCGCGAGTTACCTAGGGTGGACGACAGCAGGAGCGGTTCTGGTAATGAAAGCGATAAAAGTACGTGTAGTCACTGAGCAGCAATTTTCCTCTTTTGTGTTGTAGATGTCATATCACATGAAGGAAGATGCAGCATTCTATTTTTTGTGGATTAAGTTATTGGCATTTATATTGCAAAGTACAATAATGATGCTTTTCAATCTCACCATCTTGCAAGGCAGGATTTAGTGACAGAACCAGGTCATGAAAGTCACACTGCAATTGATGCCATTTTTATATTGATTTACAACTCATAAAGCATCTCGACAAATGTAGATTGATTTTACAGACGGTCGAATCAAATGCATGTGTTCAGCTAGCCTGGAGATAAAGTTCTATATTTTCCTGCTACCCATGTGGGTATAAATGGAATTGTGGACCAACTGTTTCTTTATGAAAACTATTTTATACCCAGGCTTTCAGAACACCTATATGTGGGATTCATGGTGGCCAAGAATAGTTTTATGTTCTAGGATGTTCAGTCAGTAGCATGAAGAAAAGCTGCTTTTCTGGAAGATAGTTAGAGAAATCCTTTTGAAGGAAGCTGGCTTTTGGAACCCTCAGCTATCAGCTGTTATTTGGGGAACCTATGTCTGGCAAATAGCATTACAGTGTTCCCTCAACATACAATACTAATTGTTTTTTCTGGGGGCAAACACTGTTGAAAACATTGTAACTTGAGACCATAATTCTATGGAAAACTAGTAATTAGTTCCTATGACCCCCTAAATGTCATCCTAAAATAAAACATCATCATTGTCTGAGACATTGTATGTTGAGTCTGGTTTCAAGATATGATCGGCCAGGGAAGACCACTGTATGTTGACAATATTGTATCCAGAGGCCATTGTAGCTTGAGGGACCACTGTACATTTCCCTCAGTGTGGTCACTGTCGGGAAGCTGAAAAGGCTGTCTAGAGCTGTCTTGATTGATGAGGGTTAGAAAACCTAGAACCCTGATGATCACCTGAAAAGTGACTGAATTCTTATTTGGCCTTGCCCCAAAAGGACAACATCTTTAACATAACATTGCTCTGAATTTTACTTTTCTGTAAAATGTCTGTAAAAAAAAAAAAAAAAAAAGGGAATAGAATAAACTATTGAAGATGGGTTAAAACTCAGAGCCTGTAGAATATGTAGAAGTTATAGCATTACTTGTTACAATTTACATTTTATGGACAGATATCACCACTAAGATATTGCACAATTCATTTGGTCTTGTCTCTTATAGTATATACTTTCGGTAGAATGCCGTGACCTCATAACTTTTTTTTTTTACTGCCTCCTAAACATCTCCTTAACTTGTATAGTTTATAAAGATGAAGATGTTCTTCTGAGATTGCAAGTCTTTTTCCTTCCTTTTATCTCTGAGCCCTGGGTCATGCATCTCAATAAACCTTTGATCTTGTTTGTTTTTTGGCTCCTATGGAACCACAAATTTATTCCAACAAAGATATTAGATGAACTTATTCTAAAGAGCGTTGCCAGTAAAACATGGGATTCAGTACACTTTTTATGAGAGCTCCTTGCATAACGAACATTACATGGGTCATTATAGTGCTGGTGTTTGATTTAACACTGCACAGATGCCCTGACAATATCATGAGAAGAAGGGATCACAGCTGATCTCAAGATGCTCTTCTTATTAGTCAAGCTGTTTTCTCTGTTCTCAGTACAGAATGTCTCTGCTTGACATTTCTTCTAAATTGTTACATAAACTCACACTATTAGCTCAGCTGTTCTTGATAGATATAGAAGGGCGTAGATATATAAGGGGAGATTTATCAAACCTGGAGCAAAGGAAAACTGGCTTAGTTGCCCTTAACAACCAATCAGATCCCACCTTTGATTTTTCAGAGCTCCTTGGGAAAATGAAATGTGGAATCTGATTGGTTGTTACGGGCAACTAAGCCAGTTTTCCTTTACTCCAGTTTTGATAAATCTCCCCTTAATGCCTAGGGAAATTATTTCACATCCAACCCTCTATACAATATAGTAATATAGCACTGGGAAGTATGTGTGTATAAAGACACCCACAAACGTAATGATCCGCCCCTGAGTTGACAAGGCTATGCCTGCATTGCAGCTCAGTTCTATTCATTTGAAGGTGGCTGAATTGCAATATTCCAATGGATATAACTGAAGCTGAAAAAACCCAAAATAAATCTTTCTTTCTAATCTCTGACAAGCCTTTTTTAAGGTACAATAAAGAGAAATAAATAAGTCTCCTAGTCCTGTCATCGGTCCAGTCCTCATTTTGCAGATGATGAATGGGGTTGTTTCACTTCAGCAAATGACATGTGTCATGCAGACAAAGTTAATACAAGACACCTACTAATGTATTGTGATTGTCCATATTGCTTTCTGTTGCTGAATTGATTCATTTTCCATCACATTATACATTGCTCGTATCCATGGTTACGACCACCCTGTAATCCAGCAACGGTGGCCGTGCTTGTAATTCCTGGAAACGAGCAGCGTATAATGTGATGGAAAGATGAATGAGTAATTAGTAAGTGCCTTGTATTTCACTTTCTGTACATGAGGAATGCCATTTGCTCAAGTGAGACAACCCTTTAAAGAATATTTTCCCTAAAATAAGAACCACCCACAGGGTGCCTTCACATGTAGCAGATTTTATTGCGGAAATTTTCTGCATTCATCTAAATCGTGTTGTTTTGTCAGGGAACACGCAGATTTCCGGAAGCCAAATGATTTTCAGTCGCAGAAAATGTTTGCAACAAAATCTGCCAGGTATGAGGGCACCCATAGTCACGTTGTCTAAAACATCACTGGCATTTCCAAGGCTCCTGAACCCTTTAAGGCAAACCTAAATTGATATGCTGTGATACATTTTGAACAACCTGACAGATATTGTCAAATCATTGATTTATACAGTGTATACTGATGATTTCTCAATTTTAGGGGACAATTTTTATCTAAGAACCTTAATGATGTTGCAGTTAAAGAAATGAAGATGTCAGTAACTTGCATGACCTGTGCCTTGACATAACTGATATAGAAAAAAATGACTTGGTGGTAATTCATACTGTATTATTACATTCTGTGCTGTTTTCTGCTCATTTCATCCTTCATTTTTCTTCATGACATCAGCTTCTGTAAGTCTTCCATTATTATATGTGATCATGTTGCAGTACATGTGTTATCATTGCTATGTTTTGTACAACCATTATTAAGCTTTATATCTCTCAACAGATTTTTCCCGGTAGGAGGTAAATGCAAGAAAAGTGAATTGGCACACAAGCAGATATAACATGGCCTATAAGCAGTAACACTGTGTGCCCAGTGATATGGGTCAATGTTTTACCCAACAGATAGTGGAGTAGAACAGGCCAAACTCAATTTACTTGAAGAGGTTGTCCTGGATTTCACCACTGATGGCCTATCCTCAGGATAATCCATAAATATCTGAATGCCCGATACCCCCCTGCCAATCCTCTGTTTTGGGGTAGCTCTAGCAGTGGTACGCCATACACTCTGTAGTGGACTTAGCTGGTTACTGCAGCAATACTCCCTTTCACTTCAATAGGAGCAGTACTCCTACAGTGGATGGACCTGTGTAGTTTAAGCGCTGACTTCTGGCACGGGAGCCACCCCAAAACAGCTTGGCGGGGTGCAACCCCCCCACCCACTAGGTATTGTATAGAACAGGAAATCATGAACACTGAAACTACAATAGCTGCAAAACAATTGGCCTTGAATTGCTGTGATAATACTCTACAGAGCCAGATTGAGGGAAATGTGACTATTGTCCAGGAGCCTCCGCCTCCCAACAGCAAAATTTAGGCGTTTAAAAAGATTTACCAACCATAGAAAGTTTTACTGTTTGACACAAATGTGAGCATGCAGATTTTACTAATATTAATTCAGTTCAGTTCTCCGTTCAAATAATTGGAAGAAATCCAGCAGTCAAGCAGGTGCCAGATAACTCCACCTCTGCTTAAGGTGCCCATACAAGTTGGATGAATGTTGGCCAAGTCACAGTTTTTAGTGGGACCGACTGACCATCTAATGAGAAGGGAATTAGTGGTGGGCTTTAGGACCTTACATTGTCAATATTGGAACGTTATCAGATCCTGTTGACATCAGTAGGACCTGCCAGTATGGATCTAGAAAAATAGGCCACTCACTAGTTGGATATTGGAGTAACACAAGGAGAGCACAAGATAATCTGTACCCAAAGGAAAAGGACAAGCGCACAAAATCAAAAAGCTTTACTCGCTCATTAGACGTATGGGTATATATTAAGGCAACCGAATGTTGTTTGTCCTATAGACACACCCTTAGTAAATTAAAACATTTAATATTGTATAAACGTTGTACAAATCAATCTACTCCACGAGGCCCTCATGGAGGTAGACAGTATATCTAATTAGAGCGAGCCACTGTGCCTTAGAAATATAACAGTACAATCTTGTTCATGGGAGTCTGTCGCCAGGAACTTCACCATTTAACCAGGCACAATGACTTGTAGGGCTAGTTTACATGTAGTCATACCTTTCACTTAGAATGTGTTCACATCATGTTTTTGTCCCATGCTTTACATATATATTGTGAAAGGATGCAAAAGTGTGGTACCCTAAGCTCTTCTTTTCTGCCCACCAAAAAAGTTATACATTAAACAATTACGTTATTTTACAATGAAACCCTATGGTGATGGATGAACTGTTTAACGTATATATCATTTTTATACATTAAACTTGGGACAAAAACCTGATGTGAACTTATCCTTAGAAATCCATTGCTTTATTCTGTAGAAAAAATACTTTTAATCCATATACAAATGAGCAGTTAAGCCGCCGGGTTCACTCAGTGCACGCTTGCTCCTCCCACTTCCTCTGCCAGCTGTCTCCTTCATGATTGAAAGGATGATGTTCCTGCATAGTCAACTCGCCTGGCCTGGTCAGTCAAGAAGGAGTGGGAGTGGCTGGCAGAGGAAGTTTGAGGAACAAGGGTGCACAGAGTGGCTTAGGCCCATCCTTGGTGCACTTAACTGGTCATTTGCATATGAATACATTGTACTTTTGTGAAAAGTATCAATACATTCAGCTGGGCTAGACCTACAGTCAGGGTGCCTTATGTATCTGAGAATTTCATGGTGACAGTTTCCCTTTCAGCTTCGCTTGATACAATGTTCCAATTACTAACTGTGTCCAGAAGGATGTTATGCTATAGCAGACCATGTCTGTAGAATGCTCTTTGTCTTGTATGGGACAAACAGCAGTAAATCAGGTTAGGGAACAATGCACCTCTCACTACTCTGGATCTGCAATGTCCTTGCAGTAGACTTAGAATGGTGGTCAGTTGGAGGCTATTTATGAGGTCCCTCTGTTTGTAGTTTGCTACAACATTGGCTTCTTCTGTTTGTCACTGCTGGATACCATTATAGAAAGCTACCAGAACTGGAAGCTCCTAAGGATAGGTCATCTATAGGTAAATCCTGCCAAAACCCCTTAAGACATGAAACCATTGACGAGTGTGGTATTTACACATCTCCTTTAGTAACACTTGGGTGTTCAGAAACCTTTAAACATTTCACTATAGACTTGTGGGTACATTGGGATCTCCTGGTTCATCTCCCTACAGAGAAAACTCCAGGTTGAAACAATAGCTAGAATAAGCATGGGATAAAAATGATAATGATGGCCTTATATAGGTGATATGGCTGGAAACCACCGCAGTAAAATGGGAGCGTGGACCTACACGGGGATCTTTTTCATACTTGTGATGTGTACTATTAGGAAATTCCTTGTATAGAGCCAGATAGAGTTAGTTTCAGTTCAACTAAAACTCTTCCAAGTTTCTCTCTAAATATAGTTTCCCTCTGTAAATATCCCTTCACTTTTTTTTGTATGATTTCATTTATTTTTAAAGTTCAAACCCACCTTTTAATAAAGCAGGCGATGATAAAGCAGGCAGGCTTGTTGAGAGATACAAAGTGTTTGTCATGTTTATCATGTGTCATTTTGCTTGTGTTTTATCCATTCCAGCAGTCATCATCCACAGCTACATTGTGCTTCCTTACCATAACACCTCCTTAGTCAGTAGCAATGACTCTGCCTACTCTAACCTGTCTGCAACTGTAGGTGAGAATCATATATGTATATATGCTGCATGTGTATCAATGTGTGTGTATATACCTATACTTATGTAGATATACTGTATATGTTAATGTGATATTGAAATGTAACCGTTTGTTGTAAATGAGATACATCTCTGCATAGTGTGAATTACAGCATGGGTTCTGGTTTTCACAAATGAATTCTCATTCTCATCTCTAGTATTTTAACCAGCCAATGTGTTTCACACCAGATCAGAATTTATTACTAAGCTCATGCTTTATTTTCCTTTTAGCAGTTTTAATTGCATATAAACTATGTCTGAAATACAAGTTGCTTAATATGACTTAATATAAACAACATCAAAAAATATTTAGACAAGTTTGTCAAGTTTGTAAAAATAAACCAAAGTTAGCACATGGTGTCTTCACAAAGTAAAAGGGTTGTCTGGTACAGAAAACAAATGCCCTGCTAAGAAATTCAAATGTTTTGGACCCTAATATATTACCCAGAATAGAGAATTGCTGCACAGACAGCATCTTACAGTTTCTCTCTCTGCATCCTAGCACAGTATTTAACATGTATAGTAATGTGTATGTCCATCTACTGAGGTGGTCGCACATGCTCAGTTCCATCCTGCTACTTCCACCTGCCATATCTAAAAATTGGAAGCTGTTCTATCAATCATAGCATAACCCTTTAACAGGCGAATGTTCGGTATTCTCAGAGATTATGTTAATGAGGGAAGGCATTCACTCAGAGGAGTAACAGTGTGAGAGGTAATTGAGTTAATATTTTCCAATTAGTAGACCAAACTAGTGATATGAAAATGCCACATTCATTTCATTGTAAAAGAGATTGCAAGGCGCTACCATGATTGAACTGTAACCTATTAGTGCCATCCATTATATGTGTATGGGGGATTTGCAAGTTGACGATATGGCACAGGCTCAGAAGCTGAGCCCGCTTCATAAGCAACAGATGCCACCTGTGTTATGATAACTTGTTCTAATCCTCTGTTGAGACAAAAAAAATAAGCAAATATTTTTGCAAAAACTTTCAATTTTTGCAAAGAATTTTCATGGCATTTTCCCTTTTTATTTTTACAATAAAAAAGCATCCAGATGTTATGTGTTGGGCAATTGTGAAACATAAAAATAGCATTTCTATGTAATGTATTATCATAATTCCCAGATTTTTTTTTGTCACTTGTTTTTTTTCAAAACATGCTCTGGTGTGTTTTTTTCAGGTGGTTTCCTATTAAAAAAAACTTCACATAAAAGTCATGGCGATTTTTGCAATGCCGCCCACCGGCATTGGACATCAACAGAGAGATGAATCTGGTGAATATCAAACTTTTTGCAGGGAACAAAATATTGTTCCCCTAAACATTCTCCTTCAACCAGACGCTAAGCAGTTGTTTATATAAAGCATTTAGTACCAGTCATTAAAGAGTCAAATTTCTTTATCAGATCCCCGTATAACCTTACATAGTCAGAAAACTGCATTTATGGAGCATCTAATAATTTTAGGACACTGACTGAACAGTTGACCAGCACAGATTCTCCTGATCAAAGGTGATGAAACCCAGGCTTGTCATTTCTAAGCCAAAGTGTCATGGAGATAAATAATCTAATGGGTTCATCTCTGTTAGTCTTATCAGCCCTAATATCTATTATATCACTACTGCCAAATGCTGAAAATACCTGAGGAAGTTTGCTATGAAGTCGAGTTCTGCAGTGTTTCTAGTTGATAAGTTTACAATGAAACATCAGGGAGCAATCACTAAACATTAGAAAGCGCGATTGCTTCTACATTTTTTGGATTACTGTTCGCATGAATTCTCTGTTAATTTACGTGATTAAAGGGATTGCTCAAGATAATTAAAAATCTCAGAAAAGCCCCCCTACTAGCCTAAATGTAAAAAATCATCTTATACGTACCTCTCTCTCCAGCACCATTCTCTGCTTCACTGGTTCAGTCCTCCTACTGCTGTTTGCTTACTGGCTGGCCAAATGCTGTCTTCAGTGGTAGACCGCTGAGGACAGTGATTGGCTAGTGGTCATGTGCTGTATACCAGCATGTCACTGCTGCAGTTTGGAAAGAAGCAGCAATCAGACCGGCACAGCAAAGAATGGTGCTGGAAAAAGGGTTGAGTATAAGAAGACATTTTTATTGTAGGCTATTGGTGGGCTTGGCAGAGATTTTTCATTACAGTGGATATAAAAAGTCTACACACCCCTGTTAAAATGTCAGGTTTCTGTGATGTAAAAAAATTAGACAAAGATAAATCATTTCAGAACTTTTTCCACCTTTAATGTGACCTAGAAACTGTACAACTCAATTGAAAAACAAACTGAAATCTTTTAGGTAGAGGGAAGAAAATATATAAAAATAAAACATGGTTGTATAAGTGTGCACACCCTCTTATAACTGGGGATGTAGGTGTGTTCAGAATTAAGCAATCACATTCAAAATTGTGTTAAATAGGAGTCAGCATACACCTGCCACCATTTAAAGTGCCTCTGATTAACCCCAAATAAAGTTCAGCTGCTCTAGTTGGTCTTTCCTGAATTTTTTTTAGGCTACTTTCACACTCTCAGCAGAGTGATATGGCAAGCAGTTCTGTTGCCGGAACTCCCTGCCGGATCCGGCAAAACGTATGCCAACTGATGGCATTAGTAAGACTGATCAGGATCATGATCAGTCTTAAAAATGCCCTATCAGTCAAAAAAATACATTACAATGCCGGATCCGTCTTTCCGGTGTCATCCGGCAAAACGGATCCGGCATTTACTTTTTTCACGGATCCGGCATTTCCGGCACTAATACAGTCAGGCAAGTCTTCAGTTTTTTTTCTCCAGAGATAAAACCGTAGCATGCTACGGTTTTCTCTTTTGCCTGATCAGTCAAAATGACTGAATTAAAGACATCCTGAATGGGGATATACCTGATCAGTTCTTTTCCAGTATAGAGCCTCTGTGATGGAACTCGGTGCCGGAAAAGAATACTCTAGTATTAAAGTACCCTTAGGGCTCTTTCACACCTGCGTTCTTTTCTTCCGGCATAGAGTTCCGTCGTCGGGGCTCTATGCTGGAAGAATCCTGATCAGTTTTATCCTAATGCATTCTGAATGGAGTGAAATCCGTTCAGGATGCATCAGGATGTCTTCAGTTCCGGAACGGAACGTTTTTTGGCCGGAGAAAATACTGCTGCATGCTGCGGTTTTTGCTCCGGCCAAAAATCCTGAAGACTTGCCGCAAGGCCGGATCCGGAATTAATGCCCATTGAAAGGCATTGATCCGGATCCGGCCTTAAGCTAAACGTCGTTTCGGCGCATTGCCGGATCCGACGTTTAGCTTTTTCTGAATGGTTACCATGGTTGCCGGGACGCTAAAGTCCTGGCAGCCATGGTAAAGTGTAGCGGGGAGCGGGGGAGCAGCATACTTACCGTCCGTGCGGCTCCCGGGGCGCTCCAGAGTGACGTTAGGGCGCCCCACGCGCATGGATGACGTGATCGCATGGCACGTCATATCCATGCGCATGGGGCGCTTTGACGTCATTCTGGAGCGCCCCGGGAGCCGTGCGGACTGTAAGTATACCGCTCCCCTGCTCCTACTATGGCAACCAGGACTTTAATAGCGTCCTGGGTGCCATAGTAACACTGAAAGCATTTTGAAGACGGATCCGTCTTCAAATGCTTTCAGTACACTTGCGTTTTTCCGGATCCGGCGTGTAATTCCGGCAAGTGGAGTACACGCCGGATCCGGACAACGCAAGTGTGAAAGAGGCCTACGTCGCATCCCACAGCAAAAGCCATGGTCCACAGAGAGCTTCCAAAGCATCAGAGGGATCTCATTGTTAAAAGGTATCAGTCAGGAGAAGGGTACAAAAGAATTTCCAATGCATTAGATATACCATGGAACACAGTGAAGACAGTCATCATCAAGTGGAGAAAATATGGCACAACAGTGACATTACCAAGAACTGGACGTCCCTCCAAAATTGATTAAAAGACGAGAAGAAAACTGGTCTGGGAGGCTACCAAGAGGCCTACAGCAACATTAAAGGAGCTGCAGGAATATCTGGCAAGTACTGGCTGTGTGGTACATGTGACAACAATCTCCTGTATTCTTCATATGTCTGGGCTATGGGGTAGAGTGGCAAGACGAAAGCCTTTTCTTACGAAGGAAAACATCCAAGACAGGCTACATTTTGCAAAAACACATCTGAAGTCTCCCAAAAGCATGTGGAAAAAGGTGTTATGGTCTGATGAAACCAAGGTTGAAATATTTGGCCATAATTCCAAAAGATATGTTTGGCCCAAAAACAACACTGCACATCACCAAAAGAACACCATACCCACAGTGAAGCATGGTGGTGGCAGCATCATCTTTGGGGCTGTTTTTCTTCAGCTGGAACTGGGGCCTTAGTTAAGCTAGAGGGAATTATGAACAGTTCCAAATACCAGTCAATATTGGCACAAAACCTTCAGGCTTCTGCTAGAAAGCAGAACATGAAGAGCAACTTCATTTTTCAGCATGACAACGACCCAAAGCATACATCCAAATCAACAAAGGAATGGCTTCACCAGAAGAAGATTAAAGTTTTGGAATTGCCTAGCCAGAGCCCAGACCTGAATCCGATTGAAAATCTGTGGGGTGATCTGAAGAGGGCTGTGCACAGGAGATGCCCTCGCACTCTGACAGATTTGGAGTGTTTTTGCAAAGACGAGTGGGCAAATCTTGCCAAGTCAAAATGTGCCATGTTGATAGACTCATACCCAAAAAGACTGAGTGCTGTAATAAAATCAAAAGGTGCTTCAACAAAGTATTAGGTTAAGGGTGTGCACACTTATGCAACTATATTATTTTATTTTAATATTTTTTCTTCCCTCTACCTAAAAGATTTCAGTTTGTTTTTCAATTGAGTTGTACAGTTTATAGGTCACAATAAAGGTGGAAAAAGTTCTGAAATGATTTATCTTTGTCTAATTTTTTTTACATCACAGAAACCTGACATTTTAACAGGGGTGTGTAGACTTTTTATATCCACTGTATATCCATGACAAGTACTCCTTGTAAACTCACTGTGCTTTAATTGTATAACATGTAGATATAGTGCAATCAATCAATTAAATTTCCATTCTCCTGGACGTTCATCAAATAAACTGTAGCTCAGTAAGAGGAAACAGTTGCCAAATTAACCATGATCTGAATCACTGAGGGAACTAGTGAAATAGAACAAATGGAAAGATTAAAATACTGACGCAAAGGACAGCTTTCATGTATTCTTTATGAAACTATCAAAACGAAAAACGTTGACATTTTTATGGGTTACATGCGCATTCGTAAATAAAACTTCTGCTTGTATTTGACATAAGGCACAGACATGACTGCCAGACAATTAAAGAGCCAAATACTAATTATTAAATCAAGTCATTCCAAACAATTTTATGTACGCTATAACACAGCGTCTCATTTAAACATGATTGGAAGACGCAAGTCTTAATGTTCAAGAAATTATTTAAATATCACTGTGATTTACAATATTTAAATTGTCATTTCAACAAACTTTGCATAAAGGAATAATACAAGGAAAGATTAAAAAAAAAACTATTTGTAGCATATCTTATTACAGAAAATGCATCTTTCTCTACTTAGTAGCCACTTCCCCTCTTGCCTCCTGCATCCTGCCCCGATTATTCAGAGAGGAGACTGATAGGCAGAGAGGAGACTGATATTTTTTAGCTTCACTGAGAGATCAGGTTATGGCTGCTGCCCATAGAGGCCTACGGAGGGAGAGAGCAGATACATACATACAAACTGCGGATGGCTTTAGTGTTTTAGGCCTCTTTCACACGGCTGTAGTGCTCCCGTGCCGTATTGTCGGCAACATACGGTGGTTCCGCGATACACGGGCACTGGCTGTGTGCATTCCGCATCACGGATGCGGACCCATTCACTTGAATGGGTTTGCAAATCCAGAGATGCAGTGCGGAACGGAAGCATGGTTCGGAACCACATGGATTCACCTCGGAGTGCTTCAGTGGGGTTCCGATCCGTGCTTCTGTTCAGCAAAAAAATAGAACTTATTCTTTCTTTTTGTTGAACGGATGCATCACGGACCCATTCAAGTTGAATGGGTCTGGATCAAGTTGAATGGGTCTGGCCCGCTGAAAGAACATTGCCCGTGCATTGGGGACCACAAATTACAGTCCCTAATGTACGGAACGGAATCAATACGTTCATGTGAAAGAGGCCTTACTGTTTTACTGCAGTGCTGGATTCACAGCTGCTGTATAATATCCTCCATGCTACTGCTGCTTCATAGGGTGTGCTACAGAGAGCCAGGAGAACAGGAAGCTAGTCTAAAACCCCTAGTCCAGTAAAACTGTCAATTAGGGCTCGAACACGTGCAACCCATGCCTGTGCTGCGGACCGCAAATAGTGGTCTAGCTTCCACCTTAAAAACTGCATCAAAAAATCTAACTGTGACAAACCATCCTTAATTTCATATCAATTTCTTCATTCTACACCATAGTTTCCTCAGTCATAGAGAAATCTTTATATGTATAGGTAAAGGCATAATGTCTGATGCCAACACTTATAAGAAAAGACTTATAGTTTTGCTCAGAGGGTAGACCAATGTCTTTTGGTTGATAGTATCTAGGGGGTCATGTACTAACAGAAATTCACCTATTTTTGACGCATTTGTGGCGCAGATTGCGGAGCAAATCTGCAACTTTTCCCTGCTCACGCCAGGTCTAAAAAGGGTCAGACCCATCTCATTTATCATTTTCTATGCCTAAATAGTCTAAATGTAAGCCAGCAAGGAAGCTGACGTAGATTTAGACCGGCGGTAGACGTGCCGAAGTTATGAAGAGGCCACATGGGGTAATAAGACCGGCATCTAAAACGCTGCTCTTAATAAATGACCCCCCCCTAGTGTTTTCAGAGTCTATCTTCCAAATTATATATGAAAGAAAGAAGGAAGAAATATAGTGTATTTGAAATTGTGTAATTTATTGAATGAAAATCTACAGAAGCAGGTTAAGAAATTATTGTAATCAATAATTGAATTGAAAAATGTCCGGAGCTATAGGGTTCAGGGAGAATATCCCTTTCATATGGTGCAACTTGTATTCAAATCCCCATTTTTCATAAGAATGAAAGGATGTTCAGTGTGATTCCACTAATTGATTACACAGATAATTAGCATGAGATGAAGGTTCTCTTCTAAGCATTTACAGCTACAAACAGCATAATAGGAAACAGATATTATACATGCCAAAGGTGCAGTATTTGCATTTGCACGTCCTGAAGGGTGAACAGATGGATGGATTTATTGGCAAACAGATAAAAAAGTTAATAAATATGGATGAATATTAACGCATTGCACATGTGAAGAGCCGCAGATCTTGTTGCTTCCTAGTTCTGCAGCCCTGTATTGTGGCGCAATTTATAGTAGTAAAACACATTGTTTATTGGTTCAAGTGAGAAAAATCTTTAGTATTTTATGTGTTTAAGCCTACATGCACACGAACATATTTTGTTTCCGTGTCCGTTCAGTTTTTTTTTTGCGGATAGGATGTGGACTCCTTTATTTTAATGGGTCTGCAAAAAATGCGGACAGCACACCGTGTGCTATCCGCATCCGCATGTCCGTTCTGTAGCCCCACAAAAAAAAAATAGAGCATGTCCTATTCTTGTCCGTTTTTAGGACAAGGATAGGCATTATTACAATGGATCCACAAAAAGAAATAAAACAGATGACATACGTTGCAGACTGCAAAACGCATACGGTCGTGTGCATGTAGCCTAAGGCTAGGTCTACACGACGACATTTGTCGCGCGACAAAAAGTCGCGCAACAGATAGGGCGCAACAGTTGTCGCGCGACATTTTGTTGCACTAATGTCGCGCGACAATTTTTATAATGGCAGTCTATGGTGTCGCACTGCAACATGCGACATGTTGCGACTGCGACGCGACAGTCGCAGAAAAATCCATCTTGTCGCAGCATGTCGCATGTTGCAGTGCGACACCATAGACTGCCTTTATAAAAATTGTCGCGCGACATTTGTGCAACAAAATGTCGCGCGACAAATGTCGTCGTGTAGACCTAGCCTAAGAGTGTTTGTGCTGTGTTACTGCACCTGCAGAGCACATTACCGCATGGCACGTTAGCTGACTTTACTGTGTGTTGGGAGGCAGGTTGGCTAAATGTGTCTGCTTTCTCCTCAGATATTGTAGAAGGGACGGTGAATCATGGCATTGTACTTAATGATCAGAAGGGAGTGACCCTGCTATACTTTGGAAGTTCTAAAAACTCTTGTATCAGTGATCCAAGTATATGTGGGCCAGAAGGTTAGTACTTGGGCATTTTTTAACATTTTATTACTGACCATTTAACATCAAGACTAGTGTTGAGCGAACTTGTGTTTTCTAGTTCGGCGTCCAAAGTTCGGGTTGGGGTTATCTAAGAATTTCATTATGGATTCCGCTACTTATGGTCTGTGGTAGCGGAATCCATAACGGAATTCTTAGATATCCCAAACCTTGTACGCCAAACTTGAAAACACAAGTTCGCTCAACACTAATCAAGACGTAAGATTTAAAGAAGTTGTCCAAGATTAGGAAAACATGGCTATTGTCTTCTAGAAACAGCACCACACCTGTCCTTAGGTTGTATCTGACATTACTACTCAGCGCTATTGAAGTGAATGGGACGGAGCTGCAATACTGCAAACAACCTGTGGACAGGTGTGGTACTGATTTTGGAAAAAAAGCTGCCAAATTTTTCTAATATTGGACTAGCCCTTTAACTAGATCTTCTAATGCAAGCGGCAGACATTACATTCCTATCTTAAATGAATTGTCCAATCTTATGCAAATAAGTTTCAATCATTATAACTAGTAATGAGTAATCGAATATAAAGTGTAGCAGGGCACACCTGCACTTGAGGTCACACAGGAGAGTAGGGTGGATAGTTATATATTTTTATTTATGTCAATTCAATACAAGAAAAATATAAGAAAAATATACCTATAAAATTATTAAACAGTATGCTATATAGACTTAAATTCCTCTAAAAATGGGTATCGCTAAAATGTAACAACGCATGTGTGATCCTATAGGAAGGATATCTTGATGGCCAAGTTCCTTACTAATAATAGTGTCCAATACACTTGGTATAATCAGGTTTGTATTGTCAAGAGTCATAGATTGAATGCCGTATAGTCAGAGTGCCAATCACTCCGGTTTCTTTTGCCGTTAGTTGACAATGCAACAGATCGCTCTGCCTGTGTATACGCTCGTTCGGCACTTTTATTACTTACAGTTCTGTAGGTTTGTGCCGACTGTGCTGAAATTTCACGTGGCGTCCCACGTGTGATGCGTTATTCAGGCTGCGGTATATCCTCCAGGAGATAAAATCAGGGATCCACGGTAATCCACGATGATCAGTTGTAGAAGTGCAGTCTCAGTAATTTGGTAGACTTCAGTTCCTGCACGGGTACTCAATCACGCAGACAGGTCAGATGTTGCTGCGGCTGATGAGTTTTAAAAGATTTTTCAATTTTTTCTACCAAGTTGTGATTACCAATCCCGTTACTCCTGGTCGACTTGAAGCGCTTCAATACGTCCTTAGTCTCATGGAATTGTCCTACCAGACGCGTTTCGGAGTTAACTTGACTCCTTCCTCAGTGGTGGAGTCAAGTTAACTCCGAAACGCGTCTGGTAGGACAATTCCATGAGACTAAGGACGTATTGAAGCGCTTCAAGTCGACCAGGAGTAACGGGATTGGTAATCACAACTTGGTAGAAAAAATTGAAAAATCTTTTAAAACTCATCAGCCGCAGCAACATCTGACCTGTCTGCGTGATTGAGTACCCGTGCAGGAACTGAAGTCTACCAAATTACTGAGACTGCACTTCTACAACTGATCATCGTGGATTACCGTGGATCCCTGATTTTATCTCCTGGAGGATATACCGCAGCCTGAATAACGCATCACACGTGGGACGCCACGTGAAATTTCAGCACAGTCGGCACAAACCTACAGAACTGTAAGTAATAAAAGTGCCGAACGAGCGTATACACAGGCAGAGCGATCTGTTGCATTGTCAACTAACGGCAAAAGAAACCGGAGTGATTGGCACTCTGACTATACGGCATTCAATCTATGACTCTCGACAATACAAACCTGATTATACCAAGTGTATTGGACACTATTATTAGTAAGGAACTTGGCCATCAAGATATCCTTCCTATAGGATCACACATGCGTTGTTACATTTTAGCGATACCCATTTTTAGAGGAATTTAAGTCTATATAGCATACTGTTTAATAATTTTATAGGTATATTTTTCTTATATTTTTCTTGTATTGAATTGACATAAATAAAAATATATAACTATCCACCCTACTCTCCTGTGTGACCTCAAGTGCAGGTGTGCCCTGCTACACTTTATATTCACTAAATCTTTTTGAAGATTGGGTGTAATCTTCCCGCAGGTGCACCCATTCCATTTTTTGCCTAGGAGGTGAGCCTTCTCTAAGCTTTTTCTCAATGAGTAATCGAAGTCCAAGATAATTTCAATTCGCCGCGAAGACGAATTTCCTCCTGCTTCGCAGTTTAACCTGAAATAGTATAAGAAACAAAAAAATTAAAATACTTACCAGATTCATTTGCTCGTGATGAGCTGGCCACCGCCATCTTGCTTGAAGATCTCAGCTGAAATCTCATCAATGGTGGCGTATGATGTAACCACGCTGGCCGGTGTGACAACATCAACTTGGGCCAGAACTTCAATCAAGATGGAGGCGGCTGCCCATCATGAGCAAATGGATCAGGTAAGTACTGTATTTTATTATTTATTTTACACTATTATTAATATCAGATGTTGATCCCTGTGATTGCACCCGCTATGTACACAATGTGCAAAAAAATGCTCTTTGTGACAAATTAATTAGTCATGAAGCAGATCTTTATCAAAAATTCGGCAAAGCAGCTGAATTAAATTTTTAAATGCCTTGTTCATCACTAATTATAACAAGAAACATTTTAGAACCTTTTTTTTTGTGTTTAAAGAGCATCTGTCACCATGGTCAACCCTCTAAAAGGAAATCTGTCATCAGGAAAGGACCTTGGGGGTCATTTATAAACACAGATATATCAGTTTTGTGGTGTAAAAAAGTCGCAAGTCATGGCAGCTGTGACATTTTTGCGTCATTTTTTGATCCGCTCCACTCTTCACAGCGGTCTATGTTTAAGTTAAAAGTGAGAATACACCTGGACTATGGCTCATTTACTATGTGCAACTTTTGCAAAAGCTGCAAAAAAGCCATGCCAGGCAACCCTCTGGTGTACCTGTAGGTGAAAGCCACATTGCACTCACTCCAAATACTGTATATTATTGCTATGTGCCATTTCATAAATTTGGTGCAACCGAATAATGCAAAACCAGACTTAAGAGTAAAATGAAAACAATCTTAAGTGATAAATGACCCCCCACTATTGTTTAAATCACGTTATTGTGGTTAACATAAAATGCTGCAGTTTTCGCACTGGCCACTAAGCCTAATAACACTGAGCAGATTGACATACAGTTTTATGGGAAAGGATTCAGTAAAACCTGTTATTTACTGTATACATTAAAATTCCTGCTCATTCTGGGCTTTGAAGTCAAGGAGATGGTCCTATCAGTGATTGACAGCCTTCCCTCTATGACTGTGTATGCAGAGATTGCTGCCAATCACTAACATGACCACCTACTTGACTTCAAAGCCTGGAATAAGCTGGAACTTAAATGAATGAAATATAAATGATACTACAATATACCAATTATATATAAAATCTTGCCCCACTAAACAATATATCAATCTGCTCAGCTCCTCCTTCTCTATTACATGCTGCCTTCAGCTCAGACATCATATTCAACGTGATAGGTTCCCTTTAATAGTAAAGCAGTAGTGTCCCCTATTATTAATAATACTATCCAGAGTTACCACCCCCCATATATGGCGCTTGACCACAGGTTTGTAAATGGTTTCAAGAATCCAAAACTTTATTGTAGCCCCTTGAAGTAGCACAATCTAAAAATGCGGCCCTCAGAACAAAAAAAAAAAGTCATGGACCCCTTTGTTAAGTTCTAGTGAATGTGGCACCTGTTTTGGTAGCCCACAGCGGCTCACTCAAATTCAAGTGATTAGGACTGAGCTGAAATATGAGGCACCATAAGTACCCAAAGAACAGAGCTGTGCCAAATAATAGAGGGAACACTGTGCTTGCTGGAGCATCATAGATCCTTCAATTAGCTTATTGTCAGGGGTGCCAGGTTTCGGAGCGCCACCAATGTGATATTGATTTGTTATCCTAAGACTAGGCCATCAATTTTACAGTTCTCGAAACCCCCTTTAAGTGGTGATCACTGATCACATACTTTGATACTTTTTTGAGTAGTATGTATTTAAAGTGCAACAAACTGATTTTCTACATAAAAATGAACTTGCACCATCAGTCATATATTTTCTAATGTGACAGATCTTTAATAGTACATTTCTGCTACACCATTTATATGTATGTGTTGTAAACGTGTTACCTTTTCTTTCAAAACTAGGTGTCTCGTTTTCATTTTTTTGGAAAATCCAGGACCAACAAACAAAGAAACAGCAGGATACCTATACCCACAATTACCAGCATATATCTTCTCCAAATAGGGGCAATAAAGCTCATCAAGCCTTTGGGAAAAAAGTAACTTCTCATGGTTTTGAAATCTATTCAGATGAACATGATGGTTTTGTGGAGGTTTACACTCGTGGTAACTCAAAGGTGTGGAAGGCACGCATTAAAGCCCCAGGTACTAATAACCCTCAGTCTTATAGCAGATTATATAATGGTTGCCTGTTAACCAATGACTAAACCATTTTTGCCAATATGAACTTAAACGATCCAGTGATCCTGGCTGAAAAATATTGCTCTATCGTTCAATTAACAATAATTAGCATTTTGCTAGCCTTATATTTAAACAACAAGCTGTCCCTGGTCAAAATTACCCATATAAATTGCACTATTGTTTCAGCTCAATCTGGAAAGAAATTCTCCCTTAGTCCAAATGAAGGTATTGACCTATTTGTGTTCATGATAGGTATGCGGGTAATGTAATACAAGGTTAATGGGTTATTACCCAATGCAATATCAAGTTTGTGCAAGGACACACATACCTAAGAAGCAAAGCATATGTCTGCTCTGGGGCCCCCTGGAGATAGTATGCCCAGTTCTGGTAGGTAGGTTGGTTTGGTTGGTCGGTAGTGAGCAATGTTACATAGATCCCCTGTACAAGTCTGAGGAATAAACCCTAAGATTGTGGAAAGAAGATTGAGGAAAAAAACAAGCACAAACACCTGTCCATGGTGGTTAGGTGTGTGGTGGTATAGGTTCTGTGGTGGGTCAGTTCTAGAAGCGGAACCCTTTCCAACCTTTGCTATGGGTCCTTCTCTTCTTTACATATGTCCCAATATATGAGCCCTATGACCATTATGCAATGGGTTATATGCCTTTTTCACATACTATTCAGTCTATTAGACAAAACAAGCCTTTGAGCACAGTTTTTCCTTCCAGAATGTGAACCTTATAGTCAGAAAAATACATTATCTTATGAATTGTGAATAGTCATTGTGACTGCTCATGAATCAGAACAGTTTGCAAGTCTGGAAACAGTGCTATATTCTCTACTTTATTTCGCCAAAAGTTTTGACATAAAAAAAAAGACGTAAAAAAGTAAATCCTGAAGTAAAGCTGAAGGACTAATATCGGGCATTGTATATGAGCATTAAATAGGCAAGTTAATGAAATCTACTCTGTTTTAATAAAAGGAGATTTGTGTGTAATGAACCAGTATGGGATGCGCAATGCATTTTTATGTGAACCACATTCTGTATATATTAATTCTGATGATTTCTATAGTAGTTTCTCCCTAGTTCTACTTCTGCTCATTTACAGTCAAGGTGAAGTATGCAGTGCTGATGATGGGAAGTTTAAGTTTGGTTTTAGAATATTAATTCATGGATGGTGTGAATAGGGTTGGAATTATACTATATAGCAGAAAGAAGTTGGGCCTTTCACCATCATATCTATATGAGCTTTGTGGCTATCTCATTCTAAATCCATGAGTTTTATTTAGAGTTGCCACCGTTTGCAGCTATAACAGCCTCCACACTCCTGGGAAGGCTTTTCTGGTGCACACCACTCCAGACGATAATTGGGATTGGGCCTGGTGTTCTTGGGCTTGTGTGCAGCTGATTGACAATGAAATCCCATTTTATAAACCTCCTGATGCACAGTTCTTGTGTTGATCACTTCTAGAGGATTTTTTTTTATCTGTCTAATGAGTTATGCAACAGATGATAGTCCTGTTATTGTGCGCCACATCTTTCAGCTCTTGGTGGATACACTCTGTTAAGGTCCCTTTACATGGGATGATATAGCAGCAGATTGTCAGGAAGGAAGCTTTCCTTCCTGCCAATCTGCTGCTTGTTGGTGGAGGAGATCTCTACATTTACATGTAGCAAACTCCTCCACGGTACTGACTAGTTGTTTGCCATCAGCAGATGCTGTTTACACAGCATAAGTTTTATTACTTTTTCCTATTTATGATTTCGTTTTTTTTAAAAGATTTTGTCTACTTAGTAAAAAAATATCTAGGGAGTCACGTTTTGCATTCATTGTTGCCTGGGTGTGTTTGACACATTCATACTGGGAAACTGGGTTGGGTCAACGGGGTCCATACTAAGTTTTATTATTGAATCCTATGAGATCTGTGTTCACCCCCTGAAGACACCTATGTTTGGCTTGGCTTATATGAGGTAATTTGCATATGTTACCCATGGAGCCTTGCCTGAAAAATAAGTCTCTATACACTGCTGCTTGTATGTAATGAGATCTAGTACCTCCCGTTCCTCAATATGGTGACATACAGAAGTTTTTTTCTGTCAAATCTCTATGGAGTAGTATAGAAATAAATATTGTGGTATGCTCAGTCAGACCTGATATTATGTAGGTATTCTCCTCCGTAGTATGCTGTCACAAAGAGACACCATGCAGCAACACGCAGTAGGTATAGCTCTGTAGTCTGGTGAAGTTATTAGTCTGTGCATGAAGCCTTATAAATAAATCATGCAATAGTATTAATTGCAGTCCCATGCAAAACCACAATAACACATTATCATATCTGGAATTGTGGCAGTTGACCTCAGCTCTACTACAGTCTTTCCAATATTTTATGTCTGTCTTGTACCATATGTTCAAATACGTAGTTGTGTGTGTGGTGTTGCTATTTGGTTCTTACTAAGGTACTTTCACTTTTTTTCATTTATCCACATAGGTCCTTACTGGACACACGTCCTGTTTACCTGGACTTCCACCGAAGGTCTGAAGGTTTATGTTAATGGCACGTTCAATGCAAGTGATTCCACAGGTCAGGTTTCCCAGAGTTATGGGGATAGTAACGACAGCCTGGTTGTTGGAACCAACAGTGATCTTAACAAACATTATGTGAATGGAGCTTTCGATGAGTTCATCATATGGGAGAGAGCGCTCAATCCACACGAGATCCACCACTATTTTACAGCTGCCATTGGTATGTTATTTTGGTAAGCAACATCAGTGTATGTCGCTTCTTGATTACATGTATATAATACATACATAATATTATTTACGTTAACATAGACCGCAGTTCTGATGGCGCTTCTGAGAAATATCGTGGCTACATATAGACTGAAGATTGTTTGTGTGACATTATCTATAATTAATCTGATTGGGATAATATCTTCATTTACAATGTCGTATTACCAGAGACAAAAATGATCTAATTTAAAACAATAAGCAAAATGTATATTAAAGGATTAGTCTGATGAAAGGATGTTATGGCATAACACTAGGATATGCCATAGCCTTCTGATTGGTGGGGGTCTGACCTCTGAGACCCTGCTGATCCAGAAAACAAAGGTCCCTTCGGTTTTCATGTGCAGGAAATTGCAACAAAGCCCTATTCATGTAACTGGGACTGTTGTATTTCCTTGCCCATTGGGTAGCAGGGAGCATCACTGTGAAGAGAAATACTGTGATAGAGCCCCAACTTTCTAATTCTGGGGGTCCTGGACTAATCAATACGTAATGGCTTATTTTAGCAATATGCCATTGCTAAGAAAAGTGAGAAAACTTCTTTGAGGCTATCTGCACATGGGTGTGAGTTTCAAAACAGAAAATCTGCACGTTTTTCATTTCTGCACTAAATCAGCACCAAAAAACACATGTGTTATTTGTGGGTTTTTGGTGCAGATTTGATGTAGATTTTCCGCAGATATCACTCTAGTGATAAAAAAGGGTAAAGTCAACAAATAAATTGCACAAATCGCACAGCAGCTCAATTTCCACATGGAAAAAAATAGCAGAATGTACATGAGATTTATCTGATCCCATTCACTTTGCTGGTACTATATTATGCTGTATTCCCTACAGCAATGTGTGCAGGTAAACTAATGCTAATTCAGTGTCAGACTTTGAGGAGTAACACGATACACCTAATCTTTCCAGTGTATATGTAAGATGACTATATGGCACATAATAATAAAGTCTCTGCTGATATTATGTACCATTTGCTATATTTCATAAGCCATGCCCCCTTGTTAGGAAATTCTTCTGTGCTGTCCACACAGAGGTCCTGTCCATTATATGGCCACTGATGGAGGAACATGTGACTAGACCCACCCCTCGCGGCATCTGATGCTACAATTGAGGCCTTTCAGGGGTTAAAAAACATACTCGCATTATCCATTTGCTCGCGGAGAGGCCATCTTGATTGAAGACACCTCATGAAATCTCGTCACACCTCATCCTGCGCAAGATTTTGCACGGTATCCTTAATCAAGATGGCCATGAAGGCCTCTGAGCAAGCAAGTGGGTGAGGTGAGTATGTATTTTTTTTACCACCATTTCAGGAAAAATTAGCTTGCTCTACCTGAAGCTTGCTGTACTAAGTGGCTGCTGAATAAGTGGAGTTAAAGAACAGGAGTTTAAGACAAGGAGCACGATACTAAGGTTTGCTAGATTTTCCTTGTGTGTTGTTGGCTTGATTCTAGCTAGTCCTCCAACTGCAGGAGACAGGGTCTAATTCTAACTCATATTTACTGTTTTCCTTCTTTACTGTTCATCCCCATATAAACATGTGCTCCATGGACAATACTACTAAGTGTGTGTCCTGTGCAATGTATGCGTGCTTTGAAGAGCCTTTCTAGGGTGAATACATTTGCACTAGATGCAATTATGTTGCATATTCGGAAGCCCAGATCTTGGATCTAAATAAACAGCTTGAAATACTTAGGGGCATTGCAAAACTGGAGAGAGGCTTAGACCTCACTGTGCAGGCACTGTCTGGGGTCAGGGAAATGGAGGTGGGAGGAGGAGGGCAAGATCAGGACTATCGGGTCAGCAGTTAGGTTAATGTAGGAAGAAGAGGTAGAAGGAAAAGTGCCAGGGAGGCTGGTCCTGAGCTGGAACGCCCTAGTAAATATGCCTGTTTGGCTGATATTAGGGATGAAAGCCCAGGGCCAGCAACATTTCAGCAGGGCGTTTTTCCTAGCAACCAGGCGGATGACCACTGCAGAAAGCATGGGAAAAGGAGTGCAGCAAAGGTTAAACAGATGCTGGTGATAGGGGTCTCTATTATTAGGAGGACAGACAGGGTCATCTGTCGCCGAGACTGTGAATGCCGAATAGTGTGTTGTCTTCCGTGTGCCCGGGTTCAGCATATTGCAGATTGGATTGACAGATTTCTGGGTGGGGCTGGGGAAGACCCGGCAGCCATAGTACACATTGGCACCAATGACAAAGTCAGGGGGAGATGGAAGGTCCTTAAAATGATTTTAGGAAACTAGGAGAGAAACTCCAGGACCTCCAAGGTAGTGTTTTTAGAAATACTACCAGTGCCACGAGTGTCACCAGAGAGACAACGGGAGCTTAGGGAGTTAAATAAGTGGCTCAGAAGCTGGTGCAGGAGGGAAGGGTTTGGGTTCATGGAGAACTGGGCTGACTTCTCTGTCGGTTACAGGCTCTACAGTAGGGATGGGCTGCACCTTAATGGGGAGGGTGCAACTGCCCTGTGGGAAAAAAATGGTTAGATGGCTGGAGGGCTTTTAAACTAGGATCTGGGGGTAGGGTGGGGACTCATACTAATAAGGGGGTAAATAGTGTAGTTAGAGAGTGGGATATAGAAGGGTACAGTGGGGATTTAATGGGGGCTGGTGTTAACAAGGAAAGTAGGGAGAAGACTGGGCAGAACTATACACTTAAGAAAAATAGAACTGCTGGTAACAAGAACCTGTTACATACAAACATTAACCAAGGTAACTAGAGTTGAGTGAACACCTGGATGTTCGGGTTCGAGAAGTTCGGCCGAACTTCCCGGAAATGTTCGGGTTCGGGATCCGAACCCGATCGGAACTTCGTCCCGAACCCGAACCCCATTGAAGTCAATGGGGACCCAAACTTTTCGGTACTAAAAAGGCTGTAAAACAGCCCAGTAAAGGGCTAGAGGGCTGCAAAAGGCAGCAACATGTAGGTAAATCCCCTGCAAACAAATGTGGATAGGGAAATGAATTAAAATAAAAATTAAATAAATCAAAATTAACCAAAATCAATTGGAGAGAGGTCCCATAGCAGAGAATCTGGCTTCACGTCACCCACCACTGGAACAGTCCATTCTCAGATATTTAGGCCCCGGCACCCAGGCAGAGGAGAGAGGTCCCGTAACAGAGAATCTGTCTTCATGTCAGCAGAGAATCAGTCTGCATGTCATAGCAGAGAATCAGGCTTCACGTCAGCCACCACTGCAACAGTCCATTGTCATAAATTTAGGCCCAGCACCCAGGCAGAGGAGAGAGGTCCCGTAACAGACAATCTGGCTTCATGTCAGCAGAGAATCAGTCTTCATGTCATAGCAGAGAATCAGGCTTCACGTCAGCCACCAATGCAACTGTCCATTGTCAGATATTTAGGCCCAGCACCCAGGCAGAGGAGAGAGGTCCCGTAACAGACAATCAGGCTTCACGTCAGCCACCAGTGCAACAGTCCATTGGCATATATTTAGGCCCAGCACCCAGGCAGAGGAGAGAGGTCCCGTAACAGAGAATCTGGCTTCATGTCAGCAGAGAATCAGTCTGCATGTCATAGCAGAGAATCAGTCTGCATGTCATAGCAGAGAATCAGGCTTCACGTCAGCCACCACTGCAACAGTCCATTGTCATAAATTTAGGCCCAGCACCCAGGCAGAGGAGAGAGGTCCCGTAACAGACAATCTGGCTTCATGTCAGCAGAGAATTAGTCTGCATGTCATAGCAGAGAATGAGGCTTCACGTCAGCCACCACTGCAACAGTCCATTGGCATATATTTAGGCCTAGCACACAGGCAGAGGAGAGAGGTCCCGTAACAGACAATCTGGCTTCATGTCAGCAGAGAATCAGTCTGCATGTCATAGCAGAGAATGAGGCTTCACGTCACCCACCACTGCAACAGTCCATTGGCATATATTTAGGCCTAGCACACAGGCAGAGCAGAGAGGTCCCGTAACAGACAATCTGGCTTCATGTCAGCAGAGAATCAGTCTTCATATCATAGCAGAGAATCAGGCTTCACGTCAGCCACCAATGCAACAGTCCATTGTCAGATATTTAGGCCCAGCACCCAGGCAGAGGAGAGAGGTCCTGTAACAGACAATCTAGCTTCATGTCAGCAGAGAATCAGTCTTCATATCATAGCAGAGAATCAGGCTTCACGTCAGCCACCAATGCAACAGTCCATTTTCATAAATTTAGGCCAAGCACCCAGGCAGAGGAGAGAGGTCCGGTAACAGACAATCTGGCTTCATGTCAGCAGAGAATCAGTCTTCATATCATAGCAGAGAATCAGGCTTCACGTCAGCCACCAATGCAACAGTCCATTGTCAGATATTTAGGCCCAGCACCCAGGCAGAGGAGAGAGATCCCGTAACAGAGAATCTGGCTTCATGTCAGCAGAGAATTAGTCTGCATGTCATAGCAGAGAATCAAGCTTCACGTCACCCAACATTGGAACAGTCCATTGGCATATATTTAGGCCCCGGCACCCAGACAGAGGAGAGGTTCATTCAAATTTGGGTAGCCTCGCAATATAATGGTAAAATGAAAATAAAAATAGGATTGAATGAGGAAGTGCCCTGGAGTCCAATAATATATGGTTAAGGGGAGGTAGTTAATGTCTAATCTGGACAAGGGACGGACAGGTCCTGTGGGATCCATGCCTGGTTCATTTTTATGAACGTCAGCTTGTCCACATTGGCTGTAGACAGGCGGCTGCGTTTGTCTGTAATGACACCCCCTGCCGTGCTGAATACACGTTCAGACAAAACGCTGGCTGCCGGGCAGGCCAGCACCTCCAAGGCATAAAAGGCTAGCTCTGGCCACGTGGACAATTTAGAGACCCAGAAGTTGAATGGGGCCGAACCATCAGTCAGTACGTGGAGGGGTGTGCACACGTACTGTTCCACCATGTTAGTGAAATGTTGCCTCCTGCTAACACGTTGCGTATCAGATGGTGGTGCAGTTAGCTGTGGCGTGTTGACAAAACTTTTCCACATCTCTGCCATGCTAACCCTGCCCTCAGAGGAGCTGGCCGTGACACAGCTGCCTTGGCGACCTCTTGCTCCTCCTCTGCCTTGGCCTTGGGCTTCCACTTGTTCCCCTGTGACATTTGGGAATTCTCTCAGTAGCGCGTCTACCAACGTGCGCTTGTACTCGCGCATCTTCCTATCACGCTCCAGTGCAGGAAGTAAGGTGGGCACATTGTCTTTGTAGCATGGATCCAGCAGGGTGGCAACCCAGTAGTCCGCACACGTTAAAATGTGGGCAACTCTGCTGTCGTTGCGCAGGCACTGCAGCATGTAGTCGCTCATGTGTGCCAGGCTGCCCAGGGGTAAGGACAAGCTGTCCTCTGTGGGAGGCGTATCGTCATCGTCCTGTCTTTCCCCCCAGCCACGCACCAGTGATGGACCCGAGCTGCGTTGGGTGCCACCCCGCTGTGACCATGCTTCATTCTCATCCTCCTCCACCTCCTCCTCATCCTCGTCCTCCTCGTCCTCCAGTAGTGGGCCCTGGCTGGCCACATTTGTACCTGGCCTCTGCTGTTGCCAAAAACCTCCCTCTGAGTCACTTCGAAGAGACTGGCCTGAAAGTGCTAAAAATGACCCCTCTTCCTCCTCCTCCTCCTCCTGGGCCACCTCCTCTTCCATCATCGCCCTAAGTGTTTTCTCAAGGAGACATAGAAGTGGTATTGTAACGCTGATAACGGCGTCATCGCCACTGGCCATGTTGGTGGAGTACTCGAAACAGCGCAACAGGGCACATAGGTCTCGCATGGAGGCCCAGTCATTGGTGGTGAAGCGGTGCTGTTCTGTAGTGCGACTGACCCGTGCGTGCTGCAGCTGAAACTCCACTATGGCCTGCTGCTGCTCGCACTGTCTGTCCAGCATGTGCAAGGTGGAGTTCCACCTGGTGGGCACGTCGCATATGAGGCGGTGAGCGGGAAGGCCGAAGTTACGCTGTAGCGCAGACAGGCGAGCAGCAGCAGGATGTGAACGCCGGAAGCACGAACAGACGGCCCGCACTTTATGCAGCAGCTCTGACATGTCGGGGTAGTTGTGAATGAACTTCTGCACCACCAAATTCAGCACATGCGCCAAGCAAGGGATGTGCGTCAAACTGGCTAGTCCCAGAGCTGCAACGAGATTTCGCCCATTATCACACACCACCAGGCCGGGCTTGAGGCTCACCGGCAGCAACCACTCGTCGGTCTGTTGTTCTATACCCTGCCACAACTCCTGTGCGGTGTGGGGCCTGTCCCCCAAACATATGAGTTTCAGAATGGCCTGCTGACGTTTACCCTGGGCTGTGCTGAAGTTGGTGGTGAAGGTGTGGGGCTGACTAGATGAGCAGGTGGAAGAAGAGGAGGAGGAGGAAGTCGAGTAGGAGTAGGTGGCAACAGGAGGCAAAGAATGTTGCCCTGCGATCCTTGGCGGCGGAAGGACGTGCGCCAAACAGCTCTCCGCCTGGGGCCCAGCTGCCACTACATTTACCCAGTGTGCAGTTAGGGAGATATAGCGTCCCTGGCCGTGCTTACTGGTCCACGTATCTGTGGTTAGGTGGATCTTGCCACAGATGGCGTTGTGCAGTGCACACTTGATTTTATCGGATACTTGGTTGTGCAGGGAAGGCACGGCTCTCTTGGAGAAGTAGTGCCGGCTGGGAACAACATACTGTGGGACAGCAAGCGACATGAGCTGTTTGAAGCTGTCTGTGTCCACCAGCCTAAATGACAGCATTTCATAGGCCAGTAGTTTAGAAATGCTGGCATTCAGGGCCAGGGATCGAGGGTGGCTAGGTGGGAATTTACGCTTTCTCTCAAATGTTTGTGAGATGGAGAGCTGAACGCTGGCGTGTGACATGGTTGAGATGCTTGGTGACGGAGGTGGTGGTGGTGTTGGTGGTACATCCCCTGTTTGCTGGGCGGCAGGTGCCAACGTTCCTCCAGAGGCGGAGGAAGAGGCCGAGGCGGCAGCAGCAGAAGAGGCCGAGGCGGCAGCAGCAGAAGAGGTAGCAGGGGGAGCCTGAGTGACTTCCTTGGTTTTAAGGTGTTTACTCCACTGCAGTTCATGCTTTGCATGCAGGTGCCTGGTCATGCAGGTTGTGCTCAGGTTCAGAACGTTAATGCCTCGCTTCAGGCTCTGATGGCACAGCGTGCAAACCACTCGGGTCTTGTCGTCAGCACATTGTTTGAAGAAGTGCCATGCCAGGGAACTCCTTGAAGCTGCCTTTGGGGTGCTCGGTCCCAGATGGCGGCGGTCAGTAGCAGGCGGAGTCTCTTGGCGGCGGGTGTTCTGCTTTTGCCCACTGCTCCCTCTTTTGCTACGCTGTTGGCTCGGTCTCACCACTGCCTCTTCCTCCGAACTGTGAAAGTCAGTGGCACGACCTTCATTCCATGTGGGGTCTAGGACCTCATCGTCCCCTGCATCGTCTTCCACCCAGTCTTGATCCCTGACCTCCTGTTCAGTCTGCACACTGCAGAAAGACGCAGCAGTTGGCACCTGTGTTTCGTCATCATCAGAGACATGCTGAGGTGGTATTCCCATGTCCTCATCATCAGGAAACATAAGTGGTTGTGCGTCAGTGCATTCTATGTCTTTCACCGCTGGGGAAGGGCTAGGTGGATGCCCTTGGGAAACCCTGCCAGCGGAGTCTTCAAACAGCATAAGAGACTGCTGCATAACTTGAGGCTCAGACAGTTTCCCTGGTATGCATGGGGGTGATGTGACAGACTGATGGGGTTGGTTTTCAGGCGCCATCTGTGCGCTTTCTGCAGAAGACTGGGTGGGAGATAATGTGAACGTGCTGGATCCACTGTCGGCCACCCAATTGACTAATGCCTGTACCTGCTCAGGCCTTACCATCCTTAGAACGGCATTGGGCCCCACCATATATCGCTGTAAATTCTGCCGGCTACTGGGACCTGAGGTAGTTGGTACACTAGGACGTGTGGATGTGGCAGAACGGCCACGTCCTCTCCCAGCACCAGAGGGTCCACTAACACCACCACGACCATGTCCACGTCCGCGTCCCTTACTAGATGTTTTCCTCATTGTTATCGTTCACCACATCAGCAAAAATATTATTTGGCCCAATGTATTGTATTCAAATTTAGCTGAATATAAATTTGAGGCCTAGTATTTAGGCGCTGGGTGACCGGTATAGATTTACTGACAGAATTAGACTTGGAAATGCACAGTAGCGTGTGTGTGAAGTTATTCTGAATGACCCTATGTGCACCTTGAATATTATATACCCTTTTAGGGATAGATTTCAAATAACTCTGATATAGCAGAAACCACTAAATTATGAAATTGCTAAATTGGGAATTGTATTTCAACCCAGAACAAAAAATGTGCTTTGACGGACACTAAATAACTTGCCCAGCCAGAACAGTACAGCGGTAACGACAGATTTAGCGGGATATAAATTTGAGGCCTAGTATTTAGGCGCTGGGTGACCGGTATGGATTTACTGACAGAATTAGACTGGGATATGGCCAAAAAATGAACAGACTATTGCTGGTTAAATGCACTTGGTGTGACAGCTTGACCAACCACACTACTGAGGGTTAAATGCACTTGGTGACGGGCGCAGCTTGCCCCTGATGTAGTATATGGCCAAAAAATGAACAGACTATTGCTGGTTAAATGCACTTGGTGTGACAGCTTGACCAACCACACTACTGAGGGTTAAATGCACTTGGTGACGGGCGCAGCTTGCCCCTGATGTAGTATATGGCCGAAAAATGAACAGACTATTGCTGGTTAAATGCACTTGGTGTGACAGCTTGACCAACCACACTACTGAGGGTTAAATGCACTTGGTGACGGGCGCAGCTTGCCCCTGATGTAGTATATGGCCAAAAAATGAACAGACTATTGCTGGTTAAATGCACTTGGTGTGACAGCTTGACCAACCACACTACTGAGGGTTAAATGCACTTGGTGACGGGCGCAGCTTGCCCCTGATGTAGTATATGGCCAAAAAATGAACAGACTATTGCTGGTTAAATGCACTTGGTGTGACAGCTTGACCAACCACACTACTGGGGGTTAAATGCACTTGGTGACGGGCGCAGCTTGCCCCTGATGTAGTATATGGCCAAAAAATAAACAGACTATTGCTGGTTAAATGCACTTGGTGTGACAGCTTGACCAACCACACTACTGAGGGTTAAATGCACTTGGTGACGGGCGCAGCTTGCCCCTGATGTAGTATATGGCCAAAAAATAAACAGACTATTGCTGGTTAAATGCACTTGGTGTGACAGCTTCACCCTGATGTAGGCTTTAGCCAAAAAACAACCACACCATTGAGGGTTAAATGCACTTGGTGACAGGCGCAGCTTGCCCCTGATGTAGTATATGGCCAAAAAATAAACAGACTATTGCTGGTTAAATGCACTTGGTGTGACAGCTTCACCCTGATGTAGGCTTTAGCCAAAAAACAACCACACCATTGAGGGTTAAATGCACTTAGTCGCAGCTTGTGCTGGCACACCACAAGACACAAAATGGCCGCCGATCACCCCAGAAAAAAAGTGACTGACAAACGGTCTGGGCAGCCTAAAAACAGTGAGCAATTGAGTATCAGCAGCTCAATGACCCACAGCTGCAGATCGATCAATAATCAAGTCCTTTGGAGGAGTTAATCTGCCTAATCTCGCCCTACTGTCGCAGCCGCAACCTCTCCCTACGCTAATCAGAGCAGAGTGACGGGCGGCGCTATGTGACTCCAGCTTAAATAGAGGCTGGGTCACATGGTGCTCTGGCCAATCACAGCCATGCCAATAGTAGGCATGGCTGTGACGGCCTCTTGGGGCAAGTAGTATGACGCTTGTTGATTGGCTGCTTTGCAGCCTTTCAAAAAGCGCCAAGAAAGCGTCAAAAAGCGCCAAGAAAGCGACGAACACCGAACCCGAACCCGGACTTTTATGAAAATGTCCGGGTTCGGGTCCGTGTCACGGACACCCCAAAATTCGGTACGAACCCGAACTATACAGTTCGAGTTCGCTCATCCCTAAAGGTAACCCAAAAATCCCAGATATTCATTTTACAGGCAATAGTAATTTAAAATATATTTTCACAAATGCCAGAAGTCTAGCTAGAACAATGGGGGAGCTGGAGGCTATGGTACTAGAAGAACACATAGATGTAGTTGGTGTGGCTGAGACATGGTTGGATTCTTCGCATGACTGGGCTCTAAATATTAGGGGTTTTACACTATTTAGGAAAGAGACGGTCAATAGAAAAGGCGGTGGCGTGTGCCTGTATGGGAGGAGTGATCTGAAGACAAGTGTGAAAGAGGCAATTGTGGGGGAGAATGGTGAGCATGTGGAAACCTTATGGGTGGAAGTTCAAAGGGATAAAAACCCTGAAAGAATAATACTTGGTGTGATCTATAGACCCCCAAAGATTACAGAAGAGATAGAAATGCAATTGTATAACCAAATAGAGCGGGCTGCACAGGCTGGTCATAATGGGAGATTCTGCCTCAACCACAAAGGGGAGAAAATTCCTCAACTTACTGCAGGACCACTTTATGTGCCAGTTTGTCGAAGATCCCATTAGGGGCAATGCTCTGTTGGATCTGGTAATTTCTAATGATGCAGAGCTTGTTGGAAATGTGACTGTTCGAGAAACACTAGGTAATAGTGACCACAATATAATTATATTCCCCCTAAACTATAAGAAGCAAACTCCGTCAGGCAGAGCAAAGACACTGATATTCAAAACAGGTAATTTCCCTGGGTTGAGGGCAGCATTTCAGGGCATAGACTGGGTGCAGCTACTGTCACATAATAATACTAAGGATAAATGGGAGAGCTTTAAATCCACATTGAGTAATTGCACAAAAAAATGTATTCCTTTAGGTAACAAGTATAAACCGCTAAACTTAAACCCCCCATGGCTTACAGCTACTGTAAAAAGGGCAATAAAGGAAAAGGACATTTAAAAAATACAAATCTGAGGGGTCAGCTTTAGTGTTTGAAGATTACAAAGGGCTTAATTTTAATAAAATCTGTAAAAAGGAGATAAAATTAGCAAAAATACAAAACGAACAGCAGGTAGCAAAAGAGAGCAAAACAAATCCCCAAAAATTATTTAAATATATAAATGCTAAAAAACCTAGGTCTGAGCAGGTAGGTCCACTAAATAATGGCAAAGGGGGAGGGGGGTAGTCACTGAAGATAAGGAAAAGGCAGAGTTGCCAAATGTGTTTTTTTTTTTAGCTCTGTATATACAAAAGAAGAGAAAGGAGCTGATATCTGTGGTGCTGGGGCTGTTAGTACACCCACTAATATACTCAATTGGCTAATTGCAGATATGGTCCAAGATAAGTTAAATAGGGTAATGTGAACAAGGCTCCGGGTACAGATAGATTACACCCAAGAGTGCTTAAAGAGCTCTGTTCAGTCATTGCTGTGCCCCTGTTAATCATTTTTAAAGATTCTCTATGTACTGGTACAGTGCCAAGTGATTGGCGCAAGGCAAATGTGGTGCCCATATTAAAAAAACGATCTAGGTCCTTCACAGGTAATTATAGACCTATAGACTTGGAAAGTATAGTTTTTAATTGGATTGAAAACTGGCTGAAGGACCGTGTCCAGAGAGTTGTGGTCAATGATTCCTATTCAGAATGGTCCCATGTTATAAGTCGTGTAGCCCAAGCGTCAGTGCTGGGCCCTTTATTTTTTTATTTTTTTATTAATGATATCGAGGACGAGATTGATAGCACCATTTCTCTTTTTGCAGATGACACCAAACTATGTAGTACTGTACAGTCTATGAAAGATGTCCATATACTATAAGCTGACTTGAACACTCTGGGTGATTGGGCATCAACTTGGCAAATGAGGTTCAATGTGGACAAATGGAAAGTTATGCATCTTGGTAGCAATAATCTCTGTCCTTCATGTAACACTGGGAGAGATACTTATAGATAAGGATTTGGGTGTCCTTGTAGATGGTAGATTAAATAAGCAATGTCAATCAGCTGCTTCTAAGGCCACCAGGATATTTTCATGCATTAAATGAAGAATGGACTTGCGGGGCAGGGATGTGATGCGATATTACCACTTTACAAAGCGTTGGTGCGGCCTCATCTGGAATATACAGTTCAGTTCTGGGCACCAGTTCATAGAAAGGACGCACTGCAGCTGGAAAAAGTACAGAGGAGAGCGACTAAACTGATAAGGGGCATTGAGGGTCTTAGTTATGAAGAAAGATTAAAATAATTGAATTTATTCAGTCTTGAGAAGAGACGTCTAAGGGGGGACATGATTAACCTATACAAATATATAAATGGGCCATACAAAAAATACGGTGAAAAACTGTTTAATGTAAAATGCCCTCAAAAGACAAGGGGGCACTGCCTTCCGATTGGAGAGGAAAAAGTTCAGTCTCCGGAAGCGTCAAAGCTTCTTTACTGTAAGAACTGTGAAGCTGTGGAATAGACTTCCTCAGGACATCTTTTTTTGTGTGCGCTCTTGGTCCCAATAAACAGTCACACCGAACATGCTGCTGTGAACCTTTCTAGCTTCTATTCCTCAGGACGTGGTCACAGCAGGAACAGTGGACAGGTTTTAAAAGGGTTTAGATGAATTCTTAAAAGTGAACAACATTAATGCTTATGAAAACGTATAGAAATCTGAGTCTCACTTCCTTCTGGGATTCGTGTCCCCATCTATCCCTTAGTTGAACTTGATGGACTTATGTCTATTTTCAACTGTATTAACTATGTAACTATGTAATGTAACCATGAAGCACGAATAAATTCGGTTCATGACGAACCAAACTTTTTCTGAAATTCTGATTGAAGTCAATTCTTTGGCTTCGATTCAATCAACACTACTCCTAAGAGTGCAGATGGCAGGAGCAGTGTATCTAAATGGAGGAGGCTGAGTGATTTTCAACCAATCCTGAGGGTAGGTCGTCAATATGGGGAAAGCAGAAAACCCCTTTAAAGGGCAGCTTTCTGTTGATTGCCCATGGGGTGGGTGCTTCCACTCGCTGATTACACTCACACATACTATAAACCCCAGTAATACGTGAATAAATATGTCCAGCAGTGTAGAATAATGGAATCTTTATTATGTTACATTTTGTGTGGATGTGTTTATTGCTGCTGTTTGCTCTACTATACTTTGCGTCTATTTATGCACAGTTTTTTTAATTCTTCATAGTTTCGGGGGCTCTCTGGACACCTGCTTACCTTAGGCTCTGTGATTGTCACATTTCTTCCATTATTGCTTACACTTAAGTAACACGTGTACAACGCACACATATTATAATTCTGTGGGTAGACCATGTTTAACTTTGAAAATGTTAGTATGAAAATCAGGGTAAAAACAGTGAAGGTTTTTGATAGGAAACCCATATGATAGTAATAAATTTCCCTTTAAATGGAGCATGGAAGTAGTATGTACACTGCTGCAGATCTGCAGATGTCTCTGTGCAGCTGGATAACTGTTCAGCCAGCGCAGGATTCAGGAATTTCCGCACTGCTCTCCTGTTGGCACTTATTAAACATGCATGAGGACGATTGTTCTTTCTTCTAATATTAACCTATGAAGCACCAGCACAGAATAGCATGGAATATTACACTGTATGGTTAAGTTTGTTGTAGAATAGCCTAGTGTAAGCCTGCTTTTCTCTAACTTCCTACGTGCTCATGGATGAAAACATTTTAAAGTAATAAAGGGCTTGTCCACTTTGTAAGTTCCTTTCTTTTTTTTTTTTTTTTTTTAGATGAATTCAAAGGTCAGCACTAATCTGTGGGGGGGATCCAAGTGTTCAGACTCACCACAAGGAAACGGAGCGTAACGTGGTTCTCCTTGATATTGGCTGACCATTCAAAGCTGCTTGATAATCAGTCAAATTACTGGGAGGAAGCATACTTAGGAAAGCTTGTTCCAGATATTTTGCTTCTATAATCGAGCAGTCAATCAGCTGATGAGCGAGCAAACAAGCTCATTCATCTAACGCAGGGGTCAGCACTCTATATGTGGTGAAACTACGACTCCCAGCATGCTTCATTCACTTCTATGGGAGTTCTGAAAGCAGCTCAGCAAGTGTGCATGCTGGGAGTGGGATAATGAATGAGGGAGGAACAAATGGTTCCTCCCGTATCCAGTTAACATTGACCTGTGTAATCAGGCTGGCGCAAATGAGCGCCAATGGATGTGATTATCACGTGAGAGATGTGTAATACCACGTGAGAGATGTGTAATACCACGTGAGAGATGTGTAATACCACGTGAGAGATGTGTAATACCACGTGAGAGATGTGTAATACCACGTGAGAGATGCTCTTTGTAGCCACTCTCCATTCTAGACAGAATATTCTAAATGGTAGTTCCCCCCTGTTTACTCAGAATTACCTAAAGGGATATGTCTTTTATAGACTGGAGGAGAGGGTGCACTTACTTATATGTATGCATACATGATAGAGTGCACTCCGAGACCTGAAGAAATGGGGGAAAATATCAACAAGGTCTAGAGTGAATTCACAATGAGCAGATTTGTTGCAGAGCTTTCTACAACTGGTCCATCCATCTGAATGGATCTTGCAGAAAGACATGTGATTGTGAGTCCCAATGGGGTCAGGGAATGACATTATTGATAGCAATCTATGTACAGCGCTGCAGAACATGTTGCCACTATATAAATCATTAAAGTGCTGTAGTGTCACTAAAATCAAACTGGCATTTTGAGGGGTAAAGTCCTGAGGCCCATTATTGCTCAGTATTTTGCATCACAGTTTGTAAACAGAAAAACAGAAGTGGGTCCAAAATGCAGAAATGGCACAAATCTTTTCATTATACTTTCTCTGTAGGATCCACTCCTGGTTTTGGGTGACAAATACTGATGCAAACTGCTGACCAAAGTACTGCAGGAAATTTTAAAGCAAAAAATATAATTGAAAGTATCACCATGTGGTAACACATTAAAATGTATGGAAGTGCATGTGGGCAAATCCTGAAAATACATGAAATGTTATGTGTTAAATTTCCTGTGGTAATGCCTGCCATTGAATGACGCTCATGCATCTGAGCCCTAAAGTGCTAAACCCTTTAACACCTGTTTTTTTTCTACTACTTCCTTGAATATGCCAAAATTAATTGTTCATTTCTTGCCAGGGGATGAAACATTTCCTACTGCAACAGTATCTAGTCCTCCAGGCACATCCCACCCGACGGTAAGAGCAGTGCATATGTGTAGTAGGCCTCATGCACACAACGGTGTCCTTTTTGTAGCCCGCAACTGCGTATCTGCAAAATATGTATGTGGTCTGTGTGCCATCCCCGTTTTTTGGGTGGACCCGCTGAACTCAATGAGTCCATGGTCTACACTGAGAGGACATATACTACCTTTTTGCAGAATAGACATATAGATGAGGAAAGCACACAGTTGATCCCTGTGCTGTCTGCATCCATATTTCTGTTCCACAAAAAGATAGAACACGTCCTATACTTGGCAGCAAAATACGGACCATGGAACCACTGAAGTCAATGGTTCCGCAAAAAATGTGGATGCCACACGGACCAGAAAATGCATATGGCCATGTGCACAAGGCGGTATTCTGTTGGTACGGTTTGGGGATTTCTCATTGCGTTATATACTTGATTGACATCCCTTGCAGGCTCTGTAGTAATCCAACTTGCTTTATACGATTGTCACTAATTGTTTGTGAATTATTTCTGTTGATTATCATTCACACATTGTAATATGCATTTCAAATATTTTTATACAAAGTCTTATATTTAATGTTACTAGGTGTCCACAAATGCCTACAATCTAATTTTAACAAATCTGACCCAAGACAGAGGGAGATCTTCCCACTCACTGCCTGTGTTAGGCTACTTGGAAGTTGTCTCGCAGACCCTGCCCAATAAATCCTTGACCAAGGATACCGCAGGCAACTTGACTCAGGTAACCCACTCCAACCTATCGTGCAGAATACATTCCCCTTTACAGTACCAATTTCCTCAGGACTGTCTGAAGTCTCAGGTAAGCAAGTGGCAAGGCATATTACAGTAGGAATTGGCTGCGTGGACATAGCCTGTGGATTACTTAGTAGGTTACAATATTGTTAGTGGAATATTGACACGTAATCATGTAAATCAAAACGCTACTATTACTATCAGGAATTGTTTGTTAGCAGATTTCAGTAAAATTAAAAACTGGAATTATCAGCCTCAGCTTAGCACTCAATTTAAAGAACTTTTTTTCCCTTCAGAATAACAGCTTTAAAGGCATTGCCCAGTTACTTAAAATTGATGGCCGATCCTTAGTTTGGGTCATTACTATTAGATCGATGCTGGTCCAACCCTCAGCACCTCTGGTGATCTGCTGTATGAAGTTTTTTAGTGCGCCTCCGCTTGATTTTTTTCAAGGCACAGCTCTGTACTTTTAGTAGTGTTCGTGCCTGTTGTTACAGCTCAGTCCCATTCATTTAAATAAACCATACAATGTACAGGTATGTAATATATATAGAGAATGGGAAGTGATTTTTAGTCAGAGAAAATAATTCCATTGACTCTAAAAAAAGCCTTTCAGTTAGGCCTCTTTCACATAGGCGTGTGCGCCCCGTTGCCGTATTGCGGACCGCATTTGCGGATCCGCAATACACGGGTGCCGGTCCGTGGGCATTCCGCATCACAGATGCAGACCCATTCACTTCAATGGGTCAGCAAATCCGGAGATGCGGAATGGTGCGGAACGGAAGCACGGGACGGAACCCTATGAAGCACTACGGAGTGCTTCCGTGGGGTTTCGTCCCGTACTTCCGTTCCGCAAAAAGATAGAACATGTCCTATATTTTTGCGATCTGCTGCGGCTGCCCCACGGACTGTGTTTGTGCATTGCGGCCCGCATTTTGTGGGCCACAGCACGACCACGGGGCACACACGCCCTTGTGAAAGAGGCCTAAACTGGTAAGAATTCTGCTTGCCATAAAGCATGCCTTGGGTTCAAGACCCAGCAGCGACAATCAGATTTAAAACATTAATACCAGTAAAAAATACAGGAGTATCCTCAGGCACTATCGGGATGCTGACTGCCCACCCCCCCTTTATGTCAGGCTCTGGGACTTCGTAGAAAAGACCATGGACTCCTTAGAGCACAGCTGATAGCAGCCTTGGAAGAGAAGGAATATCTTACAGTGTTGGCCCTCAAACCCAGCAGGCCTTATAACAACCATGTGATCTGCGTCGGTAGATTTCTGGTTGTGCCTGGTATACAATCAGCAAAAAGCAGCACTCACTGGAGCACCATCAACCCTTCAAACTGCCTGAGTTCCAATAATATGTCTAATCCTGATTAGGATAAGGGCATTCAATTTAAAGAACTTTCTAGGCCAGTGACTAGAGATTAGCAAATTTCTCAAAAATGTGATTAGGTCGGTTTGCCGAAATTTCCCAAAGCATTCGATTCGATCCAAATTTATTTGTGGCGAATAGCATTAAAAAACTGCTATTTCCTGGCTGCAGAGAGCCTGTATAGTGGTGTAGAACACTGTGCCTTGCAGTAACACGCATAGAAAGTCTGCTGTGGTAGTGAAACAATACTGTGAATCAGTATGACACGCACATGACAGGCGTCGCTCTTAGAATCACTGCACACTTCACTTATTTGGGCAGTTTCGGGGCCAAAACTGACCAAGTAACTCAAGCGTGAACTCAGCCTTACAGCTTGATGTTAGCGCCAGGTATAAAGAACCGTGCAGAGGCCCAAGATCCTACTGTAGCGTGAAAGAGTGCACTCTTTTTACACAGTCGTCAATTGACTCCACATCTCCACATAGATGTCTACAGAACCTGTTCTATTAAACGCTTATACAAGTAGAGCCCCCCAACAGAGTGGAGAAGGTGTCAGCAGTAAGTTTGTGTTGATCAGCAGTAATCCATCAGTATTGCTGAAGCAAAAAAAAAACAGGAGTGGATCCAAAACAGAGATGACACATGAATGGAATATTTGCATGTCTTCTGTGTTTTGTACCCACTCCTGCTTTTGGCTCACTCCTGCTTTTGGCTACTAAATCATAAGCCAATTCTCATGGGACCATACAGGCCTTACAGCTGCTACACAGACAGGATCCGTTGTGCGTCTCATTTTTCCTTCCTTCTGACAGATAAGAAGAAGGGTCAAATAAATGATGTCAACCAGGCCAAAAAGGCAAAATAGTGGCCAATTTTTGGAGTGGGGAGGATGGGAGAAAAGCTTGAGAAGTCCACAGAGTGGCCCAATTACATAGTGGGGTGGTGGCAGCATCAGCAGCATGAGGAGACCACAGAGTGGCCATTTACATAGTGTTGAATAAGCAGCAGCATAAGGAGGCCACAGACTGGCAAGGTGACATAGTGTCGAGGGGGCAGCAGCATGAGGAGACCACATAGTGGCACAATGACAGAGTTTGGAGGTGGCAGCAGCAGGAGGAGACCACAGAGGGCACAATGACATAATGTGGAGGTGGCAACAGCAGCATGAGGAGACCAGAGTGGGGAGGTAGGTGGCAAAAACAGTACCCGCTGGCCATGGTGGGTGTAAGAAGGAGCACTTGGCATCAGATGTGTGGCATCAGGTGGATGGCAGCATCAGAATAGTAGCTGAGGGAGGCAGTCTCTTTTGACAAGGTTTGGGAGAGGTAGCATTGGTGCTTGGAAATCCTGGCTGAGCCACACCTGATTCATCTTGACAAAGGTCAGTCTCTCCACATTTTGGGTGAACAGACGAGTTCTCCTTGAGGTAACTATTGCCCCCGCCGCACTAAACACCCGCTCTAATGACTCACTACTGGCCTGGCAGGAAAGCTTTTCCAGGGCAAACTTGGCTAGTTGCGGCCACAAATCCAGTTTGGCTGCCCAGTAGTCCAGCAGATCTTCAATGTGGGGTGGCATGGTGCTATCCAAGTATGCCAGCACCTGCTGATTCAGGTTCTGCTCCATATCTAGCTGCTGCTGGTGAGTAGTTTCTTCACTAGGCGGGTGAAGAAAGCTGCCCATCACCAACTCAAGTTGCTGCTGATGGAGCTGGAACTGCTCCCACCCCCCACCCCACTACAGCAGCCATGGCAGTGGAATGTGAGCGCAGAGGGCCCCCCCGGTCAGACCAGAGGATGGATGATGGCGCAGATAGGCAGCGGCCAACTGACTACATAGGATGTCTCTATAGTAGTTCAGTTTGTACTCCCTCCTAGCGGGTGTAAAAAAGGCTCCCATTTTGGACTGGAAGCGAGGGTATAACATGGTGGAGAGCCAGTAGTCATTCCTCTGCTGAATGGTAACAAGCCTGGGAGCAGACCCAGTGCCCTCATCTGTCTTCCACCTTCCTCTGTCCTTTTCTCTTCCCTCAGCCAGACAAGTATTATATGCTCAGCTCCACTATACAGCGAGGACGAGCTACTAGAGGAGAGTCAGCAGCTACTGGCTAGCCAAGATGTCTTGTTTGCCCTTGTGTGGTGCAGTTATATGCACTAAAGCATTTTTTTGGCTTGTATTAGTGGGAAAAAAAGGACTGATTAGCCGTTGTGTTGTGAAGTGAGAAAATTACAGCCCTTTTTGAGTGTATTAGTGGCAAAAATAAATTATTTGCCATTCAGCGATGCAGTTATATGTTCTAAAGCCTTTTGTGGCGTGTATTAGTAGCAAAAAAATATATATTATTTGCCGTTCAGCGGTGCAGTTATATGTTCTAAAGCTTTTTGTGAAGTGTATAAGTGGAAAAAACGAAGGGCCTATTTGCTGTTCAGCAGTGCAGTTAAATGCTGTAAAGTCCTTTTTGGCGTGTATAAGTGGAAAAAAATAAGGGCCTATTTGTCGTTCAGCGGTGCAGTTATATGTACTGAAGCCCTTTTTGGCGAGTATAAATGGAAAAAATAAAGGCCTATTTGTCGTTCAGCGGTGCAGTTATATGTTCTAAACCCGTTTTTGGCGTGTATTAGTGGCACACAAAGTATTTGCCGCTGTGTGGTGAATTGAGAATATTACAGCCCTTTTTGGCGTGTATTAGTGGCAAAAACTATATATTTGCCATTCAGCGTTGCAGTTATATGTTCTAAAGCACTTTTTTGCATGTAATAGTGGCAAAAAATGGGTTTAGTAGTCGTTTTTTAATTTCCTTTTTATTTATTTGAGTATGTCAGACAGAGAAGTGCAAGGCCCTGCACAGGTGAGTGGCACAGGCCTAAATGTTTCTGGTGCAGGCACAGGTCGCAGCAGGGTAAGGGGGCGTGGCAGCAGGAGTCGCAGCAAGAGGCCTGAGCTCCCGGTGTCATCTAGCGGTCGTGTCTTGACCAGCAACCCAGCGGTTCTTGAATGGATGACTCGGTCATCCACTTTGTCCCAAGTGACATCACACACCCCCAGCTAAGAGTTGGTGGGTTTGTCAGACACAACCCTTAGTTGGCATGGCCCGGGAGCAGGCCCTGTGCCCTCACCTGTCCTCAACCTGTCCTTTTCTGTTCCCTCAGCCAGACAAGTATTATACTGTATGCTCAGCTCCACTATACAGAAAAGGCGAGCTACTAGAGGACTGTCAGCAGCTAATGGCCAGCCTAATGTGGAGGAGACATCGCTGCTTGGCTAAGTTCAGGACGTGTGCCATGCATGGAACGTGTGTCATTTTGCCCTGTTTCTTCGAGCTCAGCAGATTGACACTATTGTCACACACAACTTTAACAACTGTCAAATTGAGCAGGGTTAGCCACTGATCTCCCTGTGACCGCAAAGCTCAAAGGAGTGAAGGACCGGTGTGGCTCTTCCAGGCACAACAGCCGCAGCACAGTATGGAAACGTCTCACCTGGTACGTTGAATAGGTTCTGGGGATCTTGGGGGGGCGCAAAGGAAGAGACGGTAGCAGCGGAAAAGGAGGAGTCAGCAGAGGAGGAAAGGGAGGACAGCCATCAGAAAGTTCACCCAGTGGGCAGTAAAAGTTATGTACCTTCCCTGCCCGTGTTTGCTAGACCACGGGTCTTTGGTCAGATGTATCTTGGCACCGACACTGTGTGCCAGAGATACATTTACTTGCCGCTGAACGTGGCCATATAGCTTGGGATGCCCTTCTGGGAGAAATATTTCCTTCTGGGGACCTTCCATTGTGGTGTTCCAATGGCCGCAAATTTTCTAAAGGCCTCCGAGTCCACCAATTTATGACGTTGGCGGTCAGCCATTGGGCAAGAGGGTTATCAGGCGTCATCATCTTTTTTCGCTCGAACATTTGGGGCAAGAAAGCCTGCCTTTTGCCAGATGAACGCAACGACGGCACAGTGGAAGGCGGAGTGGAGGATTACTGGGAGGAGAGAGGAGAAGGAGAAGAGGCAGGATGGTGAGCACTGGGAGTGTGGCTTTGTGGGTTCTGACAGTGTTGCTCCCACTGGGCTCGGTGATGGGAGGCCAAGTGCCTTCTTAAGGCGGTCGTCCCTAGGTGAGTGTTGGGCTTACCGCGACTTATGCGTTGACAGCACAGGCTGCAGATGGCAACACTATTGTCAGCAGCGGACACATTAAAAAGCCCACACTGCGGAGCCATGTGCCAGCGTCCTGGGAGCGCCAGATGTGACGTGCATGGTGGATGTTTTGTTTCAGATACATTAGCAGTCTGTTTTTTGCCTCCTGTGCACTGTAAGTTCTGCCTGCTTCTCCTCCCTATCTGCTGCTCCGTCTCTTCTCTGAACTCCCCTCCTCTTCCTCTCTTGTGGGCACCCACATGATGTCCATTGACACGTCATCATCGGATTCGTCACCTTCACCACCACTGACATTAGAGATCTCGGAGTAGACAGCAACAGCGGGGACCATACTCCTTGGGCTGATCTGGGTACTGTCGTCAGACTGCTGGGTGGCGACCGTTGATACCTTCTCTTCCTGATCCGATGCCAAGAATGGCTGTGCATCGGTAAGGTCTTGGAATGTATGGGAAAATAATTCCTCTGACTTGAGCGGAGGGGATATGGTGGTGGTGTCTTTGAGGGTGGACACAACAGAGAGTGAAAAGGGTGCAGATAGAGAGGATGAGGAAGGTGCAGAAGCGGAAGGCTGAGTGAGCCACTCAACCAAGTCTGGTGTGTCCTTTGATGTAATTGCACGCACTTTCTGCAACTTCCCACTTAGGCTCCGGCCTGGTGCACCTGTCCGACCCCTATCACCCCTGCGGAATGGCCTGCCTCTTCCTCTGCCTGTCATTTTCAAAATGACCCTGTGACAAAAGTCCCTATAGAAGAGCAGTATTTGTGGAAGAAGGTATATCACACCCCTGCCTCAATCAGTTTTTTGGGGGGTAACTGGTATATCCCACCAGTAGAAATTATTTCTTCAAGTAGTGTTTTTCACTCTGTGTAGATGCGGTGACGCAGCAAAACCGCAGTCAAATGTTGCACTACCTAAATGCACTATATTGAACGTATATTATTGGTATAGAAAATCCGTGCTTCAATCAGTTTTTTGGGATGGTAACTGGTAAATCACACCAGTAGAAATTATTTCTTCAAATAGTGTTTGTCACTCTGTGTAGATGCGGTGACGCAGCAAAACCGCAAACAAATGCTGCACTACCTAAATTCACTATATAGAACGTATATTATTGGTATATAAAATCCCTGCTTCAATCTGTTTTTTTGGGTGGCAACTGGTAAATCACACCAGTAGAAATTATTTGTATCAATAGCATTTGTCACTCTATTTGTTTCAATAGCGTTTGTCACTCTGTATAGATGCGGTAACGCAGCAAAACCGCAGACAAATGCTGCACTACCTAAATGCACTATATAGAACGTATATTATTGGTATAAAACACCCCTGCTTCAATCTGTTTTTTTGGGGGGGCAACTGGTATATCACACCACTAGAAATTATTTGTTCCAATAGCGTTTGTCCCTCTATCTAGCTACAGTATCACAGCAGAACCGCACACAACTGCTGCACAATACAATTGCACTATAATATACTTTCTATGTTAGAAAGTATATTATAAGTATATTACACCCCTCAGTATGTCACACCTATCGATAACACACCTATACCAGTCCTTAAAAGGACGTTTGTGGCCCTATTAGCTGCTTCACACAGCAACCTCGACCTACACTGGCAAAAGACTGAAAATAAAATGGCACCCAGATCAGGTTTATTGATAAGGTATGTCCATGTGCTGAAATGTCTCAATTGGCTGTCCTGTACCACCTGATGGATGTGTCATTTTCATGGGTCAAAATCCTTCACAATGTAAAAAAATATGGCAGGCGCGAATATCGCCATATGTTTGCATGTTCGGCGAACCGCAAGGCCATCACTACTGCTGGGCGATGAGGAAGACGAGGCAGATGACCCAGACACACCGTGGCAGTATGCAGTGGAGATGGAGGCAGGAAGTTCCTCCAAGTCACTTGCACAAATGGCCCTATGAATGCTCACTTGCTTGTGTAGTGACAGCCGAATTGTCACCATTCGGCAGAGGGATGACTTATGGCTCTCCACCTTGTTAGACCCTCATTACCGGTCTAAAATGGGGGCCTTTTTTACACCCGCTGAGAGGGAGGACAAACTGAACTACTATAGAGACATCCTATATCCTATGTATTCAATTGGCCGCTGCCTATCTGCGCCATTGTCCATCCTCTCACAGGTCTGACTGGGGGACCCTCTGCACTCACGTTCCTCTGCCATGACTATGTCATTCCCTGCTCAGGTTATGTGCGGAGGTCTGCCAGGTTAGCAGCACATGTGAAGTTTTTTGTTTTGGTTTTGGAGTTGAGCTGTATCTGCCTCCCTTCAGGTGCACTGGGTGGGGTCGTTTGTATGAGTTTAAATTACGCTCCTTCCCAGTGTCCTGTGCGGGTTATAGCTTCTATCTTGCTCACCCGCCTAGTGAAGAAACTACTCAGCAGCAGCAGCTAGATATGGAGCAGAACCTGAATCACCAGGTGGTGGCATACTTGCATAGCACCCTGCCACCCCACATTAAAGATCCGCTGGACTACTGGGCAGCCAAAAAGCTTTCCTGCCAGGCCAGTAGTGAGTCATCAGAGCAGGTGTTTAGTGCGGCTGGGGCAATAGTTACCCGAAGGAAAACTCGTCTGTCCACCCAAAATGTGGAGAGACTGACCTTTGTCAAGATGATTCAGGTGTGGATCAGCCAGGATTTCCACCCACCAATGCCTGATGCATCAGACTAGATCATCCATGGTGCCACACCAACACTGGCACCGATTTCTTCTCGCTTCCTGCCTCAGCTACTATTCTGATGATGCCACCCGCCTGATGCCACACATCTGATGCCATGTGCTCCTTCTTTCACCCACCATCTTCAGCTGGTAGTGGTTTTGCCACCCATCTCCCCACTCTGTTACTGGGTTACTGTGGTCTCCTGATGCTGCTGCCACCTCCACACTGTCACCTTCCCAGTCTGTGGTCTCCTGATGCTGCTGCAACCTCCACACTATGTCATCTTGCCACTCTGTGGTCTCCTGATGCTATAGCCACCTCCACACTATGTCACTTTGCCACTCTGTGGTCTCCTGATGCTGCAGCCACCTCCACACTATGTCACCTTGCCACTCTGTGGTCTCCTGATGCGGCTGCCACCACCTCCACACTCTGTCATTGTGCCACTCTGTGGCCTCCTCCTGATGCTGCTGCTGCCACCTCCACACTCTGTCATTGTGCCACTCTGTGGCCTCCTGATGCTGCTGCCACCTCCACACTATGTCACCTTGCCACTCTGTGGCCTCCTCCTGATGCTGCTGCCACCACCTCCACACTCTGTCATTTTGCCACTCTGTGGCCTCCTCCTAATGCTGCTGCCACCTCCTAATACTGTCATTTGGCCACTCTGTGGTCTCCTCACTCTGCTTCCACCTCCCCACTATGTCATTGGGCCACTCTGTGGTCTCCTCACTCTGCTTCCACCTCCCCACTATGTCATAGGGCCACTCTGTGGACTTCTCATGCTGCTGCTGCCACCACCTCCACACTCTGTTATTGTGCCACTCTGTGGCTTCCTGATGCTGCTGCCACACCCACACTATGTCACCTTGCTACTCTGTGGCCTCCTGCTGATGCTGCTGCCGCCACCTCCACACTCTGTCATTGTGCCACCCTGTGGCCTCCTGCTAATGCTGCTTCCACCTCCCCACTATATCATAGGGCCACTCTGTGGACTTCTCATGCTGTTCTCACTCTCCCCACTTAATGACTGGGCCACTATTTTGCCTTTCGACCTGACTGACATCATCATTTATTTGACCCTTCTTCTGATCTGTCAGAAGGAAGGAAAAATGAGACGCACATCAGATCCTGTCTATTTAACAGCTGTAAGGTCTGCATGACATGGTCCCTATTTTGCATAAGAATTGCCTTATGATTTAGTAGCCAAAAGCAGGAGTGGGTACAAAACACAGAAGACATGCAAATATTCCATTCACGTGTCATCTCTCTTTTGGATCCACTCCTGTTTTTTTGGGCATTAGCAATACTGATGTATTACTGACAAATGCTGACCGAGTGAAGGCGGATACTCCATAGACAGGATCCGTTTTTTGGGGGGATATTTTTCTGATGGGCAAAATAATCAGTGACGTCAACACAAACTTACTGCTGACACCCTCTCCATTCTGTCGGGGGCTCTACTTGTATAAGTGTTTAATAGAACAGGTTCTGTAGACATCTATGTGGAATCAGCTGCCAACGGAGTAAAAGGAGTGCGCTTCTTCTTGACGCTAACATTGACCTGTAAGGCTGAGTTTACACTTGAGTGATTTGGTCAGTTTTGGCCTCATAACGGCCCAAATAAGTAAAGTGTGCAGTGATTCTAAGAGTGACGCCTGTCATCTGCATGTCATACTGACTCACAGTATTGTTTCACTACCACAGCAGACTCTACCACTATAAAGGCTCTCTGCAGCCAGGAAAATAGCTGATTTGTAACGCGATTCGCCACAAATAAATTCTGATCGAACAGAATTTTTTTTAAAAACTCGTCGAACTGGCCTAATCGATTTTTTTTTTTAATTCGCTCATCTCTGTCGCTGAATGGCAATTATGACATATATTTTTTTCCCTATTAATACAACCCCCCAACAAAAAGTTAAACAATGTAAAATCAACGCAGAACATCTAATAGGATGTATGTATATTTCCTATTAATACACCCCGTAAATGGCTGTATCTCATAACTTGCACCCCAATCACAAGCAAGGTTTGCTAGAATTAATGATGTATCATATAGTGCAAACAACCTAAAAGCAGCAGTATGACTGCAATTTGGACCCCCAATTAGTGCAGCAATGTGTAGTAAAATCGCTCCTATTACCCAGGCTGCACACTCTCCTATTGCACCCTGTCTCCTTTTATAGTGTAGATAATGCCTCCCTATCGTTTTCCTACACCTTGACTAATCTTTCCCTTAACTTTTAAATTATTTTTTTCGCACAAAGAAATCTTTCCTAGCTCTGTCCCTAGCACCTGCTAATGTCTCTCCTTGCACTAAGCACACTGGAAAATGGCAGAATCCAAGATGGCTGAGGCTATTTATAGGGGATGGCTGATTGGCTGCTTGCATGGCATTGTGGGTGATCCCTCGTTCTCAGAGTTCTTTGCTCCATGTTCTTATATGTGCAGAAGTCATTTTAGGAAAAAAATGTCATTCGTTACCACGAAGTATGAGGAAATTCGGCTTTGGTGCGAATCAAATTTTTCCTGAAATTTGGATCAAATTCCACTTCTTCAACTTTGATTCGCTCATCTCTACCAGTGACATCAGTTTTATAAGGAACAACATCACTTTTATAAGGTGTTTTCCCACAGATACAGACGTGGACAAAATTGTTGATACCCTTTGGTCAATGAAAGAAAAAGTCACAATGGTCACAGAAATAACTTTAATCTGACAAAAGTAATAATAAATTAAAATTCTATAAATGTTAACCAATGAAAGTCAGACATTGTTTTTCAACCATGCTTCAACAGAATTATGTAAAAAAATAAACTCATGAAACAGGCATGGACAAAAATGATGGTACCCCTAACTTAATATTTTGTTGCGCAACCTTTTGAGGCAATCACTGCAATCAAACGCTTCCTGTAACTGTCAATGAGACATCTGCACCTCTCAGCAGGTATTTTGGCCCACTCCTCATGAGCAAACTGCTCCAGTTGTGTCCGGTTTGAAGGGTGCCTTTTCCAGACTGCATGTTTCAGCTCCTTCCAAAGATGCTCAATAGGATTGAGGTCAGGGCTCATAGAAGGCCACTTTAGAATAGTCCAATTTTTTCCTCTTAGCCATTCTTGGGTGTTTTTAGCGGTGTGTTTTGGGTCATTGTCCTGTTGCAAGACCCATGACCTGCGACTGAGACCAAGCTTTCTGACACTGGCTAGTACATTTCTCTCTAGAATTCCTTGATAGTCTTGAGATTTCATTGTACCCTGCACAGATTCAAGACACCCTGTGCCAGACGCAGCAAAGCAGCCCCAGAACATAACAGAGCCTCCTCCATGTTTCACAGTAGGGACAGTGTTCTTTTCTTGATATGCTTCATTTTTTCGTCTGTGAACATACAGCTGATGTGCCTTGGCAAAAACTTCGATTTTTGTCTCATCTGTCCACAGGACATTCTCCCAGAAGCTTTGTGGCTTGTCAACATGTAGTTTGGCATATTCCAGTCTTGCTTTTTTATGATTCGTTTTCAACAATGGTGTCCTCCTTGGTCGTCTCCCATGTAGTCCACTTTGGCTCAAACAACGACGGATGGTGCGATCTGACACTGATGTTCCTTGAGCATGAAGTTCACCTTGAATCTCTTTAGAAGTCTTTCTAGGCTCTTTTGTTACCATTCGGATTATCCGTCTCTTAGATTTGTCATCAATTTTCCTCCTGCGGCCACGTCCAGGGAGGTTGGCTACAGTCCCATGGATCTTAAACTTATGAATAATATGTGCAACTGTACTCACAGGAACATCTAGTTGCTTGGAGATGGTCTTATAGCCTTTACCTTTAACATGCTTGTCTATAATTTTCTTTCTGATCTCTTGAGACAGCTCTTTCCTTTGCTTCCTCTGGTCCATGTCGAGTGTGGTACACACCATATCACCAAACAACACAGTGATTACCTGGAGCCATATATATAGGCCCAATGGCTGATTACAAGGTTGTAGACACCTGTGATGCTAATTAGTGGACACACCTTGAATTAACATGTCCCTTTGGTCACATTATGTTCTGTGTTTTCTAGGGGTACCATCATTTTTGTCCATGCCTGTTTCATGAGTTTATTTTTTTACATAATTCTGTTGAAGCATGGTTGAAAAACAATGTCTGACTTTCATTGGTTAACATTTATAGAATTTTAATTTATTATTACTTTTGTCAGATTAAAGTTATTTCTGTGACCATTGTGACTTTTTCTTTCATTGACCAAAGGGTACCAACAATTTTGTCCACGTCTGTATATATAAAACATTAGAACGAATTTACTAATCCTATGGATGGTGTAAGCTTAGATAGGCTAGACCTGCACCAGATTCATGACAGGGGCTCAGGCTAGATGATAAATATGGTGCAGAGATAGACACTTGTCTTTGACTTTATACTAACTATAGATTGGATTACTTTCAGACAGTTTTTTTACCCCAGAATTGTGGCATAATTATGGTGCATCTCTTAGTCTCCGTCCCCATTCACATGAATCTCCTCCCTTTCCGCTAAGCTACGTCCCATTGATGAGCATGTCGGAAAATACTGTACAAACCCTAGATGCACTTTTTAGACAGATTTTTGGAGGAAACACATTAGTAAATCTGGGCCATTGTGTGACTTAAAAACAGCAACCCAATAATCGGACACTTATAAAAAACACACGGGTTACATAGCATTTTTACAAGACAAATAAAAACCTAACAAGCACCATGAGGCAGGATGTCTTGCAGTTTTTTTTTAGAAATTTCCACTATCTATTTATCCTTGTAAGAAGATGTCCAGTCTAAAATACAGTCCTGATCAAAAGTTTAAGACCACTTGAAAAATGGCAAAAAATCATATTTAGCATGGCTGGATCTTAACAAGGTTCCAAGTAGAGCTTTACCATCCAACAAGAAGAAATGAGAGTGGGACAAAACATTTTTTGAGCTTTCAATTCAATGAAAACAAGGAATAAACTGAAACAGGCTGTTTTTCAGCTGATCAAAAGTTTAGGACCGCACCTCCAAAAATAAAAACTAAATTCCCCCCAAAACAGAAATCCAACTTCCAAACATGAACTCAGTAATGAGTAGCTCTGCCGTTATTGTTTATCACTTCAAAAATTTGTTTCGGCGTGCTTGATGCAAGCGTTTCCATGAGGTGAGTGGGAACATTTCTCCAAGTGGTGAAGATGGCCGCAAGAAGGCCATCTACTGTCTGGAACTGTTGTCCATTTTTGTAATCTTCCCTTGCCATTCATCCCCAAAGGTTCTCAATTGGATTTAGATCAGGGGAATACGCAGGATGGGCCAAAAGAGTGATGTTATTCTCCTGGAAGAAGTCCCTTGTCCTGTGGGCATTGTGTACTGTAGCATTGTCCTGTTGAAAAACCCAGTTGTTACCACACTGACGAGGGCCCTCAGTCATGAGGAATGCTCTCTGCAACATCTTGACGCCCCTGCACTTCCTGAAGCTCCATTGTTCCACTGAAGGAAAAAGCACCCCAGATCATTATGGCGCCCCCTCCACTGTGGCGCGTAGAAAACATCTCAGGTGGGATCTGCTTGTCATGACAGTAACGTTGGAAACCATCAGGACCATCAAGGTTAATTTTTTTTTCTCATCAGAGAATAAAACTTTCTTCCACCTTTGAATGTCCCATGTTTGGTGCTCTCTTGCAAAGTCCAAACTGAGCAGTTCTGTGGCCTTCAAGGAGATGAGGTTTTTGAAGATGTTTTTTGTTTTTGAAGCCCTTCAGTCTCAGATGCCGTCTGATGGTTATGGGGCTGCAGTCAGCACCAGTAAGGACCTTCATTTCGATCGAGGATCGTCCAGTGTCTTGACGGATAGCCAATTGGATCCTCCCGCTCAGTGCTGATGACATTTTTTGGGTCTTCCACTTGACTTTTTTGTTCCATAACCCTCAGGATCTTTTAAGAAATTCTTACTGCGTCCCACCTCAGAAGCAATGGCGCGCTTTGAGAGACCCTGCTTATGCAGTTCAACAACCCGACCACATTTAAAAAGGGAGAGTTTTTTTGCCTTTGCCATCACAACGTGTGACTACCTGACAGAAAATGACAATGAATCCACATCTTTGCACAGATTTGGCCTTTTAAAGGCATGTGGTCCTAAAATTTGGATCAGCTGAAAAACAGCCTGTTTCAGTTTAATCATTATTTTCAATTAATTGAATGCTCAAAAAATGTTTTGTGTCACTCTCATTTCTTCTTGTTGCATGTTGAAGCTCTACTTGGAACCTTGTTAAGATCCAACAATGTAAAATATGATTTTTTGCCATTTTTCAAGTGGTCTTAAACTTTTGATCAGGACTGTACATCACTTTTGCAAAATTTACTGAGAAATGGTCAGTGTTTGATTTTCTTCTGAGGTTTATGTGGTTAAATTTTAGCACTATTTATGTACAGGTAAATCTCGAAAAATTTGAATATCGTGCAAAGTTCATTTATTTCAGTAATGCAACTTAACAGGTGAAACTAATATATGAGATAGACTCATTACATGCAAAGCAAGATATTTCAAGCCTTCATTTGTTATAATTTGGATGATTATGGCTTACAGCTTATGAAACCCCAAAGTCACAATTTTCAGGTACTCTTTGCACGGGGGGGGGGGGGGGGGGGTTATGGATTAATTAGCTGACTACAGTGTGACACTTTAAGCCTAGAATATTGAACCTTTTCCCAAAATTGTAATTTTAAGATGCATTAATGCAATTCCTTTTAAATTGCATTACTGAAATAAATGGACTTTTGCATGAAATTCAATTCATTTATGGAGTTTCACCTGTAAGCACTATGTGAAGTCAGTTATTTCAGACATATTTCAAAGGGTTGTCCAGGAATTAAATATTGATTACTTCTCCTCAGGATAGGTCATCAATGTCAAATCGGTAGGCTTCTGAGTACTGGAACTGCCACTGATCCGCTACAATATTTGAAAGGGCTGCAGCGCTCACTCCTCACAGCGTACCAAGCAGAGTGTTATATGACCAATGACCATGTTGTCACCGGCCTAGGAAGAGGCCACATCACTCGCTGGACCTTTTCAGTCTCTTTAAATAGCTGGTCTACGTAGGTGCTGGGATTTGAAACCTGCACCTATCTGATATTGATGACCTATCCCGAGGATAGGTCTTCAATATTTTACTCCAGGAAAACCGCTTTAAGCTACACTAATCATTTTCTTGCAAGTACATGGGTATGTCATAAGTTTAATTTGACTCAAATGCTTAGGCCAAACTTATCTTACCATCCCAATCCCTGGGGCTGTCTTCTTTGAAATTGTTTTACATTTCATTGAGTTTTTTCTCCATTCCAATCCTCTACTGCCCTGCCTCTTTGTATTGTATACTTTTACCTGTGGCTATAGGCTATATATGCATTATATATATTAATGTTAAAGATTTTTGAATATTAAGTACTCATGATGACATGTAATAAATATAATTAACAATCTAATGTGCCGATCAATTGTGGACTACTACGTAGAAGGAACTACACCCTCAAAAATGGAGGATCTGAAGTTGACAAACTCAGGCTCCCAGTCACCATTTCTCCAACTTTACTCTCTTCAATTTACAATTGGAATAATTCTTCTTCCCATTTCCAATTTCCAGTCAAGAGAATGCTAATTCCTAAGACACTTTGCTTGGTATTAAATAGCTACAGACGCTTTAATGCTACATAAAAATATGAGTTGTACATTTTGCCGTGTTGTGCATTTGCTATTGTACATGATTTATCTATGAGCACAGACGTTTCTGCAGAACTGCACTAAAATGCCACTACCTCTAACGCTAGATTCATTGGCCTATGTTATAGCCTAATTGAAGCACTGTATCATCCCCATGTATATTTCCATTATAATTAATCGGTTAAGTAATATACCTATAAACTAAGCAGGCATAAAACAAGAACTTTAATGCTGAGGATGCATGTATTTCCTGCAAGGCATATGATTTGCTTGAGAATGAGTTTGCTGGGAAGCATTTGTCTTAAATATGAATTGGCTTAAAATCTAAATAATTTCATTGCATCTTGTAGGCCTTCCTCAAAACTGTGGAAGAAGTTCTTTCTTTCCCTACCTGGAGTGATACACCAACAGTAAGTATAGCAGTGTTGTATCATTTAGCGCTATAGGTAAGTCACTATGAAAACGCCAGCCTACTGCATTCCATTTATCATCCACCATCTGCCAGAAAACTGGTTTAAAAAATATATTTTATGAGCATGTGGCATGTTTCTGCCATTTCCACCATTTGAATAAAAGTGTGGAGATAGCCATTGGCCTCGGGAGATTTATAATTTATTTCAGTTTTCTGCCATAAATGTTGACTGAAATCTACACCAGCTACAAGTTGGTGAAGGTGTCATTCTAGGTTTTGGGGACTACAATATCCCCTTATGGAGAGTGTCTTTAGGTGCATAGACTGCAGAGAATGCGTGTGCTCAAAGGGGTTGGCCACCTTCTGGTTACTGGTGATCAATGTATATGCCATAGCCTTTTTATATATTTCATAAGGTATGCCTCTTGTTTGCCCAACTTAATTCTACTTAGAAGGTGCATGGAACAGTATAAATGGACTATGATAAATGCTGTTCATGAATAGTTTTTTTTAAACTTTTGTGGTTTTAGTGGTGTTATTTGCAAATGTAATTCTGGTGCATTTGTAATCGTAAAAACTCCAGATGCTAGCCAAAGGTCTATGGGAAATATGAAATGCAGGTTGTTTTTTGTTTTTTCTGCACGCTCTCGCTCTGAAGCTTTTTTCAGATATTCCCTATAGGGAAAAAAACACCGGTAAAAATGTAGTTCATATACAGGGAATAAAATGTAAAAAAAAATGTCACAAAAACTGCAATTAGAAACTCAGGAGCCCTAAAAAAAAAAGTATACATTTTTTTAACTTTTTTTTCTGCTGGTAAATAAGCACAAAAACAAAACTTATGGCTGGTGTTTTTTTCAGGTGTTTTCAGTTTTTGGGGTGGTTGGTATTTTTTGCAACTTTTTATTTAGGTTTGTTCTTCTTTTCTTTTTTTACTTTAGCTCCATATATTACGGCATGTTGAATCTATGGAACATATAATAAAACCAGGAATAACATTTTTTTTTGTTTTGTAGCGGTATTTTTTTTCTCATTGTGGTGCAATTTTTTGGGGGTTAATTGCATTTCTTTGAATTCACAGCATGATCTGGGGGTGATGCAACATTTTTTTTAAGTTGTGTGACTTAAAAACAACGTCCCTAAAAATGTTTGTAAAAAATGCCAGAATTCTTGGTGTTTTTTTACAAGTTCAAAAAGGCTATGAAAAGACGGTGTGGCAGCACTAAGATGTTTTTTGTTTTTTTACAGTTATATATGAAACATAGAAACATGATGTATTGTTGCTTCTATATTTCAGTAAAGACCATATTTTAGTCTTAAAAGGTCTTTTCAGCTACTTCAAATTTGATCTCCCACTCTGTTGAGCCCACCCATAAATATCCTTTGGTAGTGTTTTTACAGATGGGTTACCACAGATGGGTTTAACATCTCCTTCTTTAATATTTTGGGTGGGGTAGTTAGGTCCAAAGCAACAATGAATCCATTTGTATCTAACAACATTTTAACAGTCAATGATCTTGGCAAAAGTCCAGGCCTTAAGATTGTGAGTACAAAAGACCGCAATAGGTTTTTCTTGGCATGATATAACAGATTGCAGTAGAAGTTGTAACAGATACGTTCAGAAGCATGGCTAATTTCACCTTCACCTATGAGCCAAATACATATGAAAAATATAATATATCCCATATTCATAGTTACGTAAAATAACATAACATCATGCAATTGTATGGCCTGTCTCATTAAAAGCATAGCTGAAGGTAATGATAGCATAGTTCAAAGGTCCGAATCTATCAAGACATATGAAACCTGCCTCAGAGCTTCTATCTCATAATAAGAAAACCTAAGGCCCAGGTCACATTTACCCAAAACGGATGATGATAAAATATGCAGTAATGTGGAGTTATGATGTGCTAAAATTGCTGCCAGCTTTGAACTGTCTCAAACATTTAAGGAATTTTGCAGGGGTGTCAGTTTAGGGTTGAATCACCATAGATCTTTCATAACGTTATCAGGCTGGCCGGTGTAGAAATAGTACGATCTTATTACTGTTTGATTGACATATTCTCCCCTCGAATCTCTGACATTCGGCTTTCACTTTTCCAGAATGGCTTACTTAAACTGAAATTCTGCTTAAAACTAGCATATAAATGGATTTACGTCTTTAGGAACCAGCCCTCCTTGGAAAGGAGGAAAACGAAAGTGTCTGACAATAAAACAATGCAAGAAAATACATACTTAAATGGAATTTTACTGTGTTTTTGCAGGTTTATCCTGCTGTTGGAGGACTCATTGATACCGTTGATAAAGTCATGGGGCATATGGCAATAAACCTCATAGAAAACCCATCTATGATTGTTACGCTGGAAGGCAGATCTTCTGTAGCAGGTAAATGTCAGTTTCTATGTTACTTGTAGGGGCTTATGCAGCTGTTTAAAATCAATTGCCTATCCTTGGGCCAGGCCATAAATATTAGATCTTAGAAACCACTCTGTCAGTTGGTTGAAGGGGCTGCTTCATTGCTTAATTTGCTGTGTAGTGCATACCACCATGCTTTTAGTAGCGGCTGTGCTTGGTATTGTAGCATTGGTTGGAGCAAAGTTACAACACCAAGCCCAGCTGCTACTAAAAACATGGTGGTATGTACTACAGAGCAACGTGAAGAGTGAAGAGGCCACCACACCACATAATTGGACCACCAACTAGCTAGTGTTGAACGCCTTAACAAAGAATAGACCATCGATATTAAACTCCTAGATAGCCCTTTTAATAATGGTAAACATTAAGATTTACAGTGTACATTTGGCATATACACCTGGAAATGCTCCCGACATATACACTAAAGTATTCGTAGCCTACAACAGTCCAGATGTACTGTACTGTGTTCCGCAATGCCAAAATACTTTCTATTACATATTTTGTCCTCCAGAGCTGCATTCACTATTTTGCAGGCTTCAGAGCTGAAAATTCCCAGCATTTTAATGTGTAGAGTCCATCAATGTGTATGTTCAAAAGCTACTTAAAGTGCCGTATTTCTTATTAGGGTACCTTCTCACAGATTTGTCGCAGAAAGATCTGCACTTGAAGAATCCATGTAAATCTATAGTATTTTTATGGAGTGAGAAGAACTGTATAGTTGCAAAAATATCTGCAGCAAATCTGCCATGTGTGAATGTACCCTGAAGCTTCTCCACTGCAAACATATTTCCTTTATAAACAAGACTCGGAGAAGGCCGCTGAGTACACTTATTTGATCCTGTTTTACCACAAGATTTTCCGTTATGCTCATTTCACTATAATAAATGTTTCATGTAAGGTTATATATGGAAGTATTCCAGTACATGGATATAAACATTTCCTTTGAAGTGTAATATATATCCAAAGTGATGTTTGACGTACAGACAACAGGCATGAATGTCCGTGTCATTTACTGTTCTGCCGATGTGTGGGAAAATACAGAAGCTGGGAGATAAAATGGCTTTTGGATAGAAGAATGGATGGAAAGCCGTCTAGGTGCTATTATGGGCTGTCTGAAAGTTACAGTAGTAGCAGAACTATTTGTACTTTCATATACACCAATGGCGAAACATTATTAGCTGTAACTAAACTGCCATCTTAGCGAATAATTAGTAGTATAAGCCGGTAGACCTCTTCGTGCACCAGGCACAGGCAAGGAAAATTGCCCAAAAGTAAGAAGAACATTTTGTAGGACCAGAATGTCTTTGTATGAATGTGCGTCACACAAAATGAAGTGAAGTAAGCTTTGTTGGAGGTTCTGCTGTTTCTTGGTTCTAGGTACACGTGTGTGATGCGGACAACATTCACTCTTTTATTCTTTCCTGATAGGAACATGCTTTGTAGGTCAGGACACTGCTGTACAATAGAGTTCTTCTAAACGTTTCTTATGCCAGGTTAGAGAGGTGCAATTGTTCTAAATAATTAGGTTAATACTGTAATGTCAAGAAGTAATCAGAGACATTTTCTCCACATTAAATCATTTTTCCACTTATTGGATTAGTTTAGATGTGATTGATGGTCAGTGTTTTTTGATCCTTTTTAGATTATGCCATGGTGAAGGTGCCACAGACGTTAAGCCTATCCCACTACCGCTTTCCATCTGCAGGGCAGTCATACATCTCTGTTCCGGGAGAAGCATTTATGAGCAAATGTAAGTTTAGCTTTCCCTGTTTATGTCTGTACTAGTTATAGTAGAGAAAAATATTGCTAAATAATACATGGAAATCCGTTTTTTCAGGAACTGTGATCTGTTGGTAAGTGGAGCCTTTATGAGTGATTTACTCATCGTATTTAGGTTCTATTCCAGTGAGCAACTTGACAAGTTTATGTTACGGTACCTCTTCAATGACAAGCAAACTGTGGAGCCTATATTGGTATCCCATGGGCAGTACCAGGGGCCTTAATTGTAGACATCAATGGATGTTTAAGGAGAATTTCTCATGAGTGTATTCAGTGTGGGAAATACTCCCACCTCCTACAGGTGGGGGCGACCTGCAACCAGACGGTTGCCATTTAACATGAGCGTATTTAGTGCGGGAAATACGCTCTGTGCGTCAGCAGTATTTCCCGCTCTGAATATGCTCATGGGGTAAGGACAAACAGTCTGGTTGCAGGCTGCCCCCACTTGTGGGAGTTGGTGGGCGCATGTGTCGTGTGTGGCCGATGGCACTGTGACCAGACCATTTGTCCATACTCAAAAGCCTGTGTCCATACTATAAGTATACTATAAATCATCTTAAAGAGAACCTGCCACCACAAAATACAATGCAATCTGCAGGCAGCATGTTATAGAACAGGACGAGCTGAGTAGAGTGATGTTGTGGGAAAAGATTTCGTGAAACTTCTAATTTATACATTTATGTCTCCGTTGTTTCTGAACTAAGACGGCCCCTGTATACAGCTATCAGTGACTGACAGCTATCTCTGTATGCAATTCATAAGAAGCCCACACCACAAAGGGGTGAGCCTCCATCCTACATATTTCCTACATGTAAAATATAGTAGTTGAATAAAGCACAGTCCTTCCCATTCACGTTTCTGTCGTTTTCTATATAAAACCCTTCAACTACATCCAAAGCTAAATTGGAGATCAAGTAGGGGCTTTGAATAAATCGTTTAGATAGTGCTGCGAAATGTAAAGGAGTCTATATGCAGCGGGCACAGCTGAAAGACGAACTTTTAAAACAATCTTTTTCAAGTGTTATAAATGGCTCCTTTTTATACCTTCCATTACTTCTTTAAGTGTGGACTTCATTTTATTGGAAATGAGAACGAAATAGTTCTCTTAGTATATATTCTTTTCATTTTATTTTTGGTATTCTGTACATTTTCAGTAAAACACAAATTGCCAGTCTAGTAGCTTAAAAAATTGTCCTACTTCATGTTACCATACATAATGTGATGATGTGTTACTTCCCAGCAGTGAAAAGGCAATTTCAATAATTTATATCTTCTTGAGCCTTAGAACTTGATATATCTTTTGCGAGCCTAACCTTTTCTTCATCAGAAGGGCGATGAATTTGTTGAGGGAAAAGTTGACTCTTTTTCCACTTTCCTTTTAAATCACCGTGCCTTGTAGGGCACAGTAGCAGTGATGTATTTTAAATAGGGTGCCATTATGTTTGCATTTTGTGCTATCTGTCCCTGATTTATGATAGTTCTCTCACACTTAATGTGAACCTATAGCCTGCCATCCCAAAATCACGACAGCTTCTGTGTAGAAGTCAATGAATAGATTAGTTAGTGGTGCAAGGGGACTCATGATGCATGGCTCCTATTCAGTTGTGCTATTAATTTATGGGGATGCATATGTAGATTTCAATAACAGCATGTTTTGCTAATCAGAAACTTGTACTATACTTTAGCAATCAGTATAATAATATGTGAACCACCATGACGATAAAACCAGGGGCTGGGTAAAGAACTGCATACAGAGGGCCCTAATGATTATAAACGTATCTATATAGCTGCCCACAATTTGCAGCATTTTGTACAAGATTCTTACACAATCAGCCTTGTAAAAATCCTACAGTTCACATAGGGGTTAATGTGCTGATCTGCTATATCATCTGCTGTGAGGTTGTGGGGCTTAGGGAAGAGAATTGTGTTTAATAATCTTTTTGTCCTACTGCAAACCAGACAGAAAAGGGATGGGGGCTGCTGCTCCAGCCAGTTGTCTTATGGCCAGACACAAAAGGCTGAGGAGGAGAGGGGTGTTAAGAGACGTGGGTGAGCAGCTAAAGGGTCTTTCTAGGGTCTCAATCCCCCCCCCCCCCCAAACACCCACAAACCAAAGACAAATATTTTCCTTGCTGGATGGATGTTTCCTCTGATTGTGAACATTCTTTTTCATCATCTTCTCTGTTCGACTCAGACCAGCATGATGACTATTATTAGAAATAATAGTGCCAAACAGATAATGCCCCCTTTAATAATAATTATTGCAACCTAGTACACTCAAAAATAATTGTGCCCAGAAAATAGTAGCATCCCCTCAAAATAATTCTTCCAAGCTGACAGTGTCCCTACCAATAATAATGCTCATTAAGTGCCCTTAAAAGTCAATGTCCCCAAAAGTATTAGTGCCCAACATGTGCTTCCAAAACTTATTATGCAAAGCAGAGTGCCCCCAATGGTAATAATGCCCACCCAGTAAACCAAGCAGAGTGCCCTCAGCAGCTATAGTGCTCCTTTATAGTACCTTCAAAAGTTACTGTGCCAGGGTACCCTCATAGTAATAGTGCTCCCAAAAGTCCCACCAATAGTAAGTAGTAGTACTTCTGCTGAGCCCAGTTTACTAACTGTATATCTGTATACTCAACCCCATTCCCCGCTATGGGCACACAGACTGGCGTTAGAATGTATTGAGAGTAGTCCTGACTGCATACATCATGGATAGGATTCCAGGAGGACTTCTGTCTATGCATTCCATGGCTGGTTACTGGGGCACAGCTGGGAATGGGGAAGAGTTTCGGCCAATAATTTACTGATCTGGAATCATTGACAATTACTATTCATTTATTTCTGTACTTAAAAGCTACAGTTTCCGGAGGTGACAGATTACCTTTTAAGGTGCTGTTCATTTTTAGGGAGAGGAGCATCGAAGATAAAGCCTGGGCTTGCGTGTTCCAATAGGTAGATAAATGACATCTGCTGGGAAATAGATCATGGCCCATGTTTACTGACTTGCATCATTTTGCCAGTTGAAGTAGTTGGAGTGAGGTGTTAGAATTTTTAAAAGACGCATAAGGCATGGCCCCTGATACATTTGTCACATTTGACCTCTACTTCTAGTCGTACAGCTAATATTAATGGATACCATGTCCACTTTTCTTCTCACTTTCTACACTGAGACTTAAAAAAAGTTGAATTTTATTGCCACATTGCTGAAAATGGTCCAATGTCTACTAAGAGATTCTGTTTTGAAAAGCGACCTCTCTAAAGCAGTTCTGTACTATTTGCAGCGATGTGTAGCACACAAACGCTTGTGAGCTTGCAGCTATAGTCTGGTGCTTTACCTCCAGTCAATATCTGAGAATCGCTTATCGCTACCCCGTGCTGTTCATAAATAATTTCTCATTTTGTGCCTCTACTATAGAGTTCATTCAAAATATCACATTCTTTCCTAAGAAATAATCTGCTGTCCCCGTTGCCTTTCTGTCTCTTTAGAAAGCTATTTTTCTCATTTTATGAATCCTTCCCATTTGTTGCCCTCTTTTTAGATGTAAAGAGAGTGCATGTTGTCCTGATGTATTTTATTCTTGTGAAGCTTGTAACATCCTTCATTCTGACCGGGCGGTTCTCCGTGAGGAATGCTGGTGGAGAAGCTACAGGAGAAAAGCATTACTAAAATGCTAGCATTGCAGGGAGCCTAAATTTCACAATGCAGTGGCATCAATTATGACGAGGATGTGATGTGTTGACAAGAGAATGTTTTTAAATGAGTAGAATATTTCTTTGTTGGGTGAGACTTGTGTGTAATGTGTCTTCTTTTTACGTCTGTTTATTTAAGCCCGAACGACCATTGTTGGATTGCTGTACCACACTATGCATCGCCACTACAGGCAGATTAAACCGAGTGACACCAGGTATGTGTACAATCCTTTATGAGAATGTGGGGAAATTCTACTACAGGTCTTTTTTTTTATCATATTGCCTCCTATTTGTCTTCCACTGAAATTGTACCAGTGGCTTCAATTGCAATCCAGTTATCAATCCATTTTCTTTTTGTTTCTTGCCAGAAACTTGTAAATGAGGATTAGGTAGTAGATTGCATTAGATGACATCCATTGTGATCAGTTGATTAATAAATATAAAATGAAAGCAAAAACTTTCACAGCTACATACAAATATAAAGCAGAGTACCTCCTTATTTATTTAGTATGAGACAACTGGAATTTCTGGAAGAAATTTTAAAAACTTGGATTTACCTAGATGGAAACAGGAGAATTACAGGTTCTTCTCTCCTTATCCCTTAGGCTACTTTCACACTAGCATTTTTGCTGGATCCGGCAGGGCCAGTTACTGATAATACAACCACCTGCATCCGTAATGAACTGATCCGGTTGTATTATCTTTAACATACCCAAGATGGATTTGTCATGAACTCCATTGTCTTGCTCAGCATCCCCGCATGCTGCGGTTTGCTCTCAGGTATTAGAACGGAAAGGAATGCATTTTGGAGCATTCTGTTTCGTTCAGTTACATTTTGTCCCCATTGACAATGAATAGGAACAAAACGGAAGCGTTTTTTTCCCGGTATTGAGACCCTATGACGGATCTCAATACTGGAAAATACTAACCCTAGTGTGAAAGTAGCCTTAAGCAGCTAATTGGTGGGGGGTGCTGGGAGCCCCACTGATCTGATATTCATGATCTACCCTTGGCATACTTAGGCTAATATATGACCTAATAAATTCCACAACATTGTCATTAAATTAGCTTTCTTTATTTCCTGGGAGAGGGAACAAGAACTCACCTTCTCCATTTTAGAATGGTGCAAGGTATCCACTTTCATAGTATAACCATTTAAAGGGTATTCTATGATTAATTTTAAAAATGAAAATCAGAGATCATCAGGACATTTTCTTTCTAACAAAGCTAGAACCATCCATGTACGTCAGTGTATTCAGAGGTCTCCCCATTCATTGCTCCAATTGCTCTACTAGATTTATATCAAGCTGGCAGCTCAAGGGGAGCGTCCTTTCTGTTGAATTTCTGGGGCCGTTAGCATGCTCCCCCTATCACAGCTCAGGAGGCAGTTGAAGGATAAAAAACAGAGCATTATGTTATGTGGATTACAGTACTGAATGATGAGTATTTCCTCTACAAAGACAAAGTTATATGCTTTAGTACAATCTTACTACACAATGTAAAAGTGGAATGTAAGGACACTCAAGGTACACACACAAGCCATGTTGAAATTACAGCATTTGGCTACACCTATGGAGCTGAACATGCCTATGAAGCTTCACTTTAATGGATGGGGCTGTTTTGGAGATCCATATCTTTCCTATCCCAGAACATGACTGAAATGTGCTGTCCTGAGCTGTCTAGGAGTTCCCCATTGATATCTATGGATTAATTTGCTTATGTACTGAACAAGGCTTACCTCTTTTCAATATTTCTGTATTATACTTCCTCATACTTCAGTGGCAGTTTTGGCTGTGCTGATACAATAATAACTCCCATGTTCTTATTTCAAAATTCCTAATGAATTTTCCAGCTTCTTTAGACTCAAGTACGTCGGAGAGCGGCAGGGGTGGTACTTGTTCCCACTGAATAGATCCAGTGGCATATAGAGTCTTACTTCAGGCAATGCTGTCACATAGGGGAGTTAGGGAAAATTCCTCACCATACAATGTGGGGCAGGCCAACAAGCAACTAGGCCAGAGGCTGGGATAAGGGAAAAGGTCACCTCCTATTGCTTCCCCAAACCTTGCCCTAACTCCTACCCATATAAGCAGATCTGGATGGTAGGATGGCTCATACTCAGGAACCTAGGACCCTGAGTCGCCCTGATAATCCCTCAAAAATAGGGAAAGGGCTGAGACGACCTGTTCTTCCATTACACAAAACACCTACCCATACAAGCAACACCACCCATACAAGGTGGCCCTCAAGCACTGGGTAGATGTAATAAGCCAGACAAAGCAAAGCTCCAGCACCAACAAAGTCTGGAGGACAACCCACTCCAGCCATAAAGCCATAGATTAAATAAACCTAGTGGCCACATCCAGCTCGGGAGTTAATCCCTCCAGAACAAGACAGGGATGGAACTAATATATAGAGAAGTCCGGCAGCACTCCTATATCCAAAATGAGCCAATTGGAAAGACCATACACAATACCTTGACCGCGGTAATAATGGTGCAAGCAGATCGGGATCCTGGCTGTTGATCCACCATCAATAGCATATACAAAAAATCTGCAGCACTCGTCGATTTGTAGCAAAAATAGTGTGGATTTATTCCATAAAGGACAGCAAGAGAATGCGACGTTTCGACCGTTCCCGGTCTTTTTCAAGCAATACAATGAATACAAAAGCATGTGTCTTATATAGTGCCTAATAAATTGGATAAGCCCTCCCCCAGGTAAATCCATTCATTATCATTAGTGCATAATAGTGATACATCACCATATATACAGTCATTAACAAAACAACTTTCTTGTGCAATATATCATATATTCCGTTACCTCTCCTGCAGGGATAATGTCCACGGGGTCTAATTCCCTCTCCTCAAGTTCTTCTTTGAACAAATTTTATTCGGCGTCCCAGAGTTCACAATGCGCATGCGCCCCCTTCGATCATCAGCCAATGAGAAAAAGTTCTTCAGCTGACGTCACCAGTTGTCAATGGCGTGGAAGCAGATTATGTTCCACGTCATTGTGGTGCATCCACCTTGTCCCTTATCAGTGACGTGGTTATCGTCACGGACACGCAGTCAACCCATGTGATGAACGCGTCACCTGACTCCTCCTTCTGTCACTATTCCATCGGTTCCCGGACATATCCCAGTGGGTGCGAGTCCCTCCTCCTTAGCTCAAAATCCCTCCAACATTTCATCTAGGATAATTTCTCCACAAAATGGATTCGAGAATCTCCATGTTCACTCATTATTCGACATGGCTCCTCCAGAGTAATTGCCGTGTCCCTTCAGCCATACACCCCTCTGAGGACACCATATCTCAGACAAACCGTCCCTTCAAGTAGGCAGCCTTGTCCCATCCATGTCACACGATGAGGCAAATGCCTTCTATTGGGAATTCTTCAGGTCGTAGTAAGTGTCACGAGCGTCAGTCATATTTAGTGACAATGGCCCCCGTGGTACTACAAATCCATTCATACATCAACCATATTCTTCATCTTAGAGGTAATAGAGCACGGAAAGGACTCCCCCACTCTGGACACGCCCATTGACCATACATTCTGGGCAAACGGCTATATGACCTTGGGGACATCGACATTGGGAACTGCGAAACGGGGAAGGACCCCAGTAAGGACATCCCTGAGGAAAAATAAAGAATAAAAAATATTCGTGTTAGTGAACATATCAAAAAATAATTGATAAATTAAAATCATCACAACCAAGTTGGGCACAATCTTAAGTTACACAAAATAATAAATATTAAATATTGGTCCAGTCTACATTTAAGAGGAGATACACAGAATCCCCTACAGGAAGACCCCCAGATTGAAATCTCTGTTGAGCCCCCTAGGTTCACGTGTGTCCAATTTATAAATCCATTTCAACTCCAATTGTTTAACCGCTTGCCGCCACGCTAACGCCGAAAGGCGTCATCGCGGCGGCTCTCCCAGGTCACACTAACGCCAATAGGCGTCATCTCGCGAGACGCGAGATTTCCTGTGAACGCGCACACACAGGCGCGCGCGCTCACAGGAACGGAAGGTAAGCGAGTGGATCTCCAGCATGCCAGCGGCGATCGTTCGCTGGCAGGCTGGAGATCCGAATTTTTTAACCCCTAACAGGTATATTAGACGCTGTTTTCATAACAGCGTCTAATATACCTCCTACCTGGTCCTCTGGTGGTCCCTTTTGTTAGGATCGACCACCAGAGGACTCAGGTAGGTCAGTACAGTCGCACCAAACACCACACTACACTACACCCCCCCCGTCACTTATTAACCCCTTATAAACCCCTGATCACCCATGATCACCCCATATAAACTCGCTGATCACCCCCCTGTCATTGATCACCGCCCTGTCATTGATCACCCCCCTGTCAGGCTCCGTTCAGACGTCCGTATGATTTTTACGGATCCACGGATACATGGATCGGATCCGCAAAAAGCATACGGACGTCTGAATGGAGCCTTACAGGGGGGTGATCAATGACAGGCGGGTGATCACCCATATACACTCCCTGATCACCCCCTGTCATTGATCACCCCCCTGTCATTGATCACTCCCCTGTAAGGCTCCATTCAGACGTCCGCATGATTTTTACGGATACATGGATACATGGATCGGATCCGCAAAACACATGCGGACGTCTGAATGGAGCCTTACAGGGGGTGATCAATGACAGGCGGGTGATCACCCATATACACTCCCTGATCACCCCCCTGTCATTGATAACCCCCCTGTAAGGCTCCATTCAGACGTCCGCATGCGTTTTGTGGATCCGATCCATGTATCCATGGATCCGTAAAAAATCATGCGGATGTCTGAATGGAGCCTTACAGGGGGGGTGATCAGTGACAGGGGGGTGATTACCCTGATCACCCCCTGTCATTGATAACCCCCCTGTAAGGCTCCATTCAGACGTCCGCATGCGTTTTGTGGATCCGATCCATGTATCCATGGATCCGTAAAAAATCATGCGGATGTCTGAATGGAGCCTTACAGGGGGGGTGATCAGTGACAGGGGGGTGATAACCCTGATTACCCTGATCACCCCCTGTCATTGATAACCCCCAGGTAAGGCTCCATTCAGACGTCAGCATGCGTTTTGTGGATCCGATCCATGTATCCATGGATCCGTAAAAAATCATGCGGATGTCTGAATGGAGCCTTACAGTGGGTGTGATCAGTGACAGGGGGGTGATTACCCTGATCACCCCTTGTCATTGATAACCCCCCTGTAAGGCTCCATTCAGATGTCCGCATGCGTTTTGTGGATCCGATCCATGTATCCATGGATCCGTAAAAAATCATGCGGATGTCTGAATGGAGCCTTACAGGGGGGGTGATCAGTGACAGGGGGGTGATCACCCTGATTACCCTGATCACCCCCTGTCATTGATAACCCCCCTGTAAGGCTCCATTCAGACGTCCGCATGCGTTCTGTGGATCCGATACATGTATCCATGGATCCGTAAAAAATCATGCGGATGTCTGAATGGAGCCTTACAGGGGGGGTGATCAATGACAGGGGGGTGATCAGGGAGTCTATATGGGTGATCACCCCCCTGTCATTGATCACCCCCCCCCTGGTAAGGCTCCATTCAGACATTTTTTTTGGCACAAGTTAGCGGAAATTTTTTGTTTGTTTTTGTTTTTGTTTTTTCTTACTAAGTCTCATATTCTACTAACTTGTGTCAAAAAATAAAATCTCACATGGACTCACCATACCCCTCACGGAATCCAAATGCGTAAACATTTTTACACATTTATATTCCAGACTTCTTCTCACGCTTTAGGGCCCCTAAAAAGCCAGGGCAGTATAAATACCCCACATGTGACCCCATTTCGGAAAGAAGACACCCCAAGGTATTCCGTGAGGGGCATATTGAGTCCATGAAAGATTGAAATTTTTGTCCTAAGTTAGCGGAAAGTGAGACTTTGTGAGAAAAAAACAAAAAAAAATCAATATCCGCTAACTTATGCAAAAAAAATAAAAATTCTAGGAACTCGCCATGTCCCTCATTGAATACCTTGGGGTGTCTTCTTTCCAAAGTGGGGTCACATGTGGGGTATTTATACTGCCCTGGCTTTTTAGGGGCCCGAAAGTGTGAGAAGAAGTCTGGGATCCAAATGTCTAAAAATGCCCTCCTAAATGGAATTTGGGCCCCTTTGCGCATCTAGGCTGCAAAAAAGTGTCACGCATCTGGTATCGCCGTACTCAGGAGAAGTTGGGGAATGTGTTTTGGGGTGTCATTTTACATATAACCATGCTGGGTGAGAAAAATATCTTGGTCAAATGCCAACTTTGTATAAAAAAATTGGAAAAGTTGTCTTTTGCCAAGATATTTCTCTCACCCAGCATGGGTATATGTAAAATGACACCCCAAAACACATTGCCCAACTTCTCCTGAGTACGGCGATACCAGATGTGTGACACTTTTTTGCAGCCAAGGTGGGCAAAGGGGCACATATTCCAAAGTGCACCTTTCGGATTTCACAGGCCATTTTTTACACATTTTGATTGCAAGGTACTTCTTACACATTTGGGCCCCTAAATTGCCAGGGCAGTATAACTACGCCACAAGTGACCCCATTTTGGAAAGAAGACACCCCAAGGTATTCCGTGAGGGGCACGGCGAGTTCCTAGAATTTTTTATTTTTTGTCACAAGTTAGCGGAAAATGATGATTTTTTTCTTTTTTCCTTACAAAGTCTCATATTCCACTAACTTGCGACAAAAAATAAAAAATTCTAGGAACTCGCCATGCCCCTCACAGAATACCTTGGGGTGTCTTCTTTCCAAAATGGGGTCACTTGTGGCGTAGTTATACTGCCCTGGCAATTTAGGGGCCCAAATGTGTGAGAAGAACTTTGCAATCAAAATGTGTAAAAAATGCCCTGCAAAATCCGAAAGGTGCACTTTGGAATATGTGCCCCTTTGCCCACCTTGGCAGCAAAAAAGTGTGACACATCTGGTATCGCCGTACTCAGGAGAGGTTGGGGAATGTGTTTTGGGGTGTCATTTTACATATACCCATGCTGGGTGAGAAAAATATCTTGGTCAAATGCCAACTTTGTATAAAAAAATGGGAAAAGTTGTCTTTTGCCAAGATATTTCTCTCACCCAGCATGGGTATATGTAAAATGACACCCCAAAACACATTCCCCAACTTCTCCTGAGTACGGCGATACCAGATGTGTGACACTTTTTTGATGCCAAGGTGGGCAAAGGGGCACATATTCCAAAGTGCACCTTTTGGATTTCACCGGTCATTTTTTTACAGATTTTGATTGCAAAGTACTTCTCACACATTTGGGCCCCTAAATTGCCAGGGCAGTATAACTACCCCACAAGTGACCCCATTTTGGAAAGAAGACACCCCAAGGTATTCCGTGAGGGGCATGGCAAGTTTTTAGAATTTTTTATTTTTTGTCGCAAGTTAGTGGAATATGAGACTTTGTAAGAAAAAATAAAAAAAATAAAATCATCATCATTTTCCGCTAACTTGTGACAAAAAATAAAAAGTTCTATGAACTCACTATGCCCATCAGCGAATACCTTAGGGTGTCTACTTTCCGAAATGGGGTCATTTGTGGGGGTTTTCTACTGTTTGGGCATTGTAGAACCTCAGGAATCATGACAGGTGCTCAGAAAGTCAGAGCTGCTTCAAAAAGCGGAAATTCACATTTTTGTACCATAGTTTGTAAATGCTATAACTTTTACCCAAACCATTTTTTTTTTGCCCAAACATTTTTTTTTTATCAAAGACATGTAGAACAATAAATTTGGCGAAAAATGTATATATGGATGTCGTTTTTTTTTTGCAAAATTTTACAGCTGAAAGTGAAAAATGTCATTTTTTTGCAAAAAAATCGTTAAATTTCGATTAATAACAAAAAAAGTAAAAATGTCAGCGGCAATGAAATACCACCAAATGAAAGCTCTATTAGTGAGAAGAAAAGGAGGTAAAATTCATTTGGGTGGTAAGTTGCATGACCGAGCAATAAACCGCTAAAGTTGTGGAGTGCCGATTTGTAAAAAAGGGCCTGGTCACTAGGGGGGTATAAACCTGTGGTCCTTAAGTGGTTAAGGAGGGTCTCCCGATCTCCTCCCCTCCGCAATGGTGAAATTCCATCTATAGGGATGGAACTAAGATATAAGAGGAAGTACACACACATGCAGAGACAAATGCTTCATGGGACAAAATATGTCAATTAGCTCTTCTCATACAAGCCAAACCAGAGACTAATCCAAAAGGAAGAGACACCCAACTGTAGACAGGTGTCATGGGGTTCTTTCAGCTACTGAACATACTTTTTTTTCAAATGGAACATTGGGTGAAATAACTCTCAGTACAACACTTGGTCTCTTCAATTAGTTCCCACTAAAAGTGAGTTAAAGGTACTGTATCTCTGCCAGCCAAGGACTCATATACCAAAATTAGTTATTGTTGCACAGCAGATGTATCCATTCATTTCACTTGCTTGGTAGCAGATTGTCTCTATGATGAGTTAACTATAAAGACATAGGGTTCATTTAATAAGCTAAAATATGCCAAATTAGGTTTATTTCTGGCGCAGAGGGCAACTTCACCCTGCTCATGCCAGTTCTTAAATTGTGGGTGTGATGTGGGCAGTCAGGCCGATCTCATTCATCATTTTCTATGCTTTTTTAAGTTGTAGAAAATGGACTAAATATAAGACCGCTCAGAAGCCGTGTTACATTTAGAACTGGTGTTGGATACGCCAAAATTATGGAGAGGCCTGCACCTCTTCATAACTCTGGCGTATCAACTGCCAGCTTAGGGCTTTATTAAGACTGGCGTCTAAAAGTATGTATCTTCTACCAAGTTTATTTCTGAATTCTTGGTGAAACTTGTAGAACTTAATATAACCGCCCAAGAGGCAGTAGTTCTAAATCAGGGATGCTCAACCTGCGGCCCTCCAGCTGTTGCAAAACTGCAACTCCCAGCATGCCTGGACAGCCTACAGCTATTAGGGTATACTGGGCATTGTAGTTTTGCAACAGCTGGAGGGCCGCAGGTTGAGCATTCCTGTTCTAAATCATTTAATGCATATAACATAATGCATGTAACCATAGGACTACAAATAAATGGAATATGAAAGCTTAAACAATTAAGCATACAAAATATCAGAGCAAACAGGGTTACATTACCATTGCCTGATCTGAAAGATGACTACAGTGTCTAGTATATATCCCAGAAAGGTAAACATTCCTCATGGGTAGATAGGGGGAATTAGAAATGACCGACTTTCTTAAAATTTGCTCTTGGTGTTTCTCTTTCTCTTTGAATATTTATGATTCTAAAGAATCCAAATTTTGGGGAAAATTTTACTCAAAAGGTGTAAATTTGTATAGAGGTAGAACCAATAAGAGACTATGCAAGTTTTGAGTGAAAAAATGAAAATATACATTTTCATTTTTTAAGAGACGTTTTTAAGCTTTTCTATCTGTCCATAATCCTGCATGACAAATGCATTTAAACTGTCATATTTATATTTGGAACTTTTTTTACTGGCATTTAAAGCTCAAATTATATGCCATTGTATATGATTCCTAGTTTCATGTTCCCCATAAATGCAGAGAAACTAAACACATTTAAATCCTCTTCTATCATCTAAAATTATAGTGCTGTTGCCTGTATCTGTTTGTCTAAAGTATAGCGGGTATGTAATAAAATACTAATGTACGGTAGAAAAATTAGGTATTTAAAAAAATTCTAGGACCAAAGTCATATATATAACAACCTGTTAAGAACAAATGAAACAACAAAGTCAAGAACATAAAAATCCAAATTACAGTGAATTGTACAATGTTTAGTTGACAATCCTGGCCATACTCCCCATTATATGGCCTCCTTTGTCAGTAGCAATATGGTAGTTTTCATTAATAACAAATCCATAAGGATCTGGCACTGTGTCAAACTTTTTGTGGAACCTACTGTACAGATTTGATCTGAGCCATTGCCTCATGTCAACTGACAGTCACATATTCCTTCTAACCCTATATTTTTTTTAGTAATGCTACTGTAATGCTACTGTTTGACATTCTTGGTGTCAGGAATGCAACTGCCAACTGGTGATAAAGCACTTGCAGGTGGCTCAAAAGCTGCACGAGGTGCACCTTGATTTTGTGTACAGTTTTGTCACATTTTGGAGCTAAATGTCGCATGTAAATTTTTAAACCGTTTTATCAACGTGTCCAATAAGGGGGAATGGCTAAATGGGAATGGAAATGTGGCCTAAATGGAGACGTTTGAGCCAATATGCAGCAAATTTCTGGTGTAAAAATCTGAAAGAAAGTAAAACAACTAAACATTGTCTTAAAGGGGTTGTCTCATCATGGACAATGGGGGAATATCGCTAGGATATGCCCCCATTGTCTTATAGATGTGGGTCCCACCGCTGGGACCCGCACCTATATCGAGAACAGAGCCCTGCAAGGAGGTGGCTGGAGGACTCCGGTCTGGCCACCAGCAAGCCGTCTCCCCATAGAAGCGAATAGGAGCGTACCACGCATGCGTGGCCCATCATGCGCCCATCACTTGCGGTGCTCCGTTCTCGCAGTCCCTCTGCCAATTTTTTTGTGTAAAGAAGTTTCATGAACCATTTTGCAACTTTTAGACAACTGTGCACCTAAATTTAGGAGCATGCACCCTCAACACTGGGGAGTGGTAGAGACTTAGTGTGTTATTTACTAAACTGAAATATACCTAAATTAGGCGTATCTCAGAAGCAGATGGTGGCCCAATGGTTAGTTGCGCCACTATCTGCGACTTCTACCAGCTCCAAGTCTAAAATTGTCTATGCCTGTTTTAGGTGTAGAAAATGATCTAAATTTATTTAGAACTGGTGATGGATGCGCCAAAGTTATGGAGAGGCAAATTCACTAGCATTTATGCCAGTTTCCTGGTGTAAATGACAATCGAAATCTAGGGGCAAGGACTGTGCCAGGTGCAGGTCTAGTCATAACTTGAGTGATCCTCCAGCAGCACAGTGGATATCAAAGACCAGCGTAAAACACTTGTCTTTAATGGCCCCCTTTCTGTGTAGATGTCTACCCTGCCAAACTCGCGTAAAATACCGGCTTCTGACATTAAATTTAAAAAACTAAATCTGAGATAAAAAAATTGTTTAAAGGCATGGGAAGGTATTAAAACGATAAACTTCAAACCCGCTCATCTCCAATGCTGCTCCAATTCTCCCTGCCGCTGCAGCTATAACATCAGATTCTTGGCTGCAACATTTGCGTCCCGCTATGTTTTTCGAATATTACATTAAAAAAAATACAAGCTGAGTTACAAAAATGTAAAGCAGACTGTAGTGTAATTATGCATAATACACGGAATTTTCACCACTTGGCAGGTTAGCAAAATGGACTTGCTAACCACTGTGGATGTGGGCGAACCATGACTATCTCTTAGTGGGAAAATGTGGCTCGGCAATGTCTTGCACGGATTCCTTTTATTATTTTGCATGTTTGGTTATTTTCATGTATTTTTGCAAATTATTTTTTGCCAGATGATTATTTAATTCCAGATTTATATTCAGCATATAATAACCAGCGGGTTATGTAAAACGTGTCACGACTTTCTCCTTCACTATCTATCACTTCAAATACAAATCGTGGATTTTCTGCTGTGAAAATAATGTGTACGGTAGTTTTACTAAGCTCAGTGTGTGTTACCTCTATGCTGGAAATGTTTTAAGATGGATGTGTTGTTTGGATTTTCTGGAACTTGTGCAAAAGCTTTATTTGGTCCAAATAGAATGTGTCACTACACTGTAAATCTTTAGAGCCATAACAAGTATCACACACTGACATAAGGAAAGTTGTCAATCATTCTCTGTATAGGTGGGGTAGTCGGATCCCTCACTGTCCTCCCCGGAGTCCTGCCAGGATTTACTTTACTTTTTAGAAAACTCAGAAATCCTGTTCCAAATCATATAGTGTATTACAGAGCTCAGCTTGTCTTCCTCTATCATATCTTGTCCTATGGCAGCAGAATGTCATGAAAAGTGACCATATTCTTGAAGAATTAGAAATTCTGTATTTAGATCTTATTTTCCTGCATATTTGCCACAAATTTGACCCTAAGCATGTCAAAGAGTGAAATCCACAGAGGAAATTCTTTGGATTTAAAGGGCATCTGCCATCAGTTACCAATAGGTGAAAGAGTTGGCTAGTATTAGAGATGAGCGAATTTCCGGTTATGAAATTTGTTTGTGATTCGTTTACTGAAAAAAGATGAATTGCTTTATGGATTCCGTTACCTCGAACCATAACGCAATTTTATGATGAAATGCATAACGGAATGCCTTTAGAGGCATTCCGTTATTTATTCGGTCATAATAGAAGTCTATGGGCTGCATAAGGGATCTGTCCCGTTTCCGTTATGCAGGAGAGGACTCCCCTGCATAACGAAAATGGGACGGATACGTTTTGCAGCCCATAGACTTCTATTATGACCGAATGAATAACGGAATGCCTTTAAAGGCATTTTGTTATGCTTTTCATCATAGAATTGCGTTCTTTTCCGTGGTAATGGAATCCAAACCGCAATCCACCTTTTAATAGTAAACAAAGCATGAACGAATTTCAAAATATGAAATTCACTCATCTCTAGCCAGTATAGTTCGGTGCTTGTCTGACAATATCTCTGGTATTTCCATATGTGCCGTAAATCTGTAGGAAAATGGCTTTTCATAAAATACTAGCAGAAGGACCCAACTTTGCACGGGTATATTTCATCCATTTAATTTAATGTTTCTGTGTGTCGTTAAAAGATATCAACACTATCCCCCATACAGTGACCTCTACAGCACCCTATCCCTTAACGGTGAATTCCACAGCCCCTCACCTCTTAACACTGACCCCCTCCACAGCAGCCCATCTCCTTATCTTTGACTTTCACAGCAGCCTGCCCCTTTAACAGTGAGTTTCACAGCACCCCACTCCCTTGACATTGACCTCAGTGGCCCACCCCCTTAGCAGTGACCTATACAGCATCCCGCCCCTTAACGCTGACCTCCATAGGGGACCGTCCCCTTATCTGTGACCTCCACAGTTCCCCGCTCTCTTAACAGTGACCTCACAGTGCCCTGCCCCTTAACAGTGACCTCACAGTGCCCTGCCCCTTAACAGTGACCTCACAGTGCCCTGCCCCTTAACAGTGACCTCACAGTGCCCTGCCCCTTAACATTGACCTCACAGTGCCCTGCCCCTTAACAGTGACCTCACAGTGCCCTGCCCCTTAACAGCGACCTCACAGTGCCCTGCCCCTTAACAGTGACCTCTGCAGTGCCCCCCCCTTAATAGTGGCCCCTGCCCCCTTAACAGTGACCTCCACAGTGCCCACCCCTTTAACAGTGACCTCCACAGCAGCTTCCCCTTTAATAGTGGCTCCTGCCTCCTTAACAGTGACCAACACAGCGCCCTGCCCCTTTAAGGCTAGGGCTACATGACGACATGTGTTGTGTGACATTTTGTCTTACTGTTTTGTCGTGCAACAATTTTTAAAATGATGGGCTATGGTGTCGCACTGCGACATGCGACATGGTGCGACTGCGACACGACATGTCGCAGTGTAGTTGTGCCCTATGACAGAAACACATTTTTATATATATAAGAGAAATGAGTTTCTCTCTGTCTGTCTGAACATCTGTCTGTCTGTCTCTTCTTTATGTGCGACCAAACGACTGGACCGATCTTCACCAAATTTGGCACACAGGTACATCAGGTGTCCGGGAAGGTTTTAGACCTGGTCTCGGCATCTAGGATCTGATATATTCCCAAAAAATTAGCTGCATTAGCCAATAGAAGCCTGCAAGTCTTTCTCTTCATATCCCAACTGCCATACACACGGTCACATGTCCCTTATCAGCCAATAGAATCTCTCAGACCCTTAGTCACATACACACAGTTTTACTCCAGGTTTCCATAACAACCCAGCCATTTTTCTCCACTGCTGTAGGTCAGCTTTAGGCTAGGGCTACACGATGACATGTGTCGCGCGACAATAAGTCTCACAACACATAGGACTCAACTACACTGCGACATTGATGTCGCACATCAATTTTTATAATGATAGTCTATGGTGTTGCACTGTGCCAGTCACAGAAAAATCCATCTTGGATGGATTTTTTGCGACTGTCGTGTCGCAGTCAGAGCATGTCGCATGTCGGAGTGCGACACTATAGCCTGTCATTATAAAAATTGTTGCGAGACATTGGTGCGACAAAATGTCGCTGTGTAGTCCTAGCTTTATAGGGGCAAGGCGCTGTGGAGGTCACTGTTAAGGGGGCTGGGGCTACTATTAAAGCGGCAGCTGCTGTGGAGGTTACTGTTAGGGGGACGAGGGCCAGCTGCTGTGGAGCTCACTGTTAAAGGAGTGGGCACTGTGGAGGTAAGTGTTAAAGAGGCATCAACTGTGGATGTTACTGTTAAGGGGGCAGGCCGCTTTGGAGGTCACTGTTAAAGGGGAGGGCACTGCAGGGTCACTGTTAAGGGAACGGGTCCCCTATGGAAGTCAGTGTTAAGGGGCAGGGTGCTGTATAGGTCACTGTTAAGGGAGCGGACCCCTGAGGAGGTCATGTCAAGGGAGTGGGGTGCTGTGAAACTCACTGTTAATGGGGCAGGCTGCTGTGAAGGTCAAAGATAAGGGGATGGGCTGCTGTGGAGGTCCCATTTTAAGGAGGCAGAGCACTGTGGGGGGGCAGTGTTAAGGGGTGGGGGGCTGTGGAGTTAACTGTTAAGGGGCAGGTGCTGTAGAGGTCACTGTTATGGGGGATACTGTTGATATATTTTAACAACACATAGAAACATGAAGTGAAATAGATGAAATATACCTGTGCGAAGCCTGGTCCTTCTGCTAGTTTTTATATATATGTATAAGAGACAAATTACCCCTAGGTGCGACAAGGACAGAGCTGTTACACTTTTTCTCACCCACAGGCTCCACTTCCTGTCTGCTATGCCATGCTCTCACCACTGTGACAGATAGGCCAGGCAGTGAAAACATACTCACCCCTGGCCCAGAAGTCTTGCAGGAGTGTGTTTACCACATATGCAGTAAAGGCATGGATATTGCCCATCTGCCTGGCAGTCTGTATCCCTTTACTGCGCATGTGCTGAACGCACTTCTGCTGCAAGACTTCAGAGCCAGGCATGAATGTTTTTTCACTTCCTGGTCTGTCTATTATAGTGGAGCTTGGCAAAGCAGACAAAGTGCAATAGAATACTACTCCTGTACCCAAGTAGAATACTATTGCAGTCTATGGTATTATGACACTCTATCTGAGAAGCTGTGCCTTCTGCATGACTTTTCAGGCAGTTAGCCATCACAGGTCTGAGACCTTTGCCAATATCCCAAGCTCTTATGGCAACTGATCTGAATCAAGCAATTTTGACACAGGAGCTCCTAATGGAAGGCAAAGGTAGCTCCCTACTGATTTGCTACTGATCACAGCATTTGAGGGGTTAAAAGACTGGGTCAATCCATATTACAGAGCTGGCATCCACTAGTGATGAGCGAGAGGTGCCATATTCAATTTCGCGATATTTAACAAATATTCAAATGAATATTCGTCGAAATCAAATATCCGTCATTATTCTATTTATCGCGAATAATATGCGATTTAATTATTTGTGCATTGCGATTTTATTTTTTAATTTTTTTACTGTATAAGACAACTTTCCTATTTGTTGGCTATGGCTATTGGCTAATATGTGTATTTTACGAATATTCACTATATTGCTACATATTCTTGTTTTAGAATTTGATGAAAATCGGATTTGGAAAAAATTTACGCTATAAAAAAAAATACTATAGCACTATATTAGCTTAGGGTACTTTCACACTTGCGTTGTTTGATTCCGGCAGGCAGTTCCGTTGCCTTAACTGCCTGCCTGATCAGGCAAACTGTATGCAGACGCATGTAATTTTTTTCTGACTGATCAGGCATTTTTCAGACTGATCAGAATCCTAATGCTAACGCTAATGTGAAAGTACGCTGAATTGCAGTCTATATGTGTATTTTACGAATATTCGCTATATTGCTATATATTCTTGTCTTAGAATATGACGAATATTCAAAAAAATGAAGTTATAGCAATATAGAGAATACATTCGTTATTTAGAATATTCATCTTTTTTTTTTCAATGTGTACTGTTATTCCACTTTGGCATACTCCTCCCCGATAAGCGTCCCCGTCACCATGGGAACGGCTGTGGGTTAGAATACATCATCGGATCTGAGTTTTCACGATCTCAGGGAAAACTCAGATCGGATGGTATTTTCTAACCCACAGGCGTTCCCATGGTGACGGGGAGCTTATTGGGGAGGAGTATGCGAACAGCTGTACAGATTGGTGAAAAAAATTTGAATATTCAAAATAACTAATGTATTCACTATATATACGTTTTTTAGAATATTCGTCATTTTTTTTCCATATGAAAACATGATTTCTTCCTGCTTAAGTTGCTTGTGGGCCAAGGACTCATTGACTCACAAGAAAGAAGCAGGGAGGAATCATGTTTTCAGATGTTAGAAAATGACGAATATTTGATATAGTGAATATATAGCACTATATTCAAAATATTTGCGAATTAGCGAAGTTGTTATATTCGTGATTAATATTCGCTATTCGAATATTCGCACTCATCACTAGCATACACCACTTATGAATGAAAACATTTACCCCATACTATGACCCTGAATAAAACTATTTGCTCTCTCTGTGTCCCCTGAATAAAAATATGGCCTATGCTGTGCTAACTGAATTGAAAAAGGTTCCACGCTGTGTCCCTTGATTTAAAAATGCTCCACACTGTGCCCCCTAAAAAGTGCCCCGGGCTATGTCCCTGAATAAAAATATGCCCCACTGAGCTCCTGAATAAAATTATACTTCATGCTGTGCCCCCCTAAATAAAAATGCTTCACACTGTGCTCTGTGAAAATATGCCTCACACTGTGTCCCCTAGATAAAATGACACATGCGGTCTCCCCTGAATGTGTCCCCTGAATAAAAAAATTCTCTACACTGTGCCCCAATTGGAATATGGCCACACTTTATGCTCCCTGAAGAAACAGGAAACATAGCCTCACTTAGATGGCACCATACAATGGTGCAAGGACTTCCATGCACCCTGTAGTGCCATTCCAACGTATCTTCAATGGTATCCATGTCTTAAGGACATGGATGCAATTGAATCTAGTTGAATGCATAGTCTGCCCAAAATAAGGGGCCCCCAATTGGGTCCCAATTGCACCAGTGATAATGAGGCCCTTAACATAACCAAGAGCTAATCATTTGAACTCCTTTTGCGTCAGTAAGATCAGATTTGCCATTGCAGTGGATGATGTGTACATACGTCCTAGCTGCACGGTGCATCGACAGTTAGGACCTAAATGTACAGATGGTAGATGAAAAGAGGTTAATAGTGTCTTGCCATATTATTGTTTCACAGTATATTTGCAACATGTTTCTTGAACCATTTGATCCCATTAGCAAAAAGACAGAAAAATCCATTTCTGTGATTTAGATTATTAAGAATTTAAAGTACAGAAAGCATTACAGCATAGAGCAGAAGAGCCGTAGTAAGAGAACTCATGCATCCCTTTAGCTGTCCCCCACCTGTAGTGTTAAGAGCAATGGTCTCAGCCTGTGCATTTCTTTTTAATCATGTGTATTTATAGTGTACTACACTAGACATAACCTTATTATTTTTGACCCTGTCATCATTTGTCGGAGGAACTTTTGAACCAGTTGAGATATTAGACAAATAACTTTGATTTCCTAAGGGTACAGCCACATGGTCAGATTTCCTGATGTAGCTTTTGAAGTCAAAACCAGTAGTGAAATAAAAAAGGACAAAAGTTGTATCTGTCCTTTTATACTTTCTCTCCTTTTGTGATCCACTCTTAAATTTGGCTTCCAATACTACATCAGGAGACACAAAAATATACACTAAAAGAGAACATGGATATGTAAGTTTGCGTAGCCTTACAAGAACGTTAATGCTCCACTTGCTGATTTGTAGTAATGATCGACCCCTAAATGCCTCTTGCTAATCACTGGGGATTTTAATTGTGTAATAAATCTAGAAGTGATAGAATATCTATGAGGGGAGATATTCCAGCCCATGGTCCCCTTTAGGCACACGTTGAAGTGGGAAAAATAAGAAAATATATATAATGTATTTGTATGGAAAACAAACTGAGAATTTTTTGTCGATAAAGTAAAAAAATAAAATAAATGATCGACCCATCCTTCTCTCTTTATCTAGTTAAATGCCAATTGCGTTACAGCCCCTGTTTTGGAAGCTATGAAATTTACTATACAGTATATTGGATAAAACAAAGGCACCTAGTAACAGAAGCATAACTTGACTCATCAGTGCAAAATATAGAACAGGGCCCGAATCCGGAGCCACTCTTAAAACTGGTGTCCTGTTATATGGCAGACGGGCCCCCCAGGTGCATATGTTACTTCCTTTAGCTACCTACCTGCATATAAGTGGTGCACTGGAGCTTGAGTATATTAGAGATGTACAGTCGTGGCCAAAAGTTTTGAGAATTACATAAATATTGGAAATTGGAAAAGTTGCTGCTTAAGTTTTTATAATAACAATTTGCATATGCTCCAGAATGTTATGAAGAGTGATCAGATGAATTGCATAGTCCTTCTTTGCCATGAAAATTAACTTAATCCCCCAAAAAACTTTCCACTGCATTTCCTTGCTGTCATTAAAGGACCTGCTGAGATCATTTCAGTAATCGTTTTGTTAACTCAGGTGAGAATGTTGACGAGCACAAGGCTGGAGATTATTATGTCAGGCTGATTGGGTTAAAATGGCAGACTTGACCTGTTAAAAGGAGGATGATGCTTGAAATCATTGTTCTTCTATTGTTAACCATGGTGACCTGCAAAGAAACGCCTGCAGACATCATTGCGTTGCATAAAAATGGCTTCACAGGCAAGGATATTGTGGCTACTAAGATTGCACCTCAATGAACAATTTTGCAGGATCATCAAGAACTTCAAGGAAAGAGGTTCAATTCTTGTTAAGAAGGCTTCAGGGCGTCCAAGAAAGTCCAGCAAGTGCCAGGATCGTCTCCTAAAGAGGATTCAGCTGCGGGATCGGAGTGCCACCAGTGCAGAGCTTGCTCAGGAATGGAAGCAGGCAGGTTTGAGCGCATCTGCACGCACAGTGAGGCGAAGACTTTTGGAAGATGGCCTGGTGTCAAGAAGGGCAGCAAAGAAGCCACTTCTCTCCCAAAAAAACATCAGGGACAGATTGATCTTCTGCAGAAAATATGGTGAATGGTGAATGCTGAGGACTGGGGCAAAGTCATATTCTCTGATGAAGCCTCTTTCTGATTGTTTGGGGCATCAGGAAAAAGCCTTGTCCGGAGAAAAAAAGGTGAGCGCTACCATCAGTCCTGTGTCATGCCAACAGTAAAGCATCCTGAGACCATTCATGTGTGGGGTTGCTTCTCATCCAAGGGAGTGGGCTCAAAGTGGCCCAAAACACAGCCATGAATAAAGAATGTTACCAAAACACCCTCCAACAGCAACTTCTTCCAACAATCCAACAACAGTTTGGTGCAGAACAATGCATTTTCCAGCACGATGGAGCACCGTGCCATAAGGCAAAAGTGATAACTAAGTGGCTCGGGGACCAAAACGTTGACATTTTGGGTCCATGGCCAGGAAACTCCCCAGATCTTAATCCCATTGAGAACTTGTGGTCAATCCTCAAGAGGCGGGTGGACAAACAAAAACCCACTAATTCTGACAAACTCCAAGAAGTGATTATGAAAGAATGGGTTGCTATCAGTCAGGAATTGGCCCAGAAGTTGATTGAGAGCATGCCCAGTCGAATTGCAGAGGTCCTGAAAAAGAAGGGCCAACACTGCAAATACTGACTCTTTGCATAAATGTCATGTAATTGTCGATAAAAGTCTTTGAAACGTATGAAGTGCGTGTAATTATATTTCACTACATCACAGAAACAACTGAAACAAAGATCTAAAAGCAGTTTAGCAGCAAACTTTGTGAAAACTAATATTTGTGTCATTCTCAAAAATTTTGGCCACGACTGTACATATTTGTGCTTTGTTTGGCTTTTTGTGTGTGATACAATTTACAAAATATGTAGGCGAACAGGCTTTCTTGACATTACAATGGTTCCTCAAATTACAATATTTATTAGTCTGGCCATTGCAAGTTGAAACCATTGTAACTAGAGTCCATAAATCTATGGAAAACAAGTAATTGGCTCCATAAGCCCTAAATGTAATCCTAAACAGTTAAGAAAAAAAAAAGCAGTTAACTAAAAGAGATAAAGCAAGTCCTTACATATTACAGGAATAGATGCTGGAAACTGTAAATCACTTTCTGTGATGAGGACAGGCTTCTTCAGGGTCTTCAGCAGTAAACAGTATACCGGAAAAGTAAAATGGTGCCTTACCTGGTGTCTAAAGGAGCAGCTCATCCTGGCACGAAGGGCAGTACAGGACTTGTAGTACCGCACAAGTAGAGGAACAAGTAGCCAACCAATATAGCAACATTGATCCGTTGGATCTGAGTCTGAGACATTGTATGTTGAGTCTAGTTTCAACATATGATGGTCCAAAATATCGTATACTGAGGCCATTGAGGCCACTGTACTTGAAAAATTGAATTTAGGTTTCGGTTATAAACTAAATTAAAAGCTAAGGTTAAAGTTGAATTAAAAGCTCTATACATACTATAGAGAAAGCCCATGCAGCTTTTAAGGGACGCAGAAGGGAAGGTTTTCCCCATCCTCAAGTGATTAGAAGAAATGTGCGCAGGGTTCTCATTCTATACAGGCTGGGAGAAGCTAGCAAACAAGTAGGGAGGGAACCAGACTATGCACTATGAAGATTGTGAAGGAGATTTTTGGGCACGAGTAATCACTGCGCCATTCTGATCCTGGTTTGTTGTTATGAGCCAGGATGATTAATGGGCCCCATTGTAATTGTTTTGCTCTGCTATATTTCCCCTTATCTATGAAAGCCGGATTTCAAGGGAAGATTTTGGATTGAATACTCCAAACACCGTAAAATCCCACCTTCAAACTTTGACCGCTGTGTCCATGACATACTCTCAGTATTCTTCCAATATTAGTGACTCTAACCACAAAACAACAAAGTATAACATGAAAATACATTCTATCAGCAGTTGGAAACGGAACTGCTGTCAATCCCCGGTCTCTACTTCTCGCAGGAATACTGGAATGCATGGCCAGCAATCTTTTTTCTGCATTCTCCAACGTTCTGGCTTTCTTCAGATTGTAGTTTCTTGACAGTTTCCTATTCATGGGACATGGTTATTGTCCAGGTTATAGTTGTATATGTGTTCCTCTACTGTGACAATGAAGTGGTTAAGCATTTTCTCCTTGTAGATCGCCACACTATACTGTTTTATTAGGTGACGTTTTCCTCTGTATTTCACAAGCACAACCTTCTGAGAAGTCTCTTGGTAATATAAAATCTAGCTTTCTGCACCGTGTAAAAAAGATCTAATCCATTCATATCATTCTTCAAGGCAAGAACACTAACTTTACAGCATGGGAAATCCATCATCTCTTTTTTAGACACTTCAATTACTTGCTTATCATTATTTCATTTTCTGGGGCCTGTTCAACATTCTTGTTTCCTAGTGGACGTGTGTTTATATGCATGCCTAGTGACAACTATGTACTATGTGTATATATATATATATATATATATACATACATACACAGAGCAGTGGCTTTGCGTGCTTGCATTTGGTTCCCTGCTGCTGGTGATATTGCAGATCTGAGAGATCATGCTCCACTGCCTTTCGTGGGCATATGACAGACCCAGAGACCAAAAATGGAATCATTGTATGATCCGGCTTTGAGCTACGAGAAGCAATTCATCATCCATCTTATCAAAGGAAATGCAGAAATATTCCTTTCCCTGCCATTGAGAATCTATTAGCAACGGCACAACACTGGTTTTAAATGATTATATTTATACTCTGTTACAAGATGGACACTGCTAATATTTCAGAATGGAGGCCCTGCTGTCAGGCAGCTTTCAGAGTCTGGGTTCACATAGGGGCAAGTGTGGAGTGAATCATAAAAACGGAAAAAAGCAGCCAAACAAAATCCATGCATTGATTTATTCTGCAATTGAAATGTTGAGGCTAAACTACATAAACTCTTATATTCTATGGTCAGACTTTTCATCCAGTTACCTACTTTGCCCTCTTCTAAACTGCATATTTTTTAACTATTTATTTACCTTGCAAAAATCACTGCAAAAAATGCACCAAAATAATACGCCACTGACAATACTAGCTAATTCCTCAGGCCGATGTTAAAAGCTGAGAACTTTGCCAATATCTTCCAGTCAGGAACATATCGGAGCCCCTCATGCACCACGTCACGGTGTCTCAGCACGCATGGGGTCCTACCACTAAACTGCCGTGGTGTGTGAACAGGGTCTGAAACCAACTCACAGCCAGACTCTCACATGCCTCCATAGTGGTATCACCAATGCACTGTGAGGTAGGATAAAGCTGTGAGCCGCACCCAATAACAGACCATGTGACAAAAGAATGTTACCAGCAAAATAAAGTGGCACATTCCATACACATAAAGACAAAAACTGGCCTAAACGGGTGAAAATGCCCCAAACCCAGACATTGTGGCGTGTCTATAACCGGGGGAGCAATTCCTCTGCATGCTGTCCGCAGACAACGGCAACCCAAATGCGTACAATGCAGGATGCCGGGGCGGACCGCATGCACCACAAGAACATCTTACACAAAATGATACATTGTGCAGATGAAAAAATATACATACACAATTCACTGCAAAAAATGCCCCGAAATGATACGCAACTGACAATACTAGCTAATTCCCCAGGCCGATATTTATTTACTGGTCACTGGATTTAGACTAAATTCACTCCAGGTTTGAGAAATACTGACAGATATCTCTTGATGTTTATACCAAGAGACCAATCCTGAGAAAAGGTCATCAATATCTAGAACCCGGACAGCTCCTTTTAGGCTCTGTTCACTCCCTAATAGCTTCAGTGTATAATGCAGTCGTCACAGCTAGCATATGCTAGATAGGTTTTCAAATGAATATGGAAAAACCTCCTTGGCTTGTTGTGGTATTTTTATGACAAAACTAGCGCCGTATACTGTGCTATTCTTAACATCAAATATAATTGAAACCCTGATGGATAGCCTAAAATGCTACTGTGAAATGAGACTAGCTAATCCACTACTATCACCCTTTGAATGCCCTATAAATAATGTATTGGAGGTCACATCAAAAATATGAATACATTTATTAAAATGTCCATCTTTGACACCAGATAAATGGAAATTACTTCTTACTATATCAGCAACACATAAGCATCAGAGTGTGCATCCCTTGTGCATGCAGATATGTTCAGTAGATTGTGTATGACACAATTAATACTCCATGCACATGGCTGTTTCCTGCAGAACTGTAATAGGTCTTCCACAGAGGTCCATGCGTCCATATATCTTTTTAGTGAGGTATTTTTGTCACATTTACAGCATGCTCTATTGGACTCCATATGTATTGGGCATTAATCAGATACATTGCTTCTAGGGGAGAGTGTCACCATACATAGACACCAATAAATCCAGTAAGGCAGTGCATAAAGGTTGTATGGCTCTATCAACTGATAAGGCTCCACTCAAAAGACTCTCAATGTGCTAGCGCCTTAGGTTCATATTCGGAGACCTTGAATGACAGCTCTTTTTTTCTCTTTCAGAATCTCAGAAGCAAATCGGTTCAAGGATCATATGATCTCAGCGGCCAGTTACCTCATCTCTTTGAAGGTTCAGCCACCTCCATATCTGTGTCCAAACCTATCTGGGTCACCTCTTATTACAATACAGCTGACACACATCCTGGTAAGTAACGAATCAAACCTTAGGTTAAAATAATGAAAATAGGATGGCTCATATTTGATCAGTATTCATTGCCAGGCTGGGAGTTGTGGCTTCAGTTGGAGAGCCACACGTTGACAATCGCCGTTGTAACATATAGTATATTATCTTGTATGTATGCAGGGGTAATTTGCTGGAATGTGTCATTAAGAATTTAATTAGACCTTGGGACTGGCTGTGAAATAACATTTTGTTAATGTTGGGTTTCGTACATCTCCACTTCTACCCTGGTTATAGGAATTCCAGATTTCTTTGCTGAGGAACTGTTTATGATTTATGATCATTCTCAGCGTAATCCCCGAGCTCTAGAGGAAGCTAGTAATCTCTTCATTCACTCTTCAACAACTAAATTTAGAACTCATTACAAAGAGGAAAAACAGATAAACATGAATATATTTTCCAAATGAAGAGTACTTATCCTTTAAGGTGCTCAAGATGTAAGTCAAGCAGCAAAAGCCGTATTAAGAAGGTGGTAATTGTACGATTGTATTGAACATACATTATTTAGACCAAATAATTTCTTAATTGTTGAAGCGTTTTGAGTTTAGCTCTGACCTAGCATTGTTAGAGCTACACATTCTATAAATGCAATGTAGGGTATGGCATGTAATATCATATGACATAGAAGACAGCTAATACCCATTTGCAACTTGAAGAAATACTGTATGGTCTTCAGCACCATAGTCCGCCTGTACACCATAAGTCTTCCAACAAGATCCAGTACAATGTAACAAAACAATAGCAAAGACAGGTTGTAACGGATCTCCTTGCACCCTGACCGGGTACCTCCGTCGATAGATGCTCCTAGTGCTTTCCGAGGACTCCAAGCACTCCACTTGACACCATACGCACTGCAGACCCCACGAACCGCCACAGCTTGGTTGGGGTCTCACCGTCCACCCACGCTGGACCCAAGACCGGGCTTCAGCTTTCAGTGGGTGAACCTCTCCTACATCCAGAGAGCAGGAACCATGAACAAGCTCTTACAAGAGCTTATACTTAGGGGAGTATTGTGATATAGCAATCCCCAAGAGTGTAGTTATCCCATTCCCCAAACATGAGCCAAAACTTCATGAAGGTATAAGAGCTGCCTCTTTATTTTAACACACAAGCATTTTATACTCATCTTCCAACAAGGTTACCACCCACAGGGTTTTGTAAAAACAGCCAATAACCATGTACAATACACTCAGACACTCCCACACAAAATCCTCCCCTCTGCCCGTGATAGAATTACCTCACACTGGGTTGATGCAATCATCACAGGCAGGCGAATACACAATATCCTCTGTCCTGGAGACAACCGAGAAGTAATTCAATTATCTCTCAGGACAAAGGACATCACCAATACACACAGAGAGACAATGGAACAGACCTCCCTACTCAACGTATACAATGTCCCACCCTTTTCAATACACATAGACATTTAACATCCCAAAATGGCACAAATTAGACCAGGGGTTCAAGTTAGTCCAAGTCCTTTGTGAACAAAGGAGGCCTGGCTGATGAGAGGGCCCATAATCCTGGGCAAGAGGCTAGTAGCCAGGCCCCTCCAAAACCCAGTGACGAGGTTGGTTTCGCCACACAGGTGCACTCTGCGGTCTTACTAAACCCTCAAACTGATTTTAAAATTGAGAGATTAGCCAACATGTCCTACGGTGTAGGACATGTCTGAGCCCGAGCACCGAGCCAAGGTTTCTCAAGTAGCTCGGGACCTAACACTCACCTACCTATGCCTATGTGGGCAATACTAGGAGCCAGTGGGCAAATTACAGGAGCATGAGGCCGACTCACAGACAACTCACCAGTTACCTCCAGCATGTGACCATGCTAGCAATGGGAGGAGGGAGGAGTCTGCGAGTTCCACTCAAGACTGGCTGATATGTCCCAGGCTTCACAGGTGCACCTAAATTTAGCCTGTAGATGGAAAGCAGGTACATTTAAATTGGAGTTTATACACTTCCAGGCATCTCTATATATACAAACTGAAAAGAATGGCGTGGTATTAAACAAGCAGGAAGTGCTCAAACCCACATGCAGTTGTGCATATATATATATATAGGGGAGCAAATCCTGCACTTGTGGCCCGTTACAAGTAGTATAGGCTTGTCACTGTACTATTCACAAAGTGTAGGGCAGTTCTGTATTGCCTAGACACACCTGCCCACACTGTAACACCACCACCACCGAAGGTTTGTCTGGTAACAACAGTGGCTGATGCATAGTGCTTTCCTTAATGTCTCCAACATCGTTGGCGGCCATCATTTCTGCTAAGTGTGAATCGACTTTTATCAGGGAACAGCACTGAGGCCCACTGGTCCCTCCTCCCATGCAAGACGAAGACGCCTGTAGTTAGGTACCCTTGCAGGCTTTCTAGTACGCAGACCACACTTCTGAATGGTCTGACGTGACACTTGGGTGCCTCTCACCTCCCTTAAATGTGTCTGGAGTTGTGTGGCATTCATTATCCGGTTCCGCAGGGCATTGTTCACAATGAAGCGGTAGTCAGTGTGGGCTGTGGCCAAAGAACGTCCACTTCTTTGCCTTTCTGTGACTCTTCCAGTCTCTCTGTATGTCTGTTGCAACCTTCTGATGACACTCTATGACACTCTAAGCTCAGTGGCCACTTGCATCTGAGAACATCCTGCTTGAAGCCTCGCAATGTCGAGGTACTGTTGATCAACTGTTAGGTGTCGCCTTGGTCTCATGATGAGGAGGACTGTTTAAATACCAATTCTAATTAAACCTAGAAATGTATTGGGTGATTCATGGATCAAACACCTGTTGTGAATTTTGCCATTAAGCTCCTTGTTAGAAAACAGCAAGTTGTGAAAAAAGTATTGAAATACTGAAGTGGCGGACATGTGCATTCAAAAGTTTAGAGAAGGTCACATTAAGTTCACCTGTAATGGTTAGACTGCCTTTTAGGTTTATCCTGACATTCCACCCACAAGCCAAATATCCCTAACTTTTTGTGAGTAGTTGAATATACAGATTATATTACCTATGTAATAGGTGAGATAAGCTAGTTTGCTACACTGGGCAAAAACAATGGCAAACCCCATGATAGAAATATTGCTCTAAAATGGTGTAGATGCTCAACTCTCTCTGCAACTCACCCTCTCCACTTTGATTGACAGGACAAGGTGTGATGATGTTTTCACTGGCTTGCCCTGTCAATAAAAGTGCAGAGGGTGAGTTGCAGAGAAAGCTGAACCTCTGGGTGTAACAGCAAAGCCCCCATTGCACCTAGAGGATCATTTGCATGCATTAAAATTTTTCTCAGCAATGTAGTCACATATGAACATGGAACCAACACAACTGCCTTCAGCTGCCAAGCGCACATACAGCAGGTCATCCAGTTCCATAGGTACAAATCTGTAGATAGATGCCTTTAAGTAAAGTAAGCCTGCCTCTGGGAAAGACAAAATGAATAATATCATTAATGGAGTCTTTATGAAGCCTTTTGAAGGTATTTATGTTAGTTATGGGCTTAGCGAGACATCTAATAAACAAGTCTCAGCAGTGATTTATCACTCTAATTATAATAAGATATACTGTTATTACAATGTTCGTTATATGACGGCTCCGTTACCAGCACTGTGATCTGTAAGCAGCACCGCTGTGACACTGTTCTCATTTTATGATAGATTTTCTCAGCTTAAAGTGAATGTATGACCTATACTTTTTTTTTACCAATTAAACCTGGGTAGTGGAAGATATATCTGTGTTTATTTTCTGATTGTAGATTTAGTTAATTCCATTTTTGGAACATGATTATGGGGGCAGCCATTTCTCCTTTGCTTCTGTTGACAGCATTTAGAGAAGAATGATAAGATAAGCTGTAAATCCAATGCTATCTATACAGAGGAGTTAGGGTACTTTCACAGTAGCGTTAAAGTTTTACGGTATTGAGTTCCGTCCTAGGGGCTCAATACCAAAAAAAAAAAAAAGATTCAGTTTTGTCCTTGTGCATTCTGAATGGAGAGCAATCCATTCAGTATGCATCAGGATGTCTTCAGTTCCGTCCCTTTTATGGTATTTGGCCGAAGAAAATACTGCAGCATGCTGCAGTATTTTCTCTGGCCAAAATTCCGGAACACTTGTCGGAATGCCGGATCTGGCATTAATTTCCATTGAAATGTATTAATGCTGCATCTGGTACCAAGTGTTCAGGAAATTGCTGCATTGACAAATCCGGTTTTCTGGTCTGCGCATGCGCAGACCTTTACATATGTGAAAAAAATAAATACCGGATCCGTTTTTCTGGATGACACCGGAGAGACGGATCCGTACTTCAATGAATTTGTCAGACAGATCCGCATCCGGATCCAGAAACAAATGATCTCTATTTGCACATGGATTTCCGGATCTGGCAGGCAGTTCCGGCAACAAACAACGCTAGTGTGAAAGTAGCCTTAGCTGTCATTGTAGTTCTGCCTGTGATGATAATGAGATGACTGCTGTTAAAGTGATCTGTAGACAAAAAGACGTGTCAGCCTATCACAAGGCTAAAAGCCAGTGTGAAAACTGGAGGATTGTAGGATTTTACTTTAAACATAGGTAGAAATTTTAAAAGGACATCACCAAAATTAACAAATATGTCTAGCATAAAAAGTTATATTTCTAGAATGTTATACCATCATAATTTTAGGAATAATCGTTCAGATTTACTAATACTGTCTAAGGTTTAGACAGTTTAGACAGTGCAAACTTAAATGAGTCTAAAAATGTCCCAAATTGATCAGAATGGCTAATGCTCAATGATAAATCTGGCGCATCTTTAGGCTATTAGCTTACTTTATGCCAGTATTTTGACACACATTGTTGCATCTTAAGCTATACCCTTCCCTGCTAAGCCACACCCAATTTTCAGTTTTGCGTACAAGAATAGGCATTGTTACAATGAATCTGGAAAAAAAACGCATGCCATACGGACGTCATCCATTTTCGCATGAGACTTCAATGAATTAATTCAGCAATTACTTCGGCTATACAGAGACAGCATTAAAACCGAAGTGTTTGACCGTATCGACTTTGTATCACTAATCTGAAGCTCAATTCACTCAACACTACCTGTCACAAAAAAAATACAATGTAAGCTACAGGGAACATGTTATAGAGCAGGAGAAGCTGAGCAGTAAAAATATTGTTTTATGGGAAAAGATTCATTATAACTTGTAATTTATTCATTTAAAGAGGACCTTTCATGGGTCCAAACATTATAAACTATGGGAGTCTAACTGCACTTACTATTTTTTCTGGGCGCCGCTCCCTTCGCCCGCTGTGTCCCCCGTTGTATTCTCCCGCCTGGTATGCTAATTAATAGCATCGGAGCAATGAGGAGGAGACTGAGTCTTTCTCTGTGGGCGTCTCCTTCTCCTTGGCTGTGAGCTGTTCAATCGCAGCAGAGAGCGTCACAGCCTGGGAGAAAAGCTCACCTTCTCCCCGGCTGTGACACTCTCTGCTGCAATTGGACAGCGCTAGGTCCTCTTTAAATCCCTGCTCATTCTGGGCTTTGAAGTCAATGAGGTGGTCTGTTCAGTGATTGACAGCCATAGTGATAGCTGTCAATCACTGATAGGACCGCCTCCTTGACTTCAAAGCCCAGAATGAGCAGGGATTTAAATGTATAAAAAACAAGTTATATTAAAAATATTTTCTAAAAAAAACTATATATCAATCTGCTCAGCTCCTCCTGCTCTATAACATGCTGCCTGCAGCTAAAATACCATATTCAAAATGACAGGTTCCCTTTAAATCTTCAGCAAATCCACAGCAAAATCTGTGATAGATCACAATGTAAATTCCACTGCATAGCATCAGCAAAATCCACCCTTTGTGGCCATACTCAGGCTCAGTCACACTTCTCTACTAAAGAACTGTATTTTTCTATTTCATGTTATATTTCATCAGTTTTATGAAGTGAAAAATTATGGCAATACATTTAAATGGTTTTATTCACGTTAATTTTTTTTATACATGCCGGTTTATGTTTAAGAAGACTTTTTTTTCAATGCACTGCATGTTCCAGTTTCCATTATTAGCCCTTGGAAATCAATAAGTAGAATAAAAAAATGCATATTTTGTATTTTCATATGTAGATCATATATTTGTTTTAAAGCTTTTTATTTCTGTATTTCAGCAATATTACAAAACAAGCAAAATGCATACTTACCAACATTTGAGTTGCTAAAATCGGGGCATAAAAGCCCTGCCCCGGAAACGCCAAAACCTACCCAGAACTCCCACTTGTGGGTGGGATTCGAGTTAGCTCCTGTAATGCAAGGCACCAACAAACAGACCAGTGATGAAAGCAAAAAGGTGTTTATTCACCAGAAACATAAACGTCCAGGACACTTGCTGGTAACAAGGAGTAATAACAAAAAAACAGGCAAGGAGATTCCAGGAATAGTCCCAACCAGTGCTGAATGATGCTGTGCACTTAGCAGTCGAGTCACTCCAGATCTTGGGTCCGCTGTAAGGACAAAGTTCCTGGCAGTCTTCAGTCACTAGGAGTTGTGACCTATACCTGGTTGAGGGAAAATAACAGTGGGCACTGATCACCCTGAGAGACCTCCTTTTAAATGCCTGCTGACCAATCCCAGGGTGCCAAGTGTCCACTACCATAGGTGAACAAATTGCCCTGCACCTGAGTACAAGGCCTAAGGCAATCACAAGTTGATTAACCCATGGCTGGCTCCCTAATCCACTTTGCTCTTGTGAGTCAGTATAATATGCGCCACTGGTCGACGAAGTGCATAAGAAGCGCGTACTCGCGACCGTGTATCCCTTTGCGAACCTGCCCTCATGCGTACGCACGGACGCATGATTGACTCAGCACGAGTATGCGAGCGCGTGGACCCAGATGCGGAAACGGAAGTTGCAGGAGACACCGGAGACAACCCTGGCCGCGGCGTCTTGTCACTCGCCTGGCCACTCTGTCCCCGGGACTCCGACGGTCCTCCCCTCCGATGTCCACGCGAACGCATCTCCGCACTGGCTCGCAAAGGGGTCAGCGCTGGTGCATCAGAGACACGCATAACCTGTCCCGCAACTCCACGAGGACCCCTCTTGGTTCCCCTGGAGTGCAAAGCAGGTGAGGATCTTACAGCTCCATAAATTTTTGACTCGGAACAGCGTGAATTTGCTGGGAATGTCTCTAAAAATCAGGTACAATCTTGTCAAATTTGGGACAGTTGGCAGCTATGCAAAATGGTTAATCCTTTAACAAAAGGGAACAGATGAAAGAAAAAACACATGGTGTAATAACCTTGTCTGTCTGGGCTCCTGCAGTGCGATCCTCAGCCTCCATGGTGACGTAACCGCATCCTCAGTACAGAATGCAATGCTGTGTTGCTCCCCTCGGCGGACGTCACTGGGGAGATTAGCGGTAGGCTGATTGATAGCTCAGCTGCTCTATTGCTTGCACTAGTGGTGTTGACTAATGGAGCGCAGAGTCAATAGATCTATCAGGTTCTGATCCAAGGACTCGGCACTCTATTTAAATCCCTTAACTGGATGTTACCATTGCAAGTGATGGTCTTTGTCTCACTAGCTAGGTTCCTTTTAACCTGTTCCTGCATTGCTGATTGATTCCTCTTTGTCTCTGACCTTGGCTTGTCTTCTGACCACTCTCAGCCTCGCGTTTTGGTACTGCATATCCCATCTGGGTCTGACCCATTTCTAATGACTCTGGTATTGTGTTTATCTGTCTGTGTGTGTTTGTCCGTCTCTGCACTTTAGTAGTGTAGGGACCGTTGACAAGTTACACCCTAGCCATTTATGGCTTGTACTAGGTAGGGACGTGTAGGTAGGGACAATGGATGGTTGCAGTTTAGGGCCTCACTATCCTTGCCCGTATCTATAATACTGACGTTACACATAGCAAAACACAGAAAAAAAATGGATGCAATACAGAATCGCTGAACAAATAGTAAAAAAAATTGAGCCTTATTGGAAATCTGTCTTTTATCTGTATTTTTATCCTCCAGCGTGGAGGATCCTGAGATGAGTGTTTCAGCATTACTTCTTCTCAGCTTCCATCAGATTTCATTTAATAGAGTGAGAAACACCTTTGAAAGTAGAAATGTTAAGGAATGCACAGATAAATAAGAATCACGTTCCTGCGATTCGGTTATTAAAATGGAATTGGCTCATAAACTTTACTATGCAACAATTTCATGGATGTGTAATAGAGACAGATGCTTTATAAACCGAGGAATTAATGGCATAGAATGGAGTTATAATAAAGTATAGGACAGGAATAACACATACTTGTGACTGGCTGTCAGACATATTTCTAAACCTTGTTGATGTTTCCTAGGATCGGGAACTATATAAATGTCGCCATTTCGAAATGCCAGATGCACAGCGATCCAAATGGAAATGCCAACGTGTGACCTGAATATAATAATATGATTACAAGCTGGTAAAACAAGACATTAGTCAGTCAAATCATAGGATGCATGCAAAAATGATGTCAGTGTATTAAAGGTGCAGAACTGTTTGCAGCTTAATTTAAAGGGGTTGGCCCACGGGTGGACTGGCCATAGACCCTACAGGGAAATTTCCCATTGGTTCCATGTCCCCCAGGGCCACCAGAGCCCTCCACACTGCTGCTGGCTAGGTACATAATGATCTGATGCTCTCAGTGTTAATTAACACTGAGATCATCAGGTACCTGGATGTTGGGCCAGGATGAAGCGTTTCAGGGCCCTAAGCAGAGCAGGCAAATTCCGCCATCTCGAATCAATTTAAAGTGTCATTAGTTTCTAATAAAGAGATTGAAACACATTTTAAAAGGACACGGGCAAATGCAATGATTTACAGGTGACTTCTCCACAGATTTGAGTTGTTCATTTCACTTTTCTTCTCCATTTGCTTTAGACCATCATGGGCAAACGTCTTTGGTCAGGGGCTTGCAGCCCCTCTGCCACAAAACACCAGTATTACTATATGGTACATGGTAGATGTGGGACTGTTACAGATTTTACAGACCCCAGATCAGCTCCCAAATTTATACAGACCACTGTCATTCGGCTGGTATCCCAATAATGTGCCGGCTATGCTCACCCATTCCCACAACCATTCCCACTCCAACACTATACTGTCAGAAATAACAGTGCCATACAGTAGCAATGCCCAATAATAATAATGTCCCTACTGTACCCCAGTAGTAATATTATAACCATAGTGACTCTAGTATTTATAAAGCCTCTCCTGCAGTGCCTCTTGTAGCTCTAATGCCCCCCTCCATTTATAACTTCCCTGTAGTGCCCTCTGTATTATAATGACCCCTGTAGTGGCAATATATAATGCTCCCCCCAAAGTTCCAGTATATATACTCTCCCTGTAATGCCAGTATATACAGTTGCAAGAAAAAGTATGTGAATCCTTTGGAATTATATGGATTTCTGCACAAATTGGTCATAAAATGTGATCTGATCTTCATCTGAGTCACAACAATAGACAATCACAGTCTGCTTAACTAATAACACGCAAAGAATTAAATGTTACCATGTTTTTATTGAACACACCATGTAAACATTCACAGTGCAAGTGGAAAAAGTATGTGAACCCTTGCATTTAATAACTGGTTGAACCTCCTTTGGCAGCAATAACTTCAACCAAACGTTTCCTGTAGTTGCAGATCAGACACGCACAACGGTCAGGAGTAATTCTTGACCATTCCTCTTTACAGAACAGTTTCAGTTCAGCAATATTCTTGGGATGTCTGGTGTGAATCACTTTCTTGAGGTCATGCCACAGCATCTCAATCGGGTTGAGGTCAGGACTCTGACTGGGCCACTCCAGAAGGCGTATTTTCTTCTTTTTAAGTCATTCTGTTGTTGATTTACTCCTATGCTTTGGGTTGTTGTCCTGTTGCAACACCCATCTTCTGTTGAGCTTCAGCTGGTGGACAGATGGTGGCCTTAAGTTCTCCTGCAAAATGTCTTTATAAACTTGGGAATTCATTTTTCCTTCGATGATGGCAATCCGTCCAGGCCCTGACGCAGAAAAGCAGCCCCAAACCATGATGCCCCCACCACCATACTTCACAGTTGGGATGAGGTTTTGATATTGGTGTGCTGTGACTCTTTTTTCTCCACACATAGTGTTGTGTGTTTCTTCCAAACAACTCAACTTTGGTTTCATCTGTCCACAGAATATTTTGCCAGTACTGCTGTGGAGCATCCAGGTGCTCTTGTGCAAACTGTAAACGTGCAGCAATGTTTTTTTTGGACAGCAGTGGCTTCCTCTGTGGTATCCTCCCATGAAATCCATTCTTGTTTAGTGTTTTACGTATCATAGATTCGCTAACAGGGATGTTAGCATATGCCAGAGACTTTTGTAAGTCTTTAGCTGACACTCTAGGAATCTTCTTCACCTCATTAAGCAGTCTGCGCTGTGCTCTTGCAAGTCAACAATTCTTAATCGTATGTCTTCTGAGAGCTCTTTTGTGTGAGGCATCATTCACATTAGGCACATCAGGTGAAAAGCAAACCCAGAACTGGTGTGTGTTTTTTATAGGGCAGGGCAGCTGTAGCCAACACCTCCAATCTCATCTCATTGATTGGACTCCAGTTGGCTGACACCTCACTCCAATTAGCTCTTGGAGATGTAATTAGTCTAGGGGTTCACATACTTTTTCCACCTGCCCTGTAAATGTTTACATGGTGTGTTTAATAAAAACATGGTAACATTTAATTCTTTGTGTGTTATTAGTTTAAGCCGACTGTGATTGTCTATTGTTGTGACTTAGATAAAGATCAGATCACATTTTATGACCAATTTGTGCAGAAATCCATATCATTCCAAAGGATTCACATACTTTTTCTTGCAACTGTATATAATGCTCCTCCATGCCCCCTGTAGTGCCAGTGTGTATATGTATATATATATATATATATACACACACTCACAAATACCGCAGCAGCACAGTCAGACCACGTGCACTGGGTGCAATTCCCCACGGAGGTCGGCTTCTCCTCCACAATTCGTACTCTCCAAATAACGAGGCAGCACTTCCAGCTTTCGGTGACAGGATGAAGACCCCAAAACTTTATTCCCAGCAACGTTTCGGCCTACTCAATGAGGCCTTTGTCAAGCTTATTATATAATTCTTTCCCTGTAGTGCCAGTATATATATATATATATATATATATATATAATGCCTCCTGTAGTGCCAGTGTATATATATATAATGCTCGTCCATGCCCCCTGTAGTGCCAGTATATAATGCTCCCTGTAGTGCCAGTATATAATGCTCCTCCATGCCAATCCTTTATGGTCACATTTTTATTATGCCCCCACTTTTAGTGCCCAGCCGTTGCCACACCACCTTCAATTCCACGTGAATGGTCGGGAGCTGCAGCGCATGTGCTCCTAGCACATGCCCATGGTCCGCATCGTTAGCCCTATGCGTACGGAAAGATGCAAGTTGCTGGGAGCGGAACATTCCGTGCCCAGAGAAGAATAGTCCGCTGTGCTCAAACGGACACCTGCCTCTGTAACCCAGCTGATCTCCGGGTGTAGGACCTCCACCGATCAGATACTGATGACCTATCCAGAGGCTAGATCACCAGTATAAATATCTCTGAAAAGTCTTTAACCTTGTTTTTCGCATAGCTCACAGACTGTAGTACCAGGTCTGTCTCTATTTAAACAGTCGGTGGTACAGACAGAGATGCATTAACTATTCCATGCAGGATGTCCAAATAACAAAAGTTGTAAATGTCCTTCTGACGTTTCACCTCTTCATTGTGCCCAATAACCAACTTCTCTGAAAGGCATCAGTGGATTTTATTTTAAACCTTTCCTGGGAGTGATTAGAAAACAGTAAGCGAAATGACTGACAGTGGATTTGTACAGCAAGAGCTATGAAGCGAGGACGGTAATTTCCTCATGGCAGGAATTGTAAATGTTGGCAGGTTATTTAAGAATCTCAGAGTTGACCATTACTTCTGTGAGATGCAGTGGACTGACCGATATAACCTTCAAAGGAAAAATAGATATTTGTAATGATGAATATTTCTTGATATTTACAGAGATATGAATAAAAGCAAGAGGTCTACACAGCTATGGCCCAGCAGGATTGCATGTCTGTATGTGCTGGTGCTTTATATAGAATCAGGGCCGTAGATAATTTTTTTTCCTGGGGGGGGTTCAGCTTTCTCAAATTATAAGTCATCATCCACAGATATCTCCCCCCCCCCCCTCCATTTTAGTTTAGTTTTTTTTTTTTGTATGAAGAGGCTGCGGTGCTTTATGAGCGCCACCGTCTCTTCTTAGGCCATATGACATCTTCAGACTAAAAAAAAATACCCCAAATTGGGTCCTAAACTGAAAAATTTGGTCAACAAATTTTAAATAAATATAATTGCAATAAAAAAGACATGGAAGAGAATACAGCACCCCATACCTCTCCATCCAGGGACATCTCCTGTCATGTAGACCTTCTCTTTCCTCTTCTCCTCCATTTGACCCAGACCACTATGGCAAATTCTTTCAGCCGCAACTCGTCTCTACAGTTTGTAACACAGACAAGTTAGATTTCTCAATTTTTCCATCAATCTCCTCATCCTGGACCAGGATTCCTGGTGTCCCCACAGTGTCATCCTTTCACTCCCAATACTGTGCCCGTTATGCTCCCCAATGCCCCAGGAACTATACTGCTGAAATAATAGTGACCCTAATAGACATATTTGGGGTAATTTATCAAACTGGTGTAAAGTAGAACTGGATTTCCAAAAGAGCTGTCAAATATGAAAGGTGGAATCTGATTGGTTGCTATGGGCAACTAAGCCAGTTCTGCTTTACACCAGTTTGATAAATTACCCCAAATGTTCCTATAGTGTCCACAGCAACTATAATGTCCCCTAGAGTGCCCCCAGTAATAATACCACCCTCTATTGTGCTCCAGGCAATAATCCCTGTATAGTGTCCCCAGAAATAATAGAATTGCCCCTACAGTGCCTCCCCAATAGCAACACCCCCATATAGTAATTTCCACCACACTGCCCCCACATAGTAATCCCCCCATAGTAATTTGCCCCCACACAGTAATTTGCCCCACACTGCCCCCATATAGTAGTTTGCCCCCACACAGTAATTTGCCCCACACTGCCCCACATAGTAATTTCCACCACACTGCCCCCACATAGTAATTTCCACCACACTGCCCCCACAGAGTAATTTGCCCCCACATAGTAATTTGCCCCCACACTGCCCCCACATAGTAATTTGTCCCCACATAGCAATTTCCCCACATAGTAATTTGTCCCCACATAGCAATTCCCCCACACTGCCCCCACATAGCAATTCCCCCACACTGCCCCCACATAGCAATTCCCCCACACTGCCCCCACATAGAAATTACCCCCACACTGTCCCCACATAGAAATTACCCCCATACTGTCCCCACGTGGCAATTTCCCCCACACTGCCCCCACACAATAGTTTCCCCCACACTGCCCCCACATAGCAATTTCCCCACACTGTCCCCACATAGCAATTACCCCCACACTGCCCCATATAGAAATTTGCCCCCACATAGTAGTCCCAGACCCTCCCATAATAATTTGCCCCCACATAGCAATTTGCCCCCACTCTGCCCCATCTAGTAATTTGCCCCGCAAAGTAGTCCCTCTCATAATAATTTGCCCCCACATAGTATTCCCTCCCATAATAATTTTGCCCCATACAGCCCCCACATTCCCCCCCCATGTACTCGATTAATCTTCCCTAATATGTCCTCCTGTGTGTCCCCCCCCCACATGTCCCCCAAAGTAGGTACATGAAATAAAAAAAATAAAAAATAAACAAAAAATTAAAAGCTAAATACTCACCTATGTCCAGGGCCAAGCGCTTGCTTGCAGAGGAAGGCGGGATGAGTCAGGCGCGTCACAGTGCTGCGTCCCGACACAGGCGCGTGATGACGTCATCACGCACGCCTGTGCCGGGATTTCACTACCGCATAGGCCTCAGGCCTACAAGGCCTGAAGCCTATGGCGGTGATCGGCGACGGGACAGGGAGCTATGCGCTCCCGTGCCCCGCCGCAGTATGTGGGCGTTCGGGTCAGCGTTGGCCCCCCTGCGGTGCTGGGCCCGGGGCTGCCGACCCGAACGTCCGAATTGTAATCCGCCACTGGGACAGACACTCTGGGGGGGGTTTGAACCCCCCTATCCCCCCCCTTATCTACGCCCCTGTATAGAATAAAAATAAAAACATGGCTAATGTCGGAGTAACTCATTGTATCCTGTATATAGCCTGATGCCAAAATGAGCGTTCCTTGCCTGATTCAAATCCATTAAGGCTAGGGCATGAAATTCACAATGTCATAATGGGACATCACACCTAATGATCAATTTGGTGAAGCTGTGACACACAACATAATGCAACTGCTACTAAACCTGCTGTTCTTTGATTATTCAGTTAAAGGGGTTATCCAATACCTATAATGCCCCCAAAATGCCCAGGCACCTCATACAGGTTATACTTACCCGGTTCCCTACTATGGCCACTGCTGCATCTCTATGAGCCTCCCTAGAGAGGCTCGTTCCCATCGTGGCCTGCTATTAGCTAACTCCCCCCCCCCCCCCCCTTCCCCTTTGCCAGATGTTTTGATCTGTGCTGCAAAGAGATTGAGAGAGCAGGATAGGCACGGGTGACGGGGAGCAGGGTAAGTATAACCTGGATTAACGTGTCTGCACCAAAAATCTGCATAAAAATTGCACAATTTGCCACATATAGGGTTTCTAGACTTTTCTCCGACATGCATGACAAAGAGGTCGGGTTTCGTGGAAGGAGGTTGAGCTGCATAGGAAAGGAGCAAGGAGTAAGAAAATTAGGGCCAAACTTCTAGCATAAAAATCTGTCTTAGGCTACATGCACACGACCGTATGTATTTTGCGGTCCGCAAAAAAAACCGGATGATTTTCCGTATGGCATCCATTTTTTTTGCGGATCCTTTTTTTTGCGGATCCATTGTAATAATGCCTATCCTTGTCCGCAAACTAGAAAAAAATAGGACATGCACTATTTTTTTTTGCGGAGCAATGGAACGGACATACTGATGTGGACAGCACACGGTGTGTTGTCCGCGTTTTTTGCGGACCCATTGAAATGAATGGGTCCGCATCCTATCTGCAAAAAAAAAAACGGAACGGACACGGAAGTAAAATGCGGTCGTGTGCATGAGGCCTTAAGGTAAGCCAACCAATAATTGGTATAAAGTCAGAGAAAAGAGTCTGTCCCTGCACCAGATTATCATCCAGACTGAGCCCCGATGATGAATATGGTGCAGGCCTAGACAGTCATTCTAGCTTATCCCTCCTCTTATGTTAGCTTTCTGTTACTATCCATGATGTTAACGGGTCGGTTTTGACCCGTGTCTTAAATCAGCCATAAAATACTCTCTGAACAATTATTTATCATCCAATTTGTTTCTTACCTCTTGGTTACCTTGTTAGGCTTCTTTATCCTTGAAAAGATTGGTTTTAATATTTTTGGTGTGACCCTTAGACCTTTCTTTTGATAGCATACCTCTCATTTTCAAATTTAAAAAATGGTAAAATAAACCTCAATAGAATATTATAAGTAAATAAAAGGTTGTTATGTCACCAGAATGTTGCTGAGGAGTATTTGAACACATCTCTTAACTTTAAAAATAAAATAAAAATTATTTTATTTTAATAACATTAACTATAATAACATTGATGGTGTTAGGGTCAATTTTGACCCATATATATTTACTTCAATAAAATAGCCAAAAGTCTTTTTTTTAACATAAAACGTTCATAAACAATGAAAAGCAAGTAATAATACAAAATGTAGACTTGCAAGGTCAAACAAACAACACACAATCAAGCAAGGCAAACCAATAGAAATCAAGTACTACTTTCAAAGCATCTTTGTGCAAGAACTTGCGTGTGTTTGTGTGGGTGTTTTTAGATGCATGTGTGGCAAAAGCTGACACTTTCAGCATGTTCTTTGCAGATATATTTTTTACAGTGGAAGCATAATGTGTGTGTCTTTCTGTCCTTATTGCTGGGGCAGACCTGACACCTCTTTCTTTTAGAATCAGATGGCATTACTGGAGTTGTGGCTGTGCTGGTTGATGTTGAGGCAAGGCTAGATGATGATGAGGATGCTGGCACTGATTCTCTTTGTGTTGTTGATGGTGTGGATGGAGTGCTTGATGAACTCTGCATCTGTCTGATCACGGCTGCAGCGATTGGATCTCGAGAAACCCGTTTCCTTTGCTCAATGTGTGCCTTGACAAGGGAACTTCCTAGCTCCTCGACAAATATTCTCCGCTTGTTATTTTTTTGTGTGTTCCAACCTGGGTGGATGTGGATCCATAACACAAATGCATTGTATGCAGACACATCTAGGATGTTATAAAACACAGCCATCGGCCATCTCCTGGTCATTCGCTGACAAGTATAGGTAGCAGTCAGCTTGTCCAGGTTGTACACTCTTGCTTTGTTTTTATTGTAATCCAGGATAATTGTGGGCTTTTTGTCACTTCTTGATGACACAGCTGCATCTTTGTGAAAAGTGGACATAAGTATCAATTTCTTTTTTTTTTGGGACAATATGAAACAACAGTGGTGGTGTCTGTAAAAGCAAATTTTGAAGAAAGTGGAGCTTTGTCCTTCACCTGCAAAATTTCAGTGTGCAGCTCAGGTTTATTTATTTTTATTGTGCCTACCATGGTCAGTTTCCTCCTGAGAAGTTCTTGTCCAAGGTCATAGCTAGTAAAAAAAATTGTCACACGTGATATTGTGACCCCGCAGTCCAGTAGTCAAATCAAGGACTACACGTTGTCCTTGTTTTTTCTCAGGGATGCCACTTTCGAGTTTGCCGGTGTAAATCTGTAGGTTCCATGCATAGCTTGTTTTTGCATCACAGGCTGCCCCGATTTTTATGCCGTATTTGCCTGGCTTCCTGGGCATATACTGCCGGAAGGGGCAATTTCCACGGAAAGGGATCAAACGTTCATCTACTGTTACCTGAGGCCCAGGGTTAAACATTAGTGGAAGGCGCTGAACCCATTTCTCCCAGACATCCCTTATGGGAGCAAGCTTGTCAGATTTTGCTCTAGTATCTCTGTTGTCAAATCTGAAAATTCTTGATATCATTCGAAAGGTGTGAAGTGACATTGTTGCTGGGAAGATATATCTGCATCTTGACTTGTCCCAAAGACTATCAGGGGCCTCATTATAGGATCTGTACACTCCAGCGAGAAGAAGAACACCAATATAAGCATCTAGGCATTCCTCATTTATGTCATTCCACATGTTGCCATGGACTTTTTTTCCTTCAAGGTTTGTCATTGCAATGATCACTTTTTTTTAGTGACAATGGCATGAACAGTTCAAAACATGTTTTGATGTCACTTACTCTCGTCACAGCAAACCTTGTGATCCCAGGGGTCATTTTGATTACATCTGCAGCAGCTGCCCTGCCATGTAAGTCAGGAGGTTCTGAACTCCAACAGATCTTACCACTTTTGGATTTGAATGTTTCAGCAGGAACAGCAGCAGGTTCAGCACCGGTGGCCTCCTCATCAGACTCATCAGATGTGTCTATGTATTCTGGTTGATACTCTACTTCATCTTCTGCCTCGGAAACCTGCTCATCCATATCGCTATGCTGCTCTGTGTCCTCTGCCTCATTTTCATCCAAGATATAATCCAGTATTTGGCTTCCTGTAAATCTTCTCACTCTTGCATGCTGCATATTGGAGATGGTTACTCTGCAAGTCAGCAACTCTGAAATGTATTGGTCCTATGTTTCTTTACTTTATTTAGAGAAGCAGACAAGCAGGCAAAGAGATGGGCCCCTCGCTAACTACAGCTCCCAGGGCTGAGAGGTGATTGGCTGTCAGTGTTACTAAGCAGAGAGAGTGTTTATGATTTCAGTTTTGGCACTTATTAGTGTCCTATAATCTTATATTATAACTGGGTCAGAATTGACCCTAACACCATAAACGTCTTAATTTTCACCACAGTATTTTATAATTTAGTGAAAAGGATTCTTTTTCTATTACATTGTTTAAATAGAGGTTCCTGACAAAGTAAAAAAATCTTGATGCAATAAATAAATTTATGCGATACTTATAGACATTCAAAACCTGAAAACGGGTCGGTTCTGACCCTAACATAAGAGGAGGGTTATACCACCATTAGGATTAATAAATCTGGGCTAATTTCTGCTTAAGGGTGGGTTCACATCAAATTTTTCCCATCCGTTTAATTTATCAAAAAAACAAACTAAATGTTAAACAGATGCCTCAGACTGATTCCATACAGCGGCATCGGTTCACCATAGAGTTCCATTGTTAAGGGGCATCTGTCAGCAGATTTGTACCGCTGACCTGTTACATGTGCCCTTGGCAGCTGAAGACATCTGTGTTGGCCCCATGTTCATAGGTGCCTGCATTGCTTAGAAAAATACAGTTTTAATATATGCAAATGAGCCTTTAGGAGCAATGGGGGCGTTTCTCATACTCCTAGAGGACGTGGCAATTACAGAGAGAGCAGAGCCTCTAGATGTAACAGCAACGCCCCCATTGCTCCTAGAGGCTCATTTGTATACCGTATATTAAAACTTCATTTTTCTCATATTATAGACACATGATCACGGGACCAACACAGATGCCTTCATCTGCCAAGCGCACATGCAGCAGGTCAGCCAGTTTCATAGGTACAAATCTGTAGATAGATGCCCTTTAAATCACTAGGAGATATGGAAAAATCTCAGTGTGTGGAGAACCTCTTTAACTTTTATATTATTCTTCAGATCTAAAAAATACAGAAATGTAGACAAAAAGGATAACCCCAGAGAATACTTTGCTCGGTCTAGCTGCTGGCTATGTGCAACTGGCTTGTTCCTGATCAGAATCATAATTTCCAGATATCATAATATTCTGCTATTTTAAAGGGAACCTGTCAACTCAAAATCACATATAAAACCACCAGCATTACCTTATAGGAGCCCCCAGTCTGTTAATAATAATGTGTTTGATCCGGTAATTTGATGCTCCATACATAGCAAAAACTATTTTTTTTATTGCCATCAACGCTATCTCGCCGGTCAGTCTGAAGTCAAGGGGGCAGCATCCTCCTTGCTTCAATTTAAGATAAGCACGCCCCCTAACCGTCCCCTCTTCTGTGTGATTGACATCCTGCAGTGTGGCCTGGGATCGCGTTAGTCTCGCGCATGTGCGGTGTGCTGATGAAACCCAGCTAACTGCGGGACTAACGCGATCCCAGGCCGCACTGCAGGATGTCAATCACACAGAAGAGGGGACGGTTAGGGGCGTGCTTATCTTGAATTGAAGCAAGGAGGCCGCTGCCCCCCTGACTTCAGAATGACCGGCGAGATAGCGTTGATGGCAATAAAAAAAATAGTTTTTGCTATGTATGGAGCATCAAATTACCGGATCAACCACATCATTAATAACAGACTGGGGGCTACTATAAGGTAATGCTGGCGGTTTTATATGCGATTTTGAGGTGACAGGTTCCCTTTAACAGATGCAAAGGCAGGGGCGCATCAACTACATCAAAACTATGATATTATACATGATTATGAGGGGAAATATTATACCAATGAACATTGTTCAGGTCTCAAAGAAAGGCTGAAGCTGTGTCCTTACTTCCTTTGGCTGATGCTGTGACGGGTAGCCTGCTGTATGTACAGCTGTCATTATTGACTAAGGCTTAGAGGGATCAATACAATAATAAGGACACTGCCATCTCCATATGCCTTGTAATCTTACCTAAATTGAGACCTTGTGTTTATTCCTCTACCTGTTTACATAAATGTCTGAGTTAATTTGTGTCTAGTGGCTGCACTGACGGTCGCTGTCTACCTCAGTGGATCTAGATATCAGTTTATAGTCACTAATAGGGAAATGCCCGTACTATTATTAACAATTCAGCTCAGAGCCTTTGATGATTGGCACTAAAGTTTAGGATATTTTAGAAAAGTTATGTGATATAGCTAATAGTTAGAGATGAGCGAATTTCTCAAAAATTTGATTCGGCCGGTTTGCTGAATTTTTTTAAAAAATTTGGTTTGATACGAATTTATTTGTGGCGTATCTATTTCCTGGGTGCAGAGAATTTGTATAGTGGTGTAGAACACTGTGCCTTGCAGTAACACGCATAGGGAGTCCGCTGTGGTAGTGAAACAATTCTGTGAGTCAGTATGACATATAGATGACAGGCGTCGCTCTTAGAATCACTGCACACTTCACTTATTTGGGCAGTTACATGGTAAAAACTGACCTAATAACTCAAGTGTGAACTCAGCCTTACAGGTCAATGTTAGTGTCAAGAAGAAGCGCACTCCTTTTACACCGTCAGCAGCTGATTCCACATCTACTGAACCTGGTCTATTAAACGCTTATACAAGTAGAGCCCCCCTGACAGAGTGGAGAGGGTGTCAGCAGTAAGTTTGGGTTGCTGTCACTAATTATTTTGCCCTTCCTCTGATCCATCAGAACAATAACTCACAAAAAAACTGATCCTGTCTGTGGAGCATCCGCCTTCACTCGGTCACCATTTGGTCAGTAATCCATCAATATTGCTAAAGCCAAAAAATCCAAACCAGATCTTTTGTGTTTTCTACCCACTCCTGCTTTTGGCTACCAAATCATAAACAAATTCTGATGCAAAATAGGGACCATGTCATTCAGCTGTTACATAGACAGGATCCGTTGTGCGTCTCATTTGTCCTTGACTTGAAGCAAGTTCAAATAAATGACAATGTCAGCCAGGCCGAAAGGCAAAATAGTGGCCCAGTAATGAAGTGGTAAGGGTGGGAACAGCATGAGAAGTCCAAAGAGTGACCCTATGACATAGTGGTGAGGTGAAAGCAGCATTAGAAGACCACAGATGGGCCCAATGACAGACTCTGGAGGTGGCAGCAGCATCAGGAGGAGGCCACAGAGTGGAACAATGACAGTGTGGAGGTAGCGACAGCAGCATAAGGAGGCCACAGGGTGGCACAATGACAGTGTGGAGATGGCAGCAGCATTAGGAGGCCACAGAGTGGCACAATAACAGTGTGGAGGTGGCAGCAGAATCAAGAGACCACAGAGTGGCACAATGACAGAATGTGGAGGTGGAAGCAGCATCCTCATCCTTTACGCAATGTCAACAGCATGTTCTTCCCATTGTCGGTCACCATGGTTCTGATTTTGAGTTGTCGCAGAGAAAGCCAGGATTCGATTTCTTGATGAAGTACACAGAGAAGTTCCTCCCCTGTGTGACTCCCAGGCAAACCAGGTGCAGAAGAGCGTGACATCGCCGTGCCCTGCACATGTAGTATACTGGAGGGGCACTGTGGAGGATGAGGAGGCAGAGGCAGACATTGTTGCAGGACACATGGCGTGAGAACGTGGAGGCGTCACCTGGCCAAGTTGCTGGTGTGGCTGTGCAGGAACCACATTCACCCAGTGGGCCGTAAAGGATATGTATTGTCTCTGACTGTAGTTATAGCTCCACACATTGGCGCTGCCGTGCACTTTGGCAGGATTGGCCCACCCTCTGTTCTACATATGTGTGCAGGGCTGGTACTGCCTTTTTGGCAAATAAATGACGGCTTGGGACTCTCCACTTCGGCTCGGCACAAGCCATCAGTTCTCTGAAAGGGAGGGACTGCAGCACCAGCAACTTGGCCAGAAGCACATTTAGCTTCTGCGCCGTTGGATGAGTGCACGATTGCTGACGGAATGACTGACGGAATAAGATTGCTGACGGAATATTGCTGACGGAATAAGAGGATGAGCAGAAGCATCAGGACCAGCAGATGATGGGAAGATTGCTGACGGAATAAGAGGAGGAGCAGAAGCATCAGGACCAGCAGATGATGGGAAGGACAGACATCTCCCTTCAGCTGAGGTGGTGGAGCTTTAACTTCCTGCGTGCCACTGGGTGATGCAGAAATTGCTGCGGCATGCTGGACCACAACATCAGAGCCACGGTTCTCCAAGGTGCTTTATGGTGATGCTGCATATGTTGACGCAGGGCCGTGGTGCCAACATTGGAACTCTGGCCACGCTTCACCTTCTGCCCACAGATTCTACGAATGGCCATGTTCAACTCCTTCGGCGGCTTAACAAAAAACTGCCACACTGGCAAGTAGGTAATTTTACCTACAACACACTGCACTGACTGACTGCTACCACTTGTGCTTCCGTGAACCCCTGCACTACTACTTCCCGGGCAGGTAGGCTGCAGGGAAGCAGCTGGTCTACCCTGGGCACGTTTGGCTCACGACCTCCCACTGCTGCAAACCTGCTGACTCCTGGCCACGCTGGTGACTTGCTGGCTCCACCGCTGCCTCACGGGCTAGCTGCCACCCTCTTCTCCTGATGATGATGAAGCCCCTATTTCACCCGGCTCCCAAGTGCGATCAGCTACATCATCATCATCGAGTACTGTCTGCACATCACTAATGTCCTCCTCAATAGTCTCTAGGTCAGGAGCCTGAAAGCTCGCAACCAGTGCCCACGCCATTCTCCTCATCACTACTTGCCCACCTACTGGAGGAAGCGGCGGAGGTCTCCTTCACATCTTGGCTGGCCAGTAGCTGCTGACTGTCCTCTAGTAGATCGTCCTCCCTGTATAGTGGAGCTGAGCCCACAGCATATAATACTTCTCTGGCTGAGGGAAGAGAAAAGGACAGATGCAGGTTAAGGACAAGTGAGGGTACAGGGCCTGCTCCCGGGCCATGCCAACTAATGGTTGTGTCTGATGATTCTGCCGACTCTTGGCTGGGGGTGTCTGATGGACGAAGTGGATGACCGAGTCAACCATTCAAGAACCGCTGGGTTGCTGGTTAAGACACAACCGCTAGATGACACTGGAAGCTCAGGCCTCTCGCTGCGACTCCTGCTGCCTGGCCCCCTTACTCTGCTGTGACCTGTGCCTGCCCCAGAAACATTTAGGCCTCTGTCACTCACCTGTGCAGGGCCTGGCACTTCTCTGTCTGGCATACTGTTAGATCAAATGAATAAATAAAAAGGAAATTAAAACACCCCAAAAAAGTCTGTAATTTTCTCACTTCACCACACAATGACTACTAAGCCCTTTTGTTTTCCACTAATACACGCCACAAAAGGGTTTAGTACATATAACTGCACCACTGAACGGCAAATAATATATATTTTGTTGCCACTAATACACGCCAAAAAGGGCTCTAATTTTCTCACTTAACCACACAACGGCTAATATTTCCTTCTAATAAACCCTGTTAATGGCTGTAACAAACAGCACTTTTGCCCCAATAACAAGAACGGTTTGCTGGAATTACAGAGCTGTATAATGGCAATTTGGATCCGCAGTCAGTGTAGCAAGGTGTAGTAGGATTGTTCCTATTACCCAGGCTGTAAACTCCCCTACTGAAGCCTGTTCTGCTTCAATACTGTGGAATGATTCCTCCCTATCCTTTCCCTGAACTTCTATACAGCAAAATAAAAGTTTTAAAGTCTTTTCTACCAGTGTCCCTAGCGCCTGCTGACATCTCACCCTTCACTAAATACACTGGAAAATGGCTGATTCCAAGATGGCTGAGGCTATTTATAGGGCTGTGACATCACATGGCTGGCTGCTGATTGGCTGCAGCAGCTATTTTAGGAAAAAATGTGATTCGTTACTTCGAAGCATGAGGAAATTCGGATTCGGTGTATATCAAATTTTTCAGGAAATTCGTCAGCTTTGATTCGCTCATCTCTACTAATAGTCTTTCTTTAGTTGGTGGTATGTTCTACCACCTTTTTAAATGGTTGGGGGTCTGACACCTGACACCCCTCTCATCATCTGTTGGCTGCAGCAGCACTGGAAATATTTGGTCAGCCTATGTGAGCCAAAACCAGGAGTGGATCCAAAACATATAGGAGGTACATCTGCTGCCCAGAAACAATGATTTTGGTATCCACATCAACAATGCTTCCACCTGCTGAGTGAGCTTGTTCATCAGGTGATTGGAAGCACCCTCTCACGGAGCAATTATTGGGAATGAGTGTCTTACTCCTTATCAATAAAGGGACCTTTAGGCCCCTTGCAGATGAGCATATGCGGATTAGGTCTGGATGCGTTGCGGATGTGTTCAGTGAAAAATGCGCGATTTCGCAAGCAAGTTCATTCAGTTTAGCCCTCTTGCACACAAATGTTTGTTATTTCTGTTTTCGTTCCATTTTTGTGGATACCGTTTGCGGTCCGTATGCGGAACCATTCATTTCAATGGGTCTGCAAAAACAACGGAAGGTACTTCGTATGCATTTCCGTATTTCCATTCAACAATAGAACATGAGAACATGTCCTATTGTTGCCTGCAAATCATGTTCTGTGGCTCCATTCAAGTCAATGGTTCCGCAAAATACGTAATGCATGCATTTTTATGTACTTACTGTTTAAACATTATTTTATGGTTCCGTTTCAGTTTGCGATCCCCAAAAAACGGATCACAAACGGAAAAACAATACTGAAACAAAAAACAGATCTGTTAAAAACAGACTGCAAAATATTGAAAAAAACATACGGTCGTGTGCAAAAGGCCTTAGTATGTGATCGCGTTTAGTTGGCAACGTCTCTTGGCAACCATCCATGAAAAACGCATCGCATCCACATTTGCTTGCGGATATGATTTTCACGAAGCCCCATTCACTTCTATGGGACTAGCGTTGCGTTAAAATCGCAGAATATAGAACATGCTGTGAAATATAGAACAAGTGATGTGTGAAAACCAACACTCATGTACACAGACCCATTGAAATGAATGGGTCAGGATTCAGTGCGGGTGATATGCGTTCACGTCACGGATTGCACCCGCACGGAAAAGTCGCTCGTGTGAAAGGGGTCTTAGGCAAATTAACTTCAAAGATTTGAGAAGAATCAAGTGTGAAGCGACTAGGAACCCATTATACCCAAATGCTGTCATATTCCAGATATGCAACCTCCCTAGAGTTCCAAGAAGTACAAGGTTTTCAGTGCTCTGAGACATGGCCAAGGTAAGGAAGCCTGAAACCTGACCACCACTGAAGAAGACAAAAATGTAAACGTCAAGACGGCCAAGAAATATCTGAAGGTAAATTTTTCAAAGGTTTTATGGACTGATGACATGAGAGGGACTCTCGATGGACAAGATGGATGGGTCCCTGGCTGGATCAGTAATGGGCACAGAGCTCCACTTCGACTTACATGCCAGCAGGGTGGAGGTGGGGTACTGCTATGGGCTGGTATTATTAAAAATGACCTTTTTGTTTGAAGATGGACTCAAAATCAACCCCCACACCTACTGACAATTTTTAGAAGACATTTTCGTTAGGCAGTGGTACAGGATAAAGTCTGCATCTTTCGTAAAAAAAACAACATAATTTTTATGAAGGGCAATGCTTCTCACATGCATCAAAGTACTCCACTGCATGGCTAGCCTGTAAAGGCCTTAAAGATGAAAGAATAATGATATGGCTGCTTCCTCACCTGGCCTAAACCCTATTGAGAACTTGTGGGCCCTTCTTAAATGGGAGATTTACAGAGAAGGAAGACAGTCCACCTCTCTGAACAGTGTCTGGGAGGCTGTGGTTGCTGGTGCACAATACGGTGATCACCAATAGATTAGGAAACTGACAGACTCCATGAATGGAAGGCCTCTGTTATTGAAAAGAAGGGCGGCTATATTGGTCCACTTTTTCTTTTGGAAATGTCAGAAATGTTTATTTGCAAATTTTAAATGTATTTTGAAATTTTAAATGAATTTTGAATTTTCTCACTTCACCACACAATGACTACTAAGCCCTTTTGTTTTCCACTAATACACGCCACAAAAGGGTTTAGTACATATAACTGCACCACTGAACGGCAAATAATATATATTTTGTTGCCACTAATACACGCCAAAAAGTTTATTTGCAAATTTTAAGTTGTTTGTTTCTTATTCTCACTTTAACCCCTTAGTGACCAGCCTGTTTCGGGCCTTACTGACTGAGCAATTGTTTCTTGGTCTCCTTCTAAGAGCTATAACTTTTTTTATTTTTGCGTCTATATAGCTGGACTAGCTGAAGGACTCAGCTTCACTCGGGTACATTTAATCTATTTCATTAAATGTTTGTGTGTGTCGTTAAAAGATATCAACACTATAACAGTGACATCTACAGCACCCCGCCCCCAAAACAGTTACCTCCACAGCCCCCCACCCCTTAACACTTACCACCCCCCCATAGTGTCCCGCCCCTTAAAATTGGACCTCCATAGCAGCCCATCCCCTTAACTTTGACCTTTACAGCAGCCTTCCCCTTTAACATTGAGTTTCACAGCATACCACCCCTTGACAGTGACCTCCACAAGGGCCCACCCCCTTAATAGTGGCCTTTACAACAATCTGCCTCTTAATTGACCTCCACAGCAGTCTGCCCCTCGGGTGGTCAGAGGTACAGTTTTAGGCTGGACAGTCCGGCTTTCAGACTCCCTGTCCTCCGTCTGGCACATGGCCTGGACGGACACAAGGATGTCCTTTTAAACAGCTCACTCTCAGAGCTCCAGAAAGAAAGTCACTGTCCCTCCCACCCCTGCAGCTGACTGAAGTAAATTTTTAACCTAATTTTTTTAATTTAAGCTAAGGAGTCGGAGGGGCGTGGCCTAACCAGATCGTGGCGCGGCTTAGCGGGACCTAGAAGTTGATTTTTAACTTCATTTTTTAATCCCTGTCAGCTGAGGAGTGGGAGGGGGCGTGGCATAACTGGATTGGACAGCTCAGCCTAAGACAGCAGCACTGTGCTGTCTGAATGTGAGCTGCAGGGAGAAAGTCACCCTCTCTCCCACCCCTGCAGCTGACAGAAGATGATTTTTAACGAAGGCTAAGAGGGAGGGGCGTGGCCTAAGTGAATCGGGGGGGTGGCCTAGAGGGACCTAGAAATTGATTTTTAACTTAATTTTTTCAATCCCTGTCAGCAAAGAGTGGGAGGGGGCGTGGCCTAGACTGATCAGGGGGGTGGCTTAGCGAGACTTGGGGACAGGGTTTTAAGTCCATCTTTTGAGGGTGGACATTTTGTGGCAGGGGGCGTGTCTGGGCTCCTTCCTGCAAGAGTGACGCCCCTCTGGGTACCTTACTGGCTCATTTGTATATCATACAAACTGGATTTTCAGAGGATAAAAACATCTATTGCTGGAACAAAAGCACATCTTGAAAAGAGGTACTAAGTACTATTAGGCCATGACTTTATTTCAATAGCGATTATCCTGGTGACAGATTTCCTTTAAAGCTCTCCTACAGCAGTGAATATAAATGGCTGGGTTGTTATGGAAACCTGGAGTAAAACTGTATGTGGAGGCTGGAGGACCTGTGAGCTTCTATTGGCTGATAAGGGTCATGTGACCAAGCTTCTATTGGCTAATGTATTTTTGGGGAATATTTCAGGAACTGTACATCCAAGAAAGCTGAGACCTGTTCTAAAACCTTCCCGGACACCTGATGTACCTGTGTGCCAAATTTCATGATTGTAAATGCGACAGTGCAGATTCCTTTAGATGACATACATACATATACACACACATACACTCAGCTTTATATATTAGATGAGGCTTGTTCTTTGAGAGATAATTTTTAGTTTTTAATGGTGCTGTTTTGGAGTATACATAACTTACTAATTAAATTTTATTAACCCTTTCTGGAAGAGGGATAGGAAAAAAGCCATTACTGCCACTGAGTTTTTACATTATAATGTTTGTGTCGTTCATTTTTCATAAAAAATAACTTGACAACTTTATTCTCTGGGTCAGTACGATTACAGCGATACCAAATGCATATTGTCTTTTTTAATGTTTTACTACTTTAACTTTTTCTTTATTTGCAGTTTACATTGGTATCATTTTGGGGTACATAAATTTTGATGGCTTTTTACGTTGTTTTGGTGGCGAATAAACAAAAAGCAAGCAATTTCGGATTTTTTTTTACATTGTTTACCGTACGCAACAATTTACATGATAATAGTGTAGTGCGGGTCATCACTGTCGTTGTGATACAAAAAATGTGGAGAATTTATTTTTGCTATTTTTTCCCATTGAAAAAAGTTTTTAAATGGAAAAAAGCATATGGTATGTCTTATTGGAATTATTTAATAATTTTTTTTTACTTTTTTTTAAAACCATTTGCTAGTCCCACAATCTATAATAGGCGATTCCTATAGTGCAATGCATTTTAATGTCAGTGTTATACTGACATTGACAAGCAGGCTGTGCCAAAGAGACACAACATTTAGGAAATGGCGGAGGCAGGTCCGAGGCCTACACTAGGACCTGGCATGCCTGCACAGGCATTGGCACCCCACAATCTCATTTGCGGGTTGCCGATGGGATACAGAGAGTCCGCTCCCTCTGTAACCGCTTACATGCAGTGGGCGCCAGTATCTGCAGCATGTAAGGGGTTAAGCAACCCGGATAAGAATTCTTGCTGGTCTGGGCTGTTAGAGCAGGAGCTCAGCTCTCAAATGAGAGCTAAGCTCCCGTTCTCCACTGCACAGGAGACCCGTACAGCGCTTAGACTGGGCCACTGTAAAATATGGTGGTCCAGCTTAAGGCCCCTTAGTCACTACTGTAAAAAGGCACATGGGTGGTCACTAAGGGCTTAGCAGATGAAAATAAACAAGTGAGATGGGAAAATTTTCCTTTTTCATTTCGTTTCGTAATAATTCCGCACATTAATAGCTGCCCAATAATTATGCACACATAGATATTCTCCTACAAAAGCCAAAACCTCACCTTTATTTTTTTAAATATTCAGGTTTGAGGCTTATTAACTTTTTGGATTAACCAACAGCACTTTACTTATATATATACAGTTGCAAGAAAAAGTATGTGAATCTTTTGGAATGATATGGATTTCTTCACAGTCTGCTTAAATCAATAACACACAAAGAACTAAATGTTACCATGTTTTTAATGAACACACCATGTAATCATTTACGGTGCAGGTGGAAAAAGTATGTGAACCCTTGGATTTAATAACTGGTTGAACCTCCTTTGACAGCAATAACTTCAACCAAACGTTTCCTGTAGTTGCAGATCAGACGTGCACAACGGTCAGGAGTCCTTGACCATTCCTCTTTACCGAACAGTTTCAGTTCAGCAATATTCTTGGGATGTCTGGTGTGAATCGCTTTCTTGAGTTAATGCCACAACATCTCAATCGGTTTGAGGTCAGGACTCTGACTGGGCCACTCCAGAAGGCGTATTTTCTTCTGTTTAAGCCATTCTGTTGTTGATTTACTTCTATGCTTTGAGTCGTTGTCCTGTTGCAACACCTATCTTCTGTTGAGCTTCAGCTGGTGGACAGATGGCCTTAAGTTCTCCTGCAAAATGGCTTTATAAACTTGGGAATTCATTTTTCCTTCGATGATAGCAATCCGTCCAGACCCTGATGCAGCAAAGCAGCCTCAAACCATGATGCCCCCACCACCATACTTCACAGTTGGGATGAGGTTTTGATGTTGGTGTGCTGTGCCTATTTTTCTCCACACATAGTGTTGTGTGTTTCTTCCAAACAACTCAACTTTGGTTTCATCTGTCCACAGAATATTTTGCCAGTACTGCTGTGGAACATCCAGGTGCTCTTGTACAAACTGTAAATGTGCAGAAATGTTTTTTTCTTGGACAGCAGTGGCTTCCTCTGTGGTATCCTCCCATAAAATCCATTCTTGTTTAGTGTTTTACATATCGTAGATTCGCTAACAGGGATGTTAGCATATGCCAGAGACTTTTGTAAGTCTTTAGCTGACACTCTAGGATTCTTTTTCACCTCATTGAGCAGTCTGTGCTGTGCTCTTGCAGTTATCTTTACAGGATGGCCACTCCTAGGGAGAGTAGCAGCAGTGCTGAACTTTCTCCATTTATAGACAAATTGATGAACAGCAAGGCTTTTGGAGATACTTTTATAACCCTTTCCAGCTTTATGCAAGTCAACAATTCTTAATCGTAGGTCTTCTGAGAGCTCTTTTGTGCGAGGCATCATTCACATCAGGCAATGCTTCTTGTGAAAAGCAAACCCAGAACTGGTGTGTGTTTTTTATAGGGCAGAGCAGCTGTAACCAACATATCCAATCTCATCTCATTGATTGGACTCCAGTTGGCTGACACCTCACTCAAATTAGCTCTTGGAGATGTCATTAGTCTAGGGGTTAACATACTTTTCCCACCTGCACTGTGAATGTTTACATGGTGTGTACAATAAAAACATGGTAACATTTAATTCTTTGTGTGTTTTTAGTTTAAGCAGACTGTTATTGTCTATTGTTGTGACTTAGATGAAGATCAGATCACATTTTATGACCAATTTGTGCAGAAATCCATATCATTCCAAAGGGTTCACATACTTTTTCTTTCTACACATCCCTGTTAAAATGTCTGGTTTCTGTGATGTAAAAAAATGAAACAAAGATAAATCATTTTAGAACTTTTTCCACCTTTAATGTGACCTATAAACTGTACAACTCAATTAAAAAACAAACTGAAATCTTTTAGGTGGAGGGAAGAAAAAATATAAAAAATAAAATAATATGGTTGCATAAGTGTGCACACCCTTAGACTAATACTTTGTTAAAGCACCTTTTGATTTTATTACAGCACTCAGCATTTGCCCACTCTTCTTTACAAAAACACTCCAAATCTGTTAGATTACGAGGGCATCTCCTGTGCACAGCCCTCTTCAGATCAACCCAAAGATTTTTCGGATTCAGGTCTAGGCTCTGGCTGGGCCATTTCAAAACTTTAATCTTCTTCTGGTGAAGCCATTCCTTTGTTGATTTGGATGTATGCTTTGGGTCGTTGTCATGCTGAAAGATGAAGTTCCTCTTAATGTTCAGCTTTCTAGCAGAAGCCTGAAGGTTTTGTGCCAATATTGACTGGTATTTGGAGCTGTTCATAATTCTCTGTAGCTTAACTAAGGCCCCAGTCCCAGCTGAAGAAAAACAGCCCCAAAGCATGACGCTGCCACCACTATGCTTCACTGTGGGTATGGTGTTCTTTTGGTGATGTGCAGTTTTGTTTTTGGCGCCAAACATATCTTTTGGAATTATGGCCAAAAAGTTCAACCTTGGTTTCATCAGACCATAACACCTTTTCCCACATGCTTTTGAGAAACTTCAGAAGTGTTTTTGCAAAATGTAGCCTAGCTTGGATGTTTTTCTTTATAAGAAAAGGCTTTCGTCTTGCCACTCTACCCCATAGCCCAGACATATGAAGAATACCGGAGATTGATGTCACATGTACCACACAGCCAGTACTTGACAGATATTCCTGCAGCAGCTTTAATATTGCTGTAGGCCACTTGGTAGCCTCCCAGACCAGTTTTCTTATCGTCTTTTCATCAATTTTGGAGGGACGTCCAGTTCTTGGTAATGTCACTATGGTGCCATATTTTCTCCACTTGATGATGACTGTCTTCACTGTGTTCCATGGTATATCTAATGCCTTGGAAATTCTTTTGTACCTTTCTCCTGACTGATACCTTTTAACAATGAGATCCCTCTGATGTTTTGGAAGCTTTCTGTGAACCATGGCTTTTGCTGTGGGATGCGACTAAGAAAATTTCAGGAAAAACCAACTAGAGCTGCTGAACTTTATTTGGGGTTAATCAGAGGCACTTTAAATGATGGCAGGTGTATGCTGACTCCTATTTAACATGATTTTAATTGTGATTGCTTAATTCTGAACACAGCTACATCCCCAGTTATAAGAGGGTATGCACACTTATGCAACCACATTATTTTAGTTTTTTTTTCTTCCCTCTACCTAAAAGGTTTCAGTTTGTTTTTCAATTGAGTTGTACAATTTATAGGTCACATTAAAGGTTGAAAAAGTTCTGAAATTATTCATCTTTGTCTCTTTTTTTTTTTTTTTTACATCACAAAAACCTGACATTTTAACAGGGGTGTGCAGACTTTTTATATCCATTGGATGTTTCTTAAATTAAACAAAATGTTCTCTTGTTATCATTGGGGAAAGATCGTTTTAGCACATCAGCAAATGGTGAGACTGACATAATTTCTGCATGGAATTAGATTAAGGTACAGCAATTTCATCATAAAGGACCTTTTCTCTTTTAGCTGTAACCAAGCGTGAAAATTGCTTATATTCTATGTGCATAAAATACTCCAAATCATTTTATTTTAAAAGTAATCATAGGGCTCTCAGACAGTACACGTGTCATGCTGTACTTCTGCCAGGCTGTAAGCTTGAGGGACTCAGGCTTGTAGCTGAAAATGATCTTGAACCTTGCTGGGTTCATGTACCTGACTTCCTATGGCTAGTTGCACATACTAGTCATTGTTTTCCTAGACATGTACTTTGCCACTGACATCCTCACATAGAGGTTGATGCCAGAGACACAAGGAACTCAAGGATTCATTGTGCATGCAATTACATTTCATTTCTAATCTGAAACCTCAACTGAAGAGGTCATTTTATTCTAAATTCTTAACTTGAAGCTATTTATGTGACACTGACTGAACCTGAAGTAATAGAGAGGATTAAAATTGTGCTTAGCTTCAGCAGCTAATTACCCATGCCTGTTTTTAGTTAGTAAAATTGAATTCTAATTGACAGGATTAATGATATTACTTACTTTTGTACATGGACACCCATTTTAAATTGTATACATTTTCATTAGCATTAATGTTATTTAGTTCTAAGAAATCATCTAAGCCTTTCTTAAAATTGTCCACTGTTCGTGCTGTGACTACATCCTGTAGTAGACTATTCCACAGATTTAGGGTGCATTCAGACGACCGCTCCGTGTTTTGCGGTCCGCAAATTGCGCATCTGCAAAACACTGATGCTGCCCGTGGGCGTTCTACAATTTGTGGAATGGAACGGACAGCCCATTATAGAAATGCCTATTCTTGTTCATGATTGTGGAAAAAAATAGGACATGCTCTATATTTTTTGCGGGGCCGCAGAATGGAACAGCACCCATTACGCAAAATTGAAGAACGAATGCAGACCCATTCATACGGTTGTTTGAATTCACCCTTATGGTTGATGCCTCCGGAGACTGAACTTTTTCTTCTCCAGTCGGAGGCCTCCTTGTCATTTGAGGGGATTTTACATAGAACAGCTGTTCACCATATTTTTTGTATGGCCCATTTATAGGCTAATCCTGTCCCCCCCCTTAGACGTCTCTTCTCAAGGCTAAATACATTTACCATATTTTTCGCCCTATAAGACGCACCGGCCTATAAGATGCACCTAGGTTTTTGAGGACGAAGATAAGAAAAAAGATATTTTTAACCAAAAGGTGTGCTTTTGTTGGGTTTTGAACTAATGATGGTCTGTGCATGACACTAATATGAGGGATCTGTGGATGGCACTGTTATAGGGGATCTGTGGATGGCACTGTTATGGGGAGGGACATCTGTGGATGGCATTGTTGTGGGGCGGGGGATCTGTGGATGGCACTGTTATGGGGGGGGATCTGTGGATGACACTGCTATATATGTGTAATCTACAGATCCCCCTTATAACAGTGTCCCCCAATACACAGGCCCTCCGCTCACCGCAGTATTTCTAGGCATTAATCCTTAACCTGTTAATAAGTTTAACTAAAGCTGCGCTCTCCCCTTTTCCCCTGCATCAGTACAGCATTTACTAACAAGCTTCTATAGCAGGCAGAGCGGACAGCAGCAGTAACATCACTCACTGACGTTGCGCTCCTGCTCCGCCTGCTTAATTCATAAAGTGGGAGGAGCAGGCATGTAACGCCAGTGAGTGACATTACTGCTGCCGTCTGCTCTGCCTGCTATGGAAGCTTGTTAGTAAGTGCTGTACTGATACAGGGGAACAGGGGAGAGCACAGCTTTAGTTAAACTAATTAACAGGTTAAGGAGTAATGTCTAGAAATACTGCGGTGAGCGCTGGGGCCCGGTGTGAGAGTACAGTGACTGCACTGGGCCCCATCCTTGTTCCGGACTACAGCTCCACCTCTCTCCCCACTCATACATCGCAGGCTGCGATGTAAAATGGAAGCTTTCACCCCATAAGACGCAAGGGCAATCCCCCTTACTTTTGGGGGGGGGGGAGTGCGTCTTATGGGGCAAAAAATACGGTAGTTCTTTTAATCATAATTAAGGCCCTCCATACCCATTATCAGTTTAGTCGCTCATCTTTGGATTTTTTTCAGCTCTAGGACATCCTTTCTATGGACTGGTGACCACAGCTGGACTGTATTTTTCAGATGAGGCCGCACCAAAGCTTTGTAAAGAATCCATACCTCCTTTAAGAGAAGACAGTATTCTGCTGGCCTTAGAGGCCTTAGAAGCAGCTGATTGACATTGTATGCAGTTGTTTAGTCTACAGAGCAAGTTAAGTCTCTGAAACAAAAGGGAAAATTTAATATCTGAATACCTCAGCAGGTAATGCTTGAGGGGTCCTATCTTTTAGGCTACGTCAGAGCATGGCAGCCATCTTGAAAGTAACCATATCGGATCAAGTGAAAATGTTCAAATAGGAAGGGGGTCGTGTAGCATATAAAAGACAGAAATTGATTGCCGCAATCAGATTTGTAATATCTCTTGTGGTGCAAAAATGATCAACACAGAAACTTACAACAACAACCAGGAACAACCCCTGATGCACAGTTATTTGATGTGTTCATTGTGTTGTCCCTGTTGATGAGAACTTTGAAGTAATGAACTTTATATGTTGAAAACTTTTGAACTACCAGAGATATTGCAAAATGATTTCTGAGAAAATTATGGTCTTTTTTGATATGCTACATGACCCCCTTAAATTTTGGAAAATATTTCCCTTGATCCAATATGATGGATTTCAAGATGGCAGCCATGTTCCGGACATAGCCTAAAAGATAGGCCCCTTCACCCAGTACATGCTGTACATGAGTATTCATATATTTCAATTTCCCTTTCGTTTCTGAAATAAAAGGGTGTCCTTTTGACTTGCCCTGTATGATCTACAAGTACACCCAAATCCTTCTCTGCAAAAGACTTTCCCAGTCTTACCCCCACTTGGTGTCGCCTGCAAAAATGGAAACAGTGCTAATTATTGAATCCTCTATATCATTAATGAATAAGTTAAATAATAGTGGACCTTGGGATATATCACTTAAAACCAGGAACCATTCAGAATAGGAATTATGGACCACAGCTTTCTGGACAAATTATCAATCCAATCACAAATTATACTTTCCATGGCTATAGACCTTATTTTATTCAATAAAGGAGTTGGCCATCTTTCTGTGCTTATTTTCGGCAAACCGCCGCCATCCTGGTCAGAGCTGCAAAGGCAAGCATACTTACCTGCTTCCTGCGGCTGAGTCCTGGCTACTTTGCTCCCTGGCTTTGGCTGCCTTGCTTGGGTCCCCCACTGTCAACTTCCACTTTAACGCTGCAGCAGCCAATAACTGGTGTCTTTTTTTTTTTTTCTTCCTACTTTTCTACACTATTCTGATACATTAGGTACAGGCACTACAGTACCATGTTAGTTGGCCATTGGTTAAGGCTCTATTCATCTATGACTTGGCATTGGACCTGAGATTTCGTGTTTATGGCTGATGGTATCACTGTATAACAAAGTCTTCTGTACTTTTAATGTCATTTTATTTTTGTCATCTCTGCAAGGAGGAATAGCACCCCATAAATCTGGAATATTCTCACATGCAATAATGTATTGCTACATCAATATGAGTGTAAGCAAGGTTTAAACTGCACTTGTCATCAGACATGAGTGCTATTACTCTACGGATGATGGTGGCTGTGCGCTTTGCACTATCCCTTTTTATTAAATAGTATCCCTGAAAATAAACGTAGTGCAAGTTATCTTGGCACTGGCATCTCTGCAAGGAATAACAGCCCCCTGCATAAATCTAGAATATTCCTAATTGCAGTAATATATTGTAACATCAATACACATTTAAAGGGGTTCTCCTACAATGTGAGCAGGACTGGTTACCTCCCCTTGCAGAGTTTCCTGGGCGAGGTCAGGGGGGCATAGCCCTTCTATACACTATGCTCTGGTGCTTGCATATACTACATATTGGTGAGTTTTCCTGTTAGGCTGCTCAGCCATAATGGCACATCACAGATCGCAACTTCCATTGTAGACCAGTTTAGTATGTAGTGAGGCCCTGCCCCCTCACTTCCACAGGGATCTCTAAAAGTGGGGGCAACCAGTCCAGCTCACATTCTAGGATACCTTGCTGGCAGCCATTATAACATATTCCCAAAGAACCCCTTTAAATATGTATTGTGCACCATCATCTCCTACATTGACTACTTTGCAGAAATGGTTTTGTATAGAACTCCAGAAATTGGCAACAAATGAATTAGGAACAGAAAAAGGGAATACAAAAAAATCCTATGACTGCCTGTAAAACCGTACGACAGGGATTAAAAGGGAAGCCTTTCTGAGCAGGACACGTAATAAGTTAAAGCTTTTAAGTGATTTAACACTAATAGCAGCACAATTGTATTAATTTAATCTTTTGTGCGCCTTTTATTTCATTTAGTACCGTATATAAAACATTTCCACTTTCAGATTTTGTGAGGCTGTTTGACAATAGTAATTCACTAAATATTTATAAAAGTTGCACTGAGCAAAGGTTTGCCTTGGCTAACTTTTACAGGAGAAAATACTGACTTTTGTATCACCCCACAAGTATTTTTCTCAGATGTTCGTGAAGAAAACAGAATATTTGCACCATTTAACACCAGCTAAAAAGAGCTGGCATGATCTAGCCGATGGAGCAGATTTCCAATAATATTTGTAGCACAGACACTGACTATATTGTTAAAAGCAGCTGTACTTTCTATGCGGACCTATATTATGTCTCCAGGGTTACAGACCACAAACTCTGTGTACTCTGATCCTGCAGTTGAACTTACTTTCATCTGTCTTCTACTTTTTGATAACCTACATTATCACCAATGATAATGAAAAATCTTCTTTGTATAGTATACAACTGTTTTTATTGTGTTCTTATGTACCTTCTGCCTTCAACATGAGAATTTTGAAATATCACATCATTTACAGTTTTAACAGGTCATAAACTCCACCCCATTCCAATTTTAAGGTGTAAATTGTTTTAAAGAACATCTTTCATTTGTTTTCAGATGTTTTCCTGTCAGTTTTGAAATTCAGGTGCTACATATTCTGGTACATGGAGTTTCTTAAATAAAAGAGACTGATTTAAAATACTTTGGAGGTTTAATTACGTATACTCTACATGGTTTTAGTTCTTTAACAAAGCAATTAGCAAACTCAAGACTTTGATGGTTATGATGAATATCTAGAAATCACTATAGCTACATATTGCCGCTGCAGACAAAAATAGGGCATACCACCAATTTAATTTTCTACTGGCAGCAAAGATTTTATATATAGTCATGGCCAAAAGTTTTGAGAATTACATAAATATTGGAAATTGGAAAAGTTGCTGCTTAAGTTTTTATAATAGCAATTTGCATATACTCCAGAATGTTATGAAGAGTGATCAGATGAATTGCATAGTCCTTCTTTGCCATGAAAATTTACTTAATCCCAAAAAAAACTTTCCACTGCATTTCATTGCTGTCATTAAAGGACCTGCTGAGATAATTTCAGTAATCGTCTTGTTAACTCAGGTGAGAATGTTGATGAGCACAAGGCTGGAGATCATTATGTCAGGCTGATTGGGTTTAAATGGCAGACTTGACCTGTTAAAAGGAGGGTGATGCTTGAAATCATTGTTCTTCCATTGTTAACCATGGTGACCTGCAAAGAAACTTGTGCAGCCATCAATGCGTTGCATAAAAATGGCTTCACAGGCAAGGATATTGTGGCTACTAAGATTGCACCTCAACCACCTCAGCTTGCTCAGGAATGGAAACAGACAGGTGCGAGCACATCTGCACGCACAGTGAGGCGAAGACTTTTGGAAGATGGCCTGGTGTCAAGAAGGGCAGCAAAGAAGCCACTTCTCTCCCCAAAAAAAATCAGGGACAGATTGATCTTCTGCAGAAAATATGGTGAATGGACTGCTGAGGACTGGGGCAAAGTCATATTCTCTGATGAAGCCTCTTTCCGATTGTTTGGGGCATCAGGAAAAAGGCTTGTCCGGAGAAGAAAAGGTGAGCGCTACCATCAGTCCTGTGTCATGCCAACAGTAAAGCATCCTGAGACCATTCATGTGTGGGGTTGCTTCTCATCCAAGGGAGTGGGTTCATTCACAATTTTGCCCAAAAACACAGCCATGTATAAAGAATGGTACCAAAACACCCTCCAACAGCAACTTCTTCCAACAATCCAGCAACAGTTTGGTGAAGAACAATGCATTTTCCAGCACGATGGAGCACCGTGCCATAAGGCAAAAGTGATAACTAAGTGGCTCGGGAACCAAAACGTTGACATTTTGGGTCCATGGCCAGGAAACTCCCCAGATCTTAATCCCATTGAGAACTTGTGGTCAATCCTCAAGAGGCGGGTGGACAAACAAAAACCCACTAATTCTGACAAACTCCAAGAAGTGATTATGAAAGAATGGGTTGCTATCAGTCAGGAATTGGCCCAGAAGTTGATTGAGAGCATGCCCAGTCGAATTGCAGAGGTCCTGAAAAAGAAGGGCCAACACTGCAAATACTGACTCTTTGCATAAATGTCATGTAATTGTCAATAAAAGTCTTTGAAACGTATGACGTGCGTGTAATTATATTTCACTACATGACAGAAACAACTGAAACTAAGATCTAAAAGCAGTTTAGCAGCAAGCTTTGTGAAAATGAATATTTGTGTCATTCTTAAAACTTTTGGCCACGACTGTACATGTACTAGACATTAGGCCCGTTACAATAACTGGCGCTAGAACAGTAGTGAATAAACATTAGTAGGAATAGTCTATATTAAATGGCAAGGGAACTTGACCACATTGTATGGCTGAGACTGCTGGCACTGTGACTGGTGGCTGTGGCTGGTGGCACTAACTGATAGCTGAGACGACTGGCACTGACTGGTGGCTGAGACTGTTGGCACTGTGACTAGAGGCTGTGGCTGGTGGCAATGACTGATGGCATAGACAGGGATTTTATTATTATGGATGTATAATTTCCAGCAGGAAAATGAAAGAAAACTTACTGTCCAACAGCTTTGGGATAGGGAGTCATTTTTATTTTAGATTGTATTTCAAAATGTGGACTTTTGACACCAGGCAAGATTTAAACGGCAACTGTCATCATGAATGATGCACTGTCCCTTTTTATTAAACTTATTACAAGTTATATTGCTTCGGGCTTCTCTACAAGGAGGAACAACCCTCCCCCAAAGGGACAATGGGGGTTATTTACTATACTGAAATACGCCTAAATTACGAGTATTAAACACAGATGACGTAACGGTTAGTTGTGCCGATATCTGCGACTTCTCCCCACTCACACCAGGTCTAAAATTGTGGGCATGGCATGGGCGGGGAAGGGGGTGGGCCGGCAGGCCCATCTCATTCATTATTTTCTATGCCTGTTTTAGGAGTAGAAAATTGTCTAAATGTAAGACAGCTCAGAAGCTGTCTTACATGTAGAACTGGATGGCCAAAGTTATAGAGAGACTGGTCTTAATAAACGTGCCCCAATGTCTATTGACGTCTTTTGGGTGTCAGTGTAATACATGGAGGTACCAGATCCTCCAGAACATGAGACTTTCTTTGCAGCTGCTCTCTGCTACAGCTATGAAGCTCCAGAATGAGGAAATGTCCTCTATTAACTCATAATGCCATCATTATGTATTTTAAAATTGATTATCTAAAACAGGAAGCCTGACAATCATCTTTGCAGACTACAAATCCGGGAGCTGATGTCCGGTCTGACTTGCAGTCATGTAGGTGGTGCAGTATCTACTAGTACTAGTGAAGTGATGGCTAACCTTGGCACTCCAGCTGTGGTGAAACTACAACTCCCAGCATGCTCCATTTATTTCTATAGAGTTCTGAGAGCAGCCAAGCAAGGGGGGCATCTTGGGAGTTGTAGTTTTACCACAGCTGGAGTGCCAAGGCTAGCCATCACTGTACTAGTGTATGTGAAGTTCTGCAGTAAACAGGCAAATGTACTAACAACACAGTTACATTCTATTAATTCTGGCCCTCCCTCACAGATTTTCACCCCATAAAGCTCCTCACACAGTTCTTCACCCTTATGGCCCCAGAATATTCCACATGCACCCTCCCCTCACAGTAATGAGTTCCCCTCACTGATGGCATCTGAGAGTGTTAAAAACCGGAAGCATGGGATTGCTCTTCAGGCGCGCTTTCCCTAGCGGAGATCGTGTAAAACACCCTGTTGTATAAATAAGCCACAGCCTGTACTACGAGTCTAGGCTCATTGTTAGTATTTCTCAGTTTAGACCACTAGATGGCAGCACTGAACTGTGATATAGTGATTTCTATACAGACTAATGGAGCATCAGATGATTGTAAGTTGTGGTCCACTTGGGGGCTTTAACAAAAAGTAAAAAAAAAAGTTTTGAAAATATAAAAAAAATGTAAAAATTAAAATCACCCCCATTCCCCAAAATAAAGAGAAACAAAAAAAAATTGCATTATGGGCATCGCCGCATGTGAAAACGCCCATACTAATACAATTTTAAAAGTTAGCCCATATGGTGAATGGCATAACATAAAAAAATGGCAAATTCACGTTTTTTATTACTTCATCTCCCAAGAAAATAGAATAAAAAGTGATCAAGTCATACACACCCCAAAATGGTATTGTCAAAAACGACAGATCGTCCCTCAAAAAAGGAGTCCCCATAGATCTCCGTAGACATAACTATAAAATGGTTATGAGGGTCAGAATATTGCGATTAAAAGAAAAAAAAAAATTATGAAGTGAGTCCTATGTATTTAAGTTTTATTCAGACTCTATTTTTTTAATGTTTCTGTGGGGATTCAAACTCACAACCATCTACATTAAAGCCAAAAACCTTAACCATTGGGCTATAGAGCTCAATGCCCCTAAAGGAATCAATTTACACATGTGCATATGTCTATAGAGGGGGGTAGGAGTCAGCAGGAGCAGAGTGAGACAGGACTCCAGGAGAGACGACCAAAAGACTGCAACAGTTAAAAAGGAAGTTTATATCTCAGCACAAGTGCTTTATTCACAGCCATACAGGTCAGTACTTCTCTGTAATGTCCTCCATGATCCCAGAGTTGCTTTTGAGTAAGAGAAGGTTAGGAAGCAGATTCTCTTCCACTTTTTATGTGCAGTAGATGGGAGCTAGTCTCTACCCATCAGATCTATGGAAACTGAAAACTAGAGATATAGTTTACATAGTATATAGTAAACTGCTAAAAATGCTAAATACAAGTCATATAATTACCAAAAATAGTGTTATTCCTCATGTACACACACTGTACTATTCATTAATGCAACATTTGTTGAAAGATTAGATACAGTCATGTAAAAAAAATTAGGACACCCTTTGAAAGCATGTGGTTTTTTGTAACATTTTTAATAAAAGGTTATTTCATCTCCGTTTCAACAATACAGAGAGATTAAAGTAATCCAACTAAACAAAGAAAACTGAAGAAAAGTCTTTTCAAGATCTTCTGTAAATGTCATTCTACAAAAATGCCTATTCTAACTGAGGAAAAAGATAGGACACCCTTGCCCCTAATAGCGAGTGTTACCTCCTTTGGCTGAAATAACTGCAGTGAGACGGTTCTTGTAGCCATCTACCAGTCTTCGACATCGGTCTGAGGAAATTTTACCCCACTCCTCAATGCAGAACTTTTTCAGCTGTGAGATGTTTGAGGGGTTTCTTGCACGTACAGCCCTTTTCAAGTCACCCCACAGCATCTCAATGGGATTCAAATCTGGACTTTGACTTGGCCATTCCAGGACTCTCCATTTCTTCTTTTTCAGCCAATCTTTGGTTGATTTACTAGTATGTTTTGGGTCATTGTCATGTTGCATGGTCCAGTTCCGCTTCAGCTTTAATTTTCTAACTGATGGTCTCACATGTTCTTCAAGCACCTTCTGATACACAGTAGAATTCATCGTGGATTCTATGATGGTGAGCTGACCAGGTCCTGCTGCAGCAAAGCAGCCCCAAACCATGACACTTCCACCTCCATGCTTCACAGTTGGTATGAGGTTCTTTTCTTGGAATGCTGTGTTTGGTTTACGCCAAACATGTCCTCTGCTGTTGTGTCCAAATAATTCAATTTTGGACTCATCTGTCCAAAGAACATTATTCCAGAAGTCCTGGTCTTTGTCAACTTTATCTCTGGCAAATGTCAGTCTGGCCTCGATGTTTCTCTTGGAAAGCAAAGGTTTCCTCCTTGCACACCTCCCATGCAAGTTAAACTTGTACAGTCTCTTTCTGATTGTAGAGGCATGTACTTCTACATCAACAGTAGCCAGAGCCTGCTGTAGTTCTCGAGATGACACTTTAGGGTTTTTGGAGACCTCTTTTAGCATCTTGCGGTCTGCTCTTGGGTTGAACTTGCTGGGGCGACCAGTCCTGGGCATGTTGGCAGTTGTTTTGAAAGCCCTCCACTTGTAGACTATCTTCCGGACAGTGGAATGGCTGATTTCAAAATCTTTTGATATCTTTTTAAATCCCTTCCCAGACTCATAGGCTGCTACAATCTTTTTTCTGAAGTCCTCTGACAGCTCTTTTGCTCTCACCATGGTGCTCACTCTCACTTCAACAGTCAGGAGCACACCAAACTAAATGTCTGAGGTTTAAATAGGGCAAGCCTCATTCAACATGCAGAGTAACGATCTACTAATTATGTGCACCTGGTGTGATATACCTGTGTGAGATCTGAGCCAATTTAAGAGGAAATACATGGGAGGGTGTGCTATCTTTTTCCTCAGTTAGAATAGGCATTTTTGTAGAATGACATTTACAGAAGATCTTGAAAAGACTTTTCTTCAGTTTTCTTTGTTTAGTTGGATTACTTTAATCTCTCTGTATTGTTGAAACGGAGATGAAATAACCTTTTATTAAAAATGTTACAAAAAACCACATGCTTTCAAAGGGTGTCCTAATTTTTTCACATGACTGTATGCTTTGGTATAAACAATATGCTGCAAACTAGTATCTTCCTCATAGTCAGGACTGCAACACTTTACTTTAATTTAGCTCTGTCTATGTTGGGAACTTGAATCTCTGGATCAAAAAATGTCTACATTAAACAGCACAGAAAACAAAATAATGTACAAGGGTTGGCATTCAATGTAACAATGTAAATCAGCTTTCACTGGTTTCTAACTCAGAATGGGAAATCAGATTTCATTATTGTTTTAAGGAATTAAATACTGTAAGTTAGAGACATTAGTAGCTCTATCCACATCTGCCACAACAATGACGGCCAAGAGGGACCATTCTTTAAGGAATAGGAAGGTGTGTTTTTAGAGCCGTGCTATGAGTCACAGCCGCATGGTCACAACACAGACTTTCTGCACTTCATTAATGACAAACATATGTTTCTGCAGTGTACGGAGGTGCTATAATTTAGATAATATTGGCTGGACCAACTAGCACTTTTCAAATTAACCCCTAGATGACCAGTGCCATACGTTGCTGCAGGAATTGAATTGCCACTAGTGTTGATCGAGCACCCGAGTATAATGGAAGTCAATGGGAGAACCCGAGCATTAAACCATGCACCGTCTGGTCTGAAGAGGGGAGGGTGCCTGGTTCATAGGAAAATGTCATAAATTGATGGATACTCACCAAAATGGTTCGGGAACAGCAAGGGAAGGCATCTTGGACTCCCAGGTCGCTGCTGGGAACAATGTTGTTTGAGTAGTACGCCACTTTTACAGACTGACAGTAATATGCACCAAACCGAAGATAAAATCAATTGTAGAGGAAAAATTTTAGGAAACATTATTTCCTATATATTTACTTGAATATAAAGTGCAGCCAAAGGAAGAGGCACTCTGATACAATCTGTATATCACATAAAGGAGGACCTCATTCACATTGTGGTACAATTGCTCATGTAGTGGGACTCCAACACTCATAAAGCCTATATGCACTATGTGAAAGTTCTGCCAAAAATTACAAGGAACCAGCACTCCAATGCACCCTTTGTTACACATAAAGGAGGGCATCATACACAGCCTTGAAAAATTATGATTGATGGCCTGCTGGTGACCCTCAAAAACATTTGGAGCAAGGGTCTGCTGATCTGACCATCTAAAACATTATGGGCAAGGGCCTGCCGCTGCTTTGGTGACTCTAGATAACCTAGTGCCGATCTCACGTCCCCGTGATGGCGATGATCCATTCGGATGTCTGCCCTATCAACTTTTGATGTTATTTTCAGCGCAAACCATGGTGACCATGAGTATTGGTGAATCAGTGTTCGATTCCGGAGAGGGAGCCTGAGAAACAGCTACGTCTACCACATCCAAGCAAGGCAGCATGCGTGCAAATTACCCATTAGGTATAATTAGGTGAGGGCCTGCATGTGAGCTGACCCTGTAAAAGATTTTAGGTGTGGGCCTGTAGGTGAGCTGACCCTGTAAAAGATTTTAGGTGAGGGCCTGCTGATGAGCTGGCCCTCTAAAAAGGTTGTAGGTGAGGGCATGCAGGTAAGCTGACCCTCTAAAACATTATGTGCGAGGGCCTGCAGATAAGCTGACCCTGTAAAAGACTGTAGGTAAAGGCCTGCTGGTGAGCTGACCCTGTAAAAAAATTATATGCGAGGGCCTGCTGGTGAGCTGACCCTGTAAAACATTGTAGGTGAGGGCCTGCTGGTGAGCTGAGCCTCTAAAAAATGATATACAAGGGCCTGCAGCTGAGCTGACCCTGTAAAACATTATGTGCGAAGGGCATATATGCGAGGGCATTATATGAGACAAATAAGCATGTTGATATGATGGAAGAGGAGAAGGAGGGTGAGAAAAGGAAAATTATACCCTTGTTTGTGGTGGAAGGGGTGCATGGGAATACAGTGTATTCAGTACATTATAAACAACACATTTAAAGTGCCTTTATGTTCATCAGATTTCCTCTGGTGGAGTTGAGAAGTCATGGTCAATCCAGGCCTTGTTCATTTTTATAAGAGTCAACCTGTCAGAATTTTCAGTTGACAGACCGATAAGCTTATCTGTTATAATGCCACCAGCAGCACTAAATACCCGCTCAGACAAAACGCTGGTGGCAGGGCAGGTCAGCATCTCCAAGACACAGAGCGCCAGTTCGTCCACGTGTCCAGCTTGGACACCCAGCAGTTTTAAGGCACTGAGGGATCATTGAGGACACTGACACGGTATGCTATGTACTCCTTCACCATCTTCCAAATGTTTCCCTCCTTATGACACTAGGCCGCGCATCAGGATGAGAGTGCTGGCGGAGTGTCATGAAACTGCCCCAGGCTTTGGAGAGTGTTGCCCTGCCTCTGTTGGAATCGCTGTGTGTTCCCCTTGTCTCCCCTTCTCAGTTGGCCAAGGAACTACGAACTCTGCCGCCAGCCTTGTCAGATGGAATTTTTTGGAGCAATTTTTCAAAAAGGATCTTTTGGTATTGCACCGTTTTGCTCATCCTCTCCACCAGAGGAATGAGAGAAGAGAAGTTCTCTTTGTAATGGGGGTCAAGAAGGGCGAGCAACCATTAATCTGTGTTGTCTAAAATGTGTATAATGCGAGGTTTGCGAGAAAGGCAGCCTAACATGAAGTCAGCCATGTGTGCCAGAGTACGAACAGGCAAGACTTCGCTTTTGTCATCAGGAGGATCACTCTCAATCTCCTCATCCTCTTTTTCCTCTTATGCCCACCCACGCAGAACAGGTGGAACTAAACATTCATGGGTACTACCCTCTGTAGCGGAGTCAACCGTCTCCTCCTCTTCATCGTCAAATATTGAGAAGACGAACTGAGGGTGGTCTGGCTATCACCCTGTTTAATGTCTTCCCCCATTTCCACCTCTTCCACATGCAAAGCGTTGTCCTTAATTGTGAGCAGCGAGCTTTTGAGTAGACACAGGAGTGGGATGGTTACGCTCATAATAGTGTTATCGCAGCTCACCATCTGTGTTGATTCCTCAAAGTTTCTTAAAACCTCACAGAGATCAAACATCCATGCCCACTCCTCGCTTGTGAATAGTGGAAGCTGACTGGAAAGGCGATGACCAGATTGCAGGTGGTATTCCACTGCTGCCCTCTGCTGCTCATAAAGCCTAGCCAACATGTGGAACGTAGAGTTCCAGCGCGTGCTCACTTCGCATAACACCCAGTGAGCTGGCAATTTCAAGTGCTGCTGCAGCGTTGATAGACCGGCTGAAGCTGTCGATGACTTTCAGAAATGTGCACACACGTGGCGCACCTTCACCAGTAGCTCAGGCAAATTGGGGTAGGTTTTGAGAAATCGCTGAACCACTAAGTTTAGGACGTGGTCTAGGTATTGGATGTGTGTGAGCTTGCCAAGCTCCAAAGCCATTATCAGACACAACCATGCCTGGTTCTAGGTTGAGTGGTGAGAGCCACAGCTCAGTCTGGTCTCTTATTCCCTGCCACATCTCTGTGGTGATGGGGGTGCTGTTTGTCCCCTAAGCATATCAGCTTCAGCGTGGCTTTGTGCTGCTTCCTCACTGCAGTGCTACATGTCATGGTCTTACCTTCTTGCTGTTCTCCTTCATTTGACATGTGCTGGCGGCCATCTTGGTTTCTGGGTTTCTTGTAGCCTCCCACCCTGCGGCTTCTCCTTCCCACTGGGAGGAGCTGGATGCCTGGCTCATATATATAGGAGGTCTGTGGCTTCAGTTCCTTGCTTGGTCCTCCTGTGTTCACATGCTTCTAAGACTGCTGCTGCTTCTGGTTCCTGATCCTGGCCTCGTCTGACTACCCCGTTGGTTCCTGATCCAGGCTTCGTCTGACTACCCTGCTGGTTCCTGATCCAGGCTTCGTCTGACTACCCTTCTGGTTCCTGACCTCTGTCTATGCAAGACCCTGCTTCGGTTTAGCCATCCGTTTGGACTTTTGCTCACAGCTTGATTTTCAATAAAGCCTTCTTATTTCCACTTATCTCTTGTTGTACGTCTGGTTCATGATTCCTTGACACTACACTGCTTCCAGCTACCGACTGATGACTGACTGGTGCTGCACCCGGATAATTCGGAGGTAGAAGTGGAGGCGGAGGAGGAGAAGTTGGGGTTGGAGCCACTAACATAGGTAGTATCGGAAACCCTGATGGAATTAGTGCACGCAATCCTTGGCATCGGTAGCACCTGTGCCATCCCAGAGTACGACTCGCTCTTACCCAAATGCACTTGTCCATGTGTCCGCGGTTAAGTGGACCTTCACAGTAACTGCGTTGGTCAGGGCACATGTGATGTTACGGGGCACATGTTGGTGTTGTCACGGAAGGTTTGCAGGAAACTAGAAAACACAAAATGAATATACGACTGACTGGATCCAAAACTAAGGAACAAAAAGGGAGAGCCCTGCATCAGACCTGGCTCTCTCCCTGACTGCTCAGCCTATGCGAAAATCCCAATGGTAGATGATCGCATATCCTCGTACCTCGACTGTATAACACCTGAACACCCTATAATAGTGAGGGGACACGACCACCGGCTCCCTACACTAAATACGGAGGGAGTCAGGGTCACCTGGGATCCAGCCAACAGAAAAACACAAATAAATGAACAAAACTTATCTTGTAGAAGACTCAGAAGTAGGAACAGCATGCACACACTCCAGGAAGTTGTATAAACCGCAAAGTGATGCACTATGGGAAAAGGATTTAAAGGGATGCAATCAGTGCAACTACATGACAGCTGAGAGAGGCTAACGAGATGAGAAAATGAAAGCAAAACAAAGGAACCTCAAGGAGGAGGTTCTAGACGTCTGTCAGAGCTTCTCAGATGTCTGGTGGTGACAGGTGTAAGGCGGGCACGGCACACCTTCAAAAATAGTAGCAGCTGGGGACTTTGTAACGCAGGACGGCCGCCGACATCAGGCTGCAGAAGGCCTCAGTGTCCACAAGCCTAAATGGCAACATTTCCAGGGCCAGTAATTTGGAAAGCTGTGCATTTAGTGCTATGGCCTGTGGGTGGGTGGCTGGGTATTTGCGCTTGTGTTCAAATGCCTGGGGTAAGGACATTTTGACGCTGTGCTGGGACACGGAAGTGGATGTGGTCGCTGATGGTGATTGCGAAGGTCCAGGTGCAGGGCACCCGATGACGCATTCTAGCCAGCCAATCACTGTAATGCCAGCAGCCAACATGACTACGGCATTACACTGAGGGCAGCACTTAACTGCACAGCTATTGGCTGCGTAGCAGCCAAGAAGTGTGCGGGGTGAAGCCTCGAACATTGCACTCGAGCACATGCGGTATTCGGCCCGTTGCAGCTCCCTCACTCTAAAAACCAATAAAGGGGCCTCCGAGGGGAGCGATTGGTGCTGAAATAGGCAGCACCAATCACCCTCAAGGTTGGACAGGGACACCAGTGTTTGGAAAACAAAGATGCCTTCCTAGATCTCTGATTGGGCAACCACTCAGAAAGGGTGACAGCAGGGCTTTCCTAAATGAAGACATGCTGGTGATTAAGTTCCAGGACAAGAGGGATGTAATTGTACTTACCACCATTAATTTGAATAAAACCTGTCCTGCCCCTGTACAAGGTACCACTACAACTACCCTAAACTAGACTGAATTCTAGACTACAATAGGCACATGAGAGGGGTTAAACTTTCAGATCAAGTTCTGAAGCCATACAGTGCCATGTGAAGGTTTAGTACAAAAAGCTTGCCATACTGATGGCACTATATAAAGCTTATGTGTTATTTAAATCTGCAAGCCAGGCAGGAAAAATCCCTTCAGTTGTAAGAGGTGGTGATAAAATCCTAATTTTTCAGATCCAGGAAGGAGAGGACCCTAATACTTCTGGAAATTATGGTGCTCAACACATTTTCCTGGTGAAGTCCCCCAAACAGCAAGGAATGAAATGACCCCAAAAAGATATATGTGTTCCAAAAGGGGAGTACGAAAGGACACCATATATCACTTTGAAACATGCCCTTGCCTGTGCATAAAGGATTGCTTCAAAGTGTACCACTCATCCATGGATTTCAAATTTTATCCTTTATGTACCCTGATAATTTACCACATTATTACACTCATAAACTCCGCACAGCTTATATATTAAATTTTCACTGTTCACTACACATTAATTTCTAGAAACACCTGTGGTGTCTGAATGTTCACTACATTCTTTGAAAAATTAATTGAAGGGTGTAGTTTCCAATGTGAAAAATTAGCAGCTAAAGCAGCATTTTATTGTAAAATATATAATTTTTCATTTTCACAGCCATGTGTTCTAAATTCTATAAAACACCAGTGTTTTTTTTTTTGCTAACCACACACCTTGAAAAACTGAGGACTGTGGTTTTCAAAATGATAACCCTTGTTAAAATGAGCATTTTATAAAAAAAAAATAATAATAATAATAAATTTTCAGAGCCAAGTGTTTCAAAATTCTATGAAACACCTATTGGGTCACCACTTGAAAAATTCCTAAAAGGGTGTAGTTTACAAAATGGGTCGCTTCTTGAGGGTTTAGACCATATGGTGCTCCTTCCCTTCTGAGTCCTGTGATGTGCCCACACAGCAGTTTACAATGACATATGGGGTATTTCTGGAAAATGCAAAATAAGGGCAATACATATTGAGTTTTTTTTTTGGTCTTAAATATTTCTGTTTTACAAGAACAAATGGATCAAAATGGAACATTTTTTAATGTTATCTAACTTAAAGGTTTGACAGCATTTTCTAAAATAAGGTCATTACATTCTATTATGTAAGCCCCTCAAAGTCCCAAGTTCATAACTGAATTTGGTCCTTAAAAAAGTCAGAACAAATTACTAACCGCAGTCTGCGGTGGTAACCAAAAAGGTACAAAAAGTTGTTCTATATAAACATCAAGTACCAGAGTACCAACAACTAAAATAAAAATTATAAAACTTAGATTTTAATAGATAAATCATTAAAATCTATCTGGACTGCCAGTAAATTAAATCATTGAGAAAATTAATGAAACCCCAAAACATACAAAAATGTGAAATAAAATACCAGTGCACGTAAAAAAAAAAGGACTTCAGTACTTGAGATGAAGACTGTAGATAAATGCTGTTCAAATGTTAAGATAGAATGGGGCTGGTATACTGTCCCTTGTAATGTCTAATCAAGAGCCCTTAACCTAATCAACTGGTTAGTGGAACCCTGTCCTGACAAGAGCAACCCCAACGGTCATCCCTACAAGACACCTAAAGTCACCGTAGATTCAAACATATGCAGGTGGTGCCTATCCCACTCTTGTAGTGATCTAGATGACCCTGTGGCTAAATATAAACTCTGCATCTGAACACATTTTGAAAGGACTTTGGCATCCAATCTCATCAGGGTACCAACAAAGAATGCAGTTGCGCTTTGCCGTCTTGACTATCACCAGGCTAAACAATAATGGTGACAGTGGTCAGGCCAACTAGGATAACGTGCATTCCTGATTGTGAGAACCCCTTCCCCGGGCACATGGTTCATACGTAGTTATGAGAGGGAAAAAACTGGACATGCATGTGGCAAGTGGGAAATTTGTCACTCCATGTGTCATTTAAATAACAGATGTCACTGTCAAACTTAAACTCCACCCACCTACGCATGTCAGTACACAAGCGTTGACACCTATGTGTCATGAGTGACATATGTTAATTGGGGAAAGTCCACCTACTCCTAGTGCATCAAAGATTTAGAGAGACTGTTGGTGGATGGGTGGGGGTAGTCACCCCATACCTGATGTGTTATGACAGGGGTTAATGTCTTGTGATGTGAATGGAATGACTCACACCTCCTGAGTCATATATAAGGTTGGTCCATAATAAGGATAGATGTGTTAACCATATATATATAGAGAGAGAGAGAGAGACTCTCTTTGCCACAACACCAGTGTAGCTTATCAAATTTAAAAGGGGATGTTACAGAAGGTCCACAGTTTCTATGGAATAAGGCTGGAATTAATTATGGGGAAAATGTGTAAGGGGCAACTGTACATACACATTCACAAAGGCTTCCAGTGATCCCTATTGTGACACAGTGAGAGGTTTTGTTTGGGAAAACAGGAATTTTCCTCCCAGCATGTGTAAATTACCACCAACACCGCAAGGTGACTTTTTGTTTGATTATGACTGCTTGTTTTGTCACTTGCCTAAAGTGTGAATAAAACACTAACTGATACAAAGAACTTGTTGTTGTCTCTATACTGCGTCTGCTAATCCGGTCTACCAGAGCGAAACCCCACACTATATAAAACAATACAGCGTGGCAAAATTTGACATTAAACACATACCTAAAGCATACCAAAGAGAAAGCACATGATGAGGGTTACAGTAAGTAAAGTTGCCGTATAATAATTCATCATAAGATCCCTTACAGGAAGCATCCAAATTGAAGTTATTTATTTAGGCCTAGTGTGTGGGATGTCTTAAGGTGAAAGACCCATCACATCTCCCTTTGCAGTATCTTCTTGGCAAATTCCCCCCACCTGATGGATGGGAAAATATATTCAATTACCATGAATGTAAGGGAGTGAGGATCCCTGTAGTATTGTATATTCACATGTCTGGCCAACTGTGTATCCTTTATTGTTGCGTATATTATTAATGTTCTCACCCACTTCCCTGCAGAGCTTACAGGGTCTTTCCTACGTATTCTAGTCCGCAGTGACAGGTAGCTTTGTATATTATAGGTGAGTCCATAATGGAACGCCTAAATTCAGGTCCCTGCTGTACAAATTCACAGACGACACAGCCACTGTAGCAAAAGCATCCAATCATCTGGTGCTGCAGCCATTGGGTCCCCTGGAAGCAGCGTGTAAGTGACCGTGGACCAGCCAGTCCTTCAAACTTTCACCCCTTGGAGCTTCCAGTAAATTCTGATATCCCACTCCCCTCCTTACATACACATCTAAGAAAGGTCATGTATTGTTATGTATTTCACATGTGAATCGTGGTGAAGGTTGCTTTTATTCAGGAGGGCCACAAAGTTCTTAAGCAGTTCTTAGGTTCTTAAGCAGTTCTTACAACAGTCACTGTCCCAAGTAATAAGGAAGTCATCCATGTAGGGTGCCAACAGTGTGATGTTATCTGTGCCCTCCAAAGGAGTCTCTCCAAAAACCACAGATTTTGGAAATTTTCTTGAAAATTTGAAAAATGCATTCTAAAATCCTAAGCTTCCATCAGCATAAAAAAATAAAATGACATTTAGAAAATAAGGTATAATGTATTATATCTTAAAAACAGAGAAATATAAAAAATTTAACTTTTAACATGTTTAATTTTTCAAATTTTCAAGAAATGTTTTATTGTTTTAATAAACAAATATAAAACATGTCGCCCAAATTTGCAATAGCACAAAGTGCCATATTTAATGGAGAAAACCGTTTCAGAATTGGTTGAATAAGTAAAAGCGTCCCAATGTTGTTAGCACATAAAGTGCAGAATTTACCATGGTCCAAGGTGAAAACTGCCTGTGTCCTGAAGCAGTTAAAGTCTGCAGCTTCTTTTCTGGTTAGCACAGTCTAGACATTCTTTGGATGTGAGTTGTTTCCATCCTTACACCACTAAAGCAAAGAGATATGTCAAATCCATATGAGTGAGAAAGCACACAAGCTGCCTTTATCAATCATCGGAGTCAGGTACCAGGTCTTCACATTGTGCACTGACAACAGAGGCTGGAATCATTCAGGGACAATTCAAACATAGCTGTTTACAGAAGAAGGCGCTTGTAAAAGTCATCAGAGTGTTCTAATGATAAATCATTGTGGGGTCGTCTTAGGATCAGGCTTGTTAAGTACAAAACAAAACTATTGTTTAATTCAGTAAAACCACTGGAAGATTTAACAGTAATAAACTTCATCAGGTGTGTGCAAATGAGGCATTTCAAGCAACTTTAACCCTTTTAAGACCCTGGCATTTTCAGTTTTTGCATTCTCATTCTTACTCCCTGCCGTCCAAGAGTCATATTCATAACCTTATTATTTTGCTGTTCACAAGGGGTGGAATTGGAAAAAAATTCTATTCAGCCATGGTTTTATGGCTTTGCTTTTATGCCATTTTTTTTTCTGTAGGATGATCTGTAGTGTTCAGTGATATCATTTTGGAGTGTGTATGTATTTTTGATCACTTTTTATTTAGTTTCAGAGGTGAAAAGATTAAAAAATTGTTAATCGATCATTTGTTTTACAATATTTACTGTACAGGATAAATATATTTATATTTTAATAGTTTGGGCATTTTGGGATGCAGCGTTGCATATTATCTTCATTTTTTTACTATTGTTTATTTGTATTATGGGGAAAAGCAAAGATTTGAACTTCACAGTATTACTGAATTGTGCTAGCATGTATACCAAATGACCTCTGAGGCCACTGATTGCCTACAATGCTAACATTGACATCATTGGAATCACTGCAGGACAAGTAAACAGAGACATCGGACCAATGGAGCTGAGACTGCAGGAGATTGAACAGTTGAGGATTGTCTTTTTGTCAACTTTTTTCCTTTTTGAAATTTTTTAAGGGTTCTTCACATGATTAGTGTAAAAAAATGAAACTCAGACTTCACATAGTACATGTAAATCTCTTTCTAACAAAGCTAGAACAAGACCTGTACCTCACACAGATTTGAGCCGCAACCCTTCCTCTGTTGATTGCTCCCATTGCTCTGTTAGATTTTCTACAGACTTGAAGGTCAGCTCTCTTTTTGCTGCAGCTCTCACTGCTTAAAGGGAACCTGTCACCCAAAAATCGCCTATTAAGCTGTTTACAGTACCTTATAGTGCTGTATAGTCGTTTCCTGATGCACTTTTTGTTAGTTTTGCAGCATGTATGCTCAGTCAGAAATCGATGTTATATTCAGCTGCTGCCCCGTGCTTCAAGTCAGGCTTGAAGTCACGGGGGCAGCGGCCTCGGCGTCTTACATGGCCCTCTCCCCGCCCCCTGCCTCTGTGACTGACAGCCGAAATCCGATTCCGGGACCGCGCTCAACGGCCGCATGCGCAGTAAAGGGCGGCAGGAGCGCGGTCCCGGCTGCCGCGCGTACTACGCGCCGTCTTACTTTCGCCGCACTGCGCATGCGCCCGACATCCTGTATCAAACGCGCCCGCGCCCAGATGCCGGGCGCGTTTGATACAGGATGTCGGGCGCATGCGCAGTGCGGCGAAAGTAAGACGGCGCGTAGTGCGCGCGGCAGCCGGGACCGCGCTCCTGCCGCCCTTTACTGCGCATGCGGCCGTTGAGCGCGGTCCCGGAATCGGATTTCGGCTGTCAGTCACAGAGGCAGGGGGCGGGGAGAGGGCCATGTAAGACGCCGAGGCCGCTGCCCCCGTGACTTCAAGCCTGACTTGAAGCACGGGGCAGCAGCTGAATATAACATCGATTTCTGACTGAGCATACATGCTGCAAAACTAACAAAAAGTGCATCAGGAAACGACTATACAGCACTATAAGGTACTGTAAACAGCTTAATAGGCGATTTTTGGGTGACAGGTTCCCTTTAACTGTTACAGCTCAAGGGGCGTGTCCTATTTGCTGCTGCTCTCTCCCTGTAACTGTCAGCTTGGGTTGTGTCCCATGCACAGCTCTCGCTGTAACTGTTACAGTAGATCTGGCTATTGACAGGTAAAAGATGGAACTAAGCATGTGTGTCTACTTTTTATTAGGCCTTACTTTGTTTTGCAGCAGACATGATGAGAATGAAATTATAAAAAAATATATACGTGTACATGTGTATAGAACAGCTCCTTTCAGCCTGTGGATGTGAGTGATGGTTTCACTATGTGAACAGTGCCTTTTACTACTTTCTGCAACCACTTCAACCACTGCAACCACTTTTTTTTTATTCCTCTTGTGTAAATACTGTAACCTAATTTCTGATGTTGGTCATTTATTTATTGCAATTTATGAAAGCTTTGGTTTTGCTAGATTATCCTATAAAAGTCTGGGGAAAAGGTATTTACTTTGTTAGAAAGCAGAAATTTTACCAAAGTTATCTGACATTCCTCCAAAGGATAGCATGATCTATAAAGCGATGTAACGTTTACTGCATGGTGCAACAGTTTTACCCAAACATCATGAGAAGCCAGGAAAACTAATTATGCATTACTAAAAAGAGTCAATTACATTGTAACTTGACTGAGGAATTTAGGATGGATAAATAAACTGATTACAGTTTTTAAAGATTGGGGAAGGGGGGGGGGGTACTAGCTCTCCTTGGAGAGAGTGCCTTAATCGGCAAGAGGAGGCTTATAGGCCATATGAGCTCTTAACAAGCTCTCCTTCTAATGCCACCAGATATAAGGCAGCTATCCTATAAGTGTGACCCTTTAACTAAGCCTTGAAACATGACTTGGATAATAAATAAGCCAGCAACTCATCTGCAGACAGCTGTTTCAGGGTGATTGCCCCTCATCAGTGAAGAGCAGATAGTACTAGCTTAACTGGTTGAGAGGCCAAGTCAGGATTTGAGGGGTACTATCTCTACTTGAGGAGAACATCTTGATCGGTGAGAGGAGCCTTATAGGCCTTACATGCTCCCCCCAAATACTGACAGTACAGATTTGACTTGATCATTAGGAGCATTGTCCTGGCAGCCCCTGGTTTTCACCCTTTAACCCTTGTAGGGAGGTCTTGACTTTGCAGCAGTAGAACCACCAAGTCTCTACCTTCTGAAGTAGTTTCTGTGTGGTTGACTGCTGACTCACGTGAATCAAGAGAAATCGGTGCGAAGCACCAAGGAATCGGACAAAGCTGAAATCAGGGATAGGCCGAGGTCAGGGCAGGCAGAGTAAGTGCAATCTGATAAACAGTCCAAAGTCATGGTGAGCAGCAAAAAGTCAATAAAGAGTTCAGGTAGAGATCAGGTCAGGCAGTAAAGGGTCAAATCCAGAAAATAGGCAGAGCTGGTACACAGATAAACATACAAAATTGAAGCACCTTTGCAGGGAACTAGCAAACTTGACAACCTGTTGCTTAGGTACCTTCCCACAGGGGAAGGTGCCTGAAGAACCTCAAATTTGCCAGCTATTGGCTGATGACAAATTGGGTGTGCATGCTGGCCCTTAAGGTGCTGTAGGGAGTTTACACACACCCCCTACAGGCAGAGAAAGACAGGCCTTGTTGGCGAGCAGACTGCAGTCTATATGGAAGGACAGAGTAGGCCCAGCAGCCAGACCCACCAGAAAGAAAGGAACAGCAGAAAGCAGGTATGCATTGATGGGTCTCAGGGGACCAGGGCAGGTGAGCAGATCAGCAGTGGCTGTGGGCTGCTGCTGAATAACTCGTAACTGTTAAGGAACAGATTTATTTTATATTTTCCTATTCAAGGACACATTCAACTGTTTTTTCACATATTGGTATAGTGCCAAGTGATTGGTACAAGGCAAATGTGGTGCCCATATTCTAAAAAGGTTCTAGGTCCTTCACAGGTAATTATGGACCAGTTAGTTTAACTTCTGTTGTGGGAAAAATGTCACCTCAAAAACACATATAAAACCGCCATTACCTTATAGTAGCCACCAGTCTATTCATAATCATATGTTTGATCCGGTAGTCTGATGCTCAATTGCTTAAATAAATGATATTTTAAGCGCCATCAGCACTATCTTGCCGGTCAGCTTCAAGTCAAGGGGGCAGCGGCTTCCTTGCTTCAAGTCAAGGTAAGCACGCCGCCTAACCATCCCCTCTCTTGTTTTATTGACAGCCTGAAGTGCGGCCTGGATCGGAGAAGTCTCACGCATGCTCAGTGTGCTGCTGAAAGCCGGCTAATATCTGCAGCCGGAGACGGGATTGCGCCTTACCAAGGAGTGCACCGCGCATGCGCAAGACTTCTGTATGTCAATCAAACAAGAGATGTGATGGTTAGGGGGTGTTCTTACCTTGACTTGAAGCCGGCAAGATAGCGCTGATGGTGCTTAAAATATATTTTTTTAAACTATTGAGCATAAGACTACCGGATCAAACATATGATTATGAACAGACTGGGGGCTACTATAAGGTAATGCTGGCGGTTTTATATGCATTTTTGAGGTGACAGGTTCCCTTTAAGGACTATATACAGGAGCATGTGACTGTAAATAATATCATAAGTTATAACCAGCATGGCTTTACCAAGGACAGAAGTTGTCAGACTAACGTTATGTATGTATATAGCAGAATTGTATGTGTGTAGCAGAGCTTTTTGCATGTATAGTAGACTGTGTGTGTAGCACAGATGTGTGTGTGTGTGTAGTGGGGCTGTATGTATATAGCTGAGCTGTATCTGTCTGTAGCAGAGTACCTGTGTGTATAGCAGAGCTGCGTGTGTACTAGAACTGTGTGCGCATATGTGTCGCAGACAAATACTTAAAACTAATCTAGCAGAACAAAAAGTATGGCAGGATGCAACAGAGCAATGACAGGAGACACATTTATCTGGATAGATAGATTTAATGAGGTGACCACATGCACCATTTCAGGTTGTTACAATGGTCAGCAGATTACACACTAAGGGCTGTTTCACACGAGCGGATGCCATGCGTGACATCCACTCCGTGAATGACAGCCAAGACCCGATGCAGACTGCAGAGGCACGGAGCAGTAACATGACTGATAATGCTCCGTGCCTCTCTGTGACCTCTTTACTACGAAATCACAGTGAGATAAAGTTGTCACCGTGATTTCGTAGTAAAGAGATCACAGAGAGGCACGGAGCATTATCAATCATGTTAATGCTCCATGCCTCTGCAGTCTGCATCGGGTCTTGGCTGTCATTCACGGAGCGGATTTCACGCACGGCATCCGCTCGTGTGAAACAGCCCTAAGGCCTCATGCACACGACCGTTGTGTGCATCTGTGTCCGTTGTTCCATTTCCGTGATTTTCTGCGGACCCATTGACTTTCAATGGGTCCGTTGAAAACTCGGAAAATACACAGTTTGTCATCCGCGTCCGTGATCTGTGTTTCCTGTCCGTCAAAAAAATATGACCTGTCCTATTTTTGGGACGGACAACGGTTCGCGGACCCATTCAAGTCAATGGGTCAGTGAAAAAACACGAGGCATACAAGATTGTCATCTGCGTCCGTGATCCGTGTCTGTTTTTTTCCTATTATTTTCAAGGCAAACTTGACTTAGATTTTTTTTTTCACTTTTCTGGTCTGGTGATCCTCCAAAAATCAAGGAAGACACACGGAAGAAATAACGGACACGGATCACGGAACAATGGAACCCTGTTTTGCAGACCGTGTGCATGAGGCCTAAGGGTACCAGGAGCTGACCAAAACTATCCCCTTCCATACGTGCTAGCAGGATAATGTTTAAGTGACGTATGGACTCGCGGGGCAGGGATGTAATACTACCACTGGAATATGCAGTTCAGTTCTGGGCAGCAGTCCATGGAAAGGACGCACTGCAGCTGGAAAAAGTACAGAGGAGAGCGACTAAACTGATAAGGGGCATGGAGGGTCTTAGTTATGAGAAAATATTTAAAGAATTACATTTATTTAATCTTGAGAAGAGACGTGGGAGGGGGCATGTTTAACCTATTCAAATATAGATAAATGGGCCATACAAAAAATACAGTGAAAAACTTTTCCATGTCAAATGCCTTCAAAAGACAAGGAGGCACTGCCTCCGACTGGAGAAGAAAAAGTTCAGTCTCTGGATGAGACAAGACTTCTTTACTGTAATAAATATAAATCTGTGGAATAGTCTACCTCAAGACGTGGTCACAGTAGGAACAGTGGACAGTTTTAAAAAGGGTTTAGATGAATTTTTTAAAATAAATGATATTAATGCTTATGAAAATGCGTAAAAGTCTGGGTCTCACTCCCTTTTTCTAAAATTCACATCCTCACCCATCCCTTGGTTGAACTTGATGGACTTTTGTCTTTTCCAACTGTATCAACAATGTAACTACGGTATGTAAGGAACATGTTTACAGGGAGAAGACCCACCTGAAGCAGCCGCACTGGCTGTAATGGTGCCCATCATTCGTTTATATTTGGGGCCGACTACTATCCTCTGAACGGCTGACGTGCCACCGTAGCTTAAAGGGGCTGGTGTTTACATGCCCTATTTGCTGTTCTTTTCTGTGGTAGAAAAGCGCCATCTTAAAGCTGGGCTGTGTCAATGCCTCAGAGCAAAAATGACCATCTTAAAAAATTCCACCATAAAACCCATAGATGAGTCACCCCCTTGCTTATGATTTGTCTAGTCATTTTTTGTAGAATATTCCTATATATTGCCATCTTAATAAGTAGAAATTAAAAGATGAGAGCTAAAAACGCTGTACTTTCACAACTCATGATCACAATGTAGTTTGTTCATTGCTTGTCTTCTGCTCCTAAAAGTTTTGCACAGAATTAGGCTGTTCCTCCTGACTTTCCAAGTTCTGGCTTTAGCAGTGTAAAGTAGATAATAAAAAAGTCCCTTTGCCTTAACCAAGATTTAGTAGTGTGCATACCCGTGGGTAATGAAATTCAGGTATCTGTGTTGAATGAAATTCTTGGGCAATTAATCTTGTTAATTATGGAGATAAGGATGACAGACTGATTGTATTATGAGTGGTAGATAGCATTTTGTGGTTATTACTACTTGAAAGTTTATGTGTGGGGTCAATATAAAACTAGTGTTTATTAGCCATGATGTGACGGACATTTTCCATGGTATATATGATGTGACCATGATGGAATTGCTCAATAAATCAAAACATTTTATGAGCTTGTGTGAACTAGCCATTGCTTTTCTATTGGAAAATGTTTTACAAAGAAGTATATGTATTCTAGTTGGGATTGAAAAAATAAGCGCTGGTGAACAAGAGAGCGATGTATAAAAGGAGAACATTTTTCTGAAGCCCATTTTAAAGGATTAGAACAATAGGTTTTTCAAGGTGAAAATAAAGCAATTTACTGAGCCGTTGTTAGTACGCTAATATCACATATAGAATACTCAGTGTATTAGAAACATGGGGGAAATGTATTATCCATTTGGATTCCAGCTCAGAGACTGTTTGAAAAAGAAGTCACCTCATTGGTAGCCATGGACAAACTCCTCCACCCCTTACTAATGGCTTTATGTGTAAAGATCCTTAAAGGGAGCCTGTCACCAGTTTTATGGTGTCCTAACTAAAGGCAACATAAATAAGTGACTGATTCTTTTAGCAAAATGCTGGCTCACTTTCTTTAATTGACCCAGTCAATCTGCCAACATCTTGTATTGAAAAGCTTCAGCTGATAATGATGAGTCATGAATATTCATGAGCTCCTGACTCTCCCCACCCACCTGCTGCTGAATGACAGTTATTTTCCATAGAAATCAGCAGCAGGTGGGCAGGGGAGTGGCTATAGCTCTGAATTAAATATACGCTGGACTCGATGACCTCACGCTGGACTCCAATCAGCTCATTAGCATGTGGCATGCGGCATCTTTGTGTGTATATTATGAGGTAACCATCTGTCACACCAGTAAGTGAATACATCTAAGGCACTTTTTAGTAGTTAATGATTGTATATAATTAGTTAGATTATAATCAAATATCCACATGACAAGTTCCCTTTAAACTGCCGATCAACATTAAACCAAGTTAATTGGAGCTCATTTAGGAAGCCTTTACAGGGACTGATTAAAACTGTATGCGGGAAGAATGATCGTAACTATGATAGTTTTTCCCCCATACCTTTTTATTATATTGGCAGCACATCTTCAGTTTACAAGGGAGATGTGCTGGTGACCAGTGAGCATTTCTATGCTATAAGATCTGATCAACTGACAAATGATCATTTGCTTTCTTGTGATTATTTGGACAGTTGATGATCAGCAGAACAAATGCTGATTCTGATCATCGACCTACACTCACCTAAAGAATTATTAGGAACACCTGTTCAATTTCTCATTAATGCGATTATCTAGTCAACCAATCACATGGCAGTTGCTTCAATGCATGTAGGGTTGTGGTCCTGGTCAAGACAATCTCCTGAACTCCAAACTGAATGTCAGAATGGGAAAGAAAGGTGATTTAAGCAATTTTGAGCGTGGCATGGTTGTTGGTGCCAGACGGGCCGGTCTGAGTATTTCACAATCTGCTCAGTTACTGGGATTTTCACGCACAACCATTTCTAAGGTTTACAAAGAATGGTGTGAAAAGGTAAAAACATCCAGTATGCGGCAGTCCTGTGGGCGAAAATGCCTTGTTGATGCTAGAGGTCAGAGGAGAATGGGCCGACTGATTCAAGCTGATAGAAGAGCAACGTTGACTGAAATAACCACTCGTTACAACCGAGGTATGCAGCAAAGCATTTGTGAAGCCACAAGACGCACAACCTTGAGGCGGATGGGCTACAACAGCAGAAGACCCCACCGGGTACCACTCATCTCCACTGCAAATAGGTAAAAGAGGCTACAATTTGCACGAGCTCACCAAAATTGGACTGTTGAAGACTGGAAAAATGTTGCCTGGTCTGATGAGTCTCGATTTCTGTTGAGATATTCAAATGGTAGAGTCCGAATTTGGCGTAAACAGAATGAGAACATGTATCCATCATGCCTTGTTACCACTGTGCAGGCTGGTGGTGGTGGTGTAATGGTGTGGGGGATGTTTTCTGGGCACACTTTAGGCCCCGTAGTGCCAATTGGCCATTGTTTAAATGCCACGGGCTACCTGAGCATTGTTTCTGACCATGTCCATCCCTTCATGACCACCATGTACCCATCCTCTCATGGCTACTTCCAACAGGATAATGCACCATGTCACAAAGCTCTAATCATTTCAAATTGGTTTCTTGAACATGACAATGAGTTCACTGTACTAAAATGGCCCCCACAGTCACCAGATCTCAACCCAATAGAGCATCTTTGGGATGTGGTGGAACAGGGAACTTTGTGCCCTGGATGTGCATCCCTCAAATCTCCATCAACTGCAAGATGCTATCCTATCAATATGGGCCAACATTTCTAAAGAATGCTATCAATGCCACGTAGAATTAAGGCAGTTCTGAAGGCAAAAGGGGGTCCAACACCGTATTAGTATGGTGTTCCTAATAATTCTTTAGGTGAGTGTATGTGAAAGGCAGTAGTTTAAAAAAGGCCTTGTTACTTATTGATCTTTCTTTTAGACACTGGAAAAATGAAACATGAATTCTAATTGTTTGCTATGAAGAATAAAACCAATTTGTCTGGCACAGTTCTGATTCACTAGGCCCCCAACTTAGAATCTCACACTTCAAGGGGGAACAAAATAATGAACAGATGAGTCACACTATTCGCTGTGCCATGCCTGCCCATGTATCCTCTATGCATCATAAACACTATGTTATATGTCTCTCTGTGGCTGTATAGTTCCTGGACTGTTGGAACGGATAAATAAAAGTTTTGGACACTTTAAGTGAAAAATAATAATTTTCTAAGAAGTTCTGGCTTAAGAATTGCCCAATGCTTAGCTATTTTTGTCTGTTGAATGTATTTTAATGTTTAAAAGCTGGATGCTGGTGTCAAGATGATAGAAGAAAAGTAATCATATAAAAGACATTGGTTGAATTATATAAGGTTGCTTTTGGAAAATATTACTATGTGGCCATGTATTAGTTACTTACCTTAAACCATTGCTGAAACTTACAAGCATGAAGGTTCTCTTTACACGTTCAACTCTTCCTTGGTGCCTCCTTGTAGTTTTTCATTGTTTTTCTCTACTGAGTGCATATCTTGCAGAGGAAATCTATGGCGTACTATACACGTCAATTTAGCCTTGGCCTCAAGGACAACTTATATATTTTTTCATTACACCTACTATGCCAGTTCAATTTTTGTAGTATTATTATGTATTTAAAGATTTATAAACCCAAGATGAAGACAGACACTTATGTCAGGTGTATCGTAGTTCTTTTCCCAGTCACGTGTTAATTTATCATTTTGTAATGGTAAATGGTCTCCCTAATGTTAAAAGTTTTAATTTAAAAGAAATCGAAAAAAAAAAACAAATGGATCCATTTGGCATTTTATTAAACTTATAATTAACAAACAGTTTTTTGTTAACTTCATGCTTAAAGAGGAGATCCAGTTAATACGGCATGTGACAGAGGTCACCACTCCTCCTGCTGCTCCATGTTCCACACCGCTCACGACCTTCACCACCTCATTCCTCCTGCTGTGGCTGGTGCACACTCCCATTGAGCAAGCATGTTTGAATTTCCTGGCTATTAAAGGAAGTGCATGAGCTAATCTGTCCCCAACCTATAACAATGTTCTCTGAAGTATATATGTTACCTTCCCCTATGGGAAGGTGCCTGAGCAAAAGGTTCCTAGCATATTTAGTTCCTGCAGAGCTCCCATGCCTGACCTCGGTCTGATAATGGTATTGACCCTGTGTCGCATGCCCTGACCTATTTCCTGTTATGCAAGTGGGAGTGGACCCACTGTGCCACTGACTGGCTATACCCTGGAGAGGTGTGACTAAGTAACTACCTGGTCTCTACTAGAGTCTCTGATGGCAAGGATAGGCTTGGGCCATTAGGGTAGTCATCAGGTACCACTCTAGAGCAGTCCCCAGGTCAATGGCAGCTAACCTAGGGGTCAAAGATACTGGTGAAAAGCACAGAGGGGAATTACGTAATCAATAAGACCAGAGTCAGGGCAGGCAGCGATCAAGCAAAGTCCATAATCAAAGTCTAAGGTCAGAGGCAGGCGGCAATCAAGCAAACAAACAAATAAACAGTACAGGACTCAACCAGGAAGTAAGCTCTGGCAGATACAACAGTTTTGTCAGCATGGTGCATGGCAGCAGGAGGGAAAGAGGGATCCTGGCGCCGGTGCCTACGAGTAGCAGCAGCATAGGCATGAACCACTGGACTAACACCTGTTTTACCATATTATATGAACTATACCAGTTCTGACTTTGACCATGCTTCTGCCAGTCCTCTTGGTGCCATGCACTGGTGTTTCTTGATCTGCCAGAGTCAGTAGCCTCTAAATGCAAACTACTCCTAGCAGACTGGAGGCCCCTGCAGCAAAGTCCAGATACCCATATGGGGGTGAAAGGGTGAATACCAGGGGACCACCTTGACAATGCCCTCAGGAGTAGCCTCGTGTCAAAAACCATTCAGTAGTACAGTGAGTCCACACTTGCACTACAGAATCCAGCCTAATATGATCTTCTTATATGTCATAGTTTATGTGAGGAGACATTCATGATCTTTGACTTAAACTGATTTCGGCAATAGTTTGATCTAATCTCGTTGGTACTGCTAGGGGATTTGTTACTGGATATGTGACACAATATTCAAATTCCACAGGTTCTGCTCATTACCTATTTAGTGGTGCTATTTACACCCGCCTCTCACTATAGCCCTTGCGGTTTATATTTGCTTCTGGAGTTCTCAGCTGGTGTTTGGTGGATCTCCTGCTCCCCGTCCGTCTTAAGCTAAGACCTACTCCTTCCCTTTTGTTGTGTGTTCTGGCTAGGCCTCAGGAAAACGCTGGTTCCTGCACCTTGCGCTAGGAACCAGTTATCTTATCTCCATCTCCCTAGCTGAGGGTTTGTTTCAGTTTCAGCTAGGCTTAGGCTCCAGAGCATGAGCACTTCCACCCTAAGGATTTGCTCATGTTGTCAGCAGTCAGAGAAAGGCTCAGGGATTGTCATGTGGTGACCTTTCCCTGTTCCCTAGCTTTGGGGCCTAGCTTGGTGTTTTGTTGCTTTTGTTGTATTTGGTTTGCTTTCCTTCCTTCAACTACCGTGACAGTATGGGGTTGGAAGTATGTATAGGTAATAAATTATCGTAGTAATGATCGTTTAATAGAATATCAATTGACTGGAATGTATTCTCTTTAAACAAGCGCTGATCTACTTGTTATATTGTCAATTGGCGCTTGTTATAACCTGGCATCAGGCCGTCTAATGTTACTGTGGTCACTTCCTTTTAAATGATGTTAAAATGTGCAAATTCTTTAGTGTGTAACTTCCTTAGAAGGAATTCAGCATTATACACTATCACTTTAAAGGGAAAAACTGAGTTTGCTTTGTAGATTAACTTGAATACATTAGTCCATAATGTATGGGTGCATAACGTGTTTTATCATTTCACTTGTGCTTTATATGTACTGCAGAGCAAAACTATCCTTGCTCTTTAATGTAGCCTATAGTTTAGAAATATAGGTAATAATTTGAAGTGGATTCAAAATGACATGCTGCACTGCCAACATCTTATTTCATCTCCCTTAGTGCTAGAACGTCTTGAAGGAATGCATTTTTCTCAGTGTGGGCAAAGAAATTATAACTTTGAAATGTCAATCTTGTTCGGTTCTGAGAGTCTAAGCAAAGAGAGCAGAAATAAATAGAGAAGACCTCTACCTAAATTTAGGATTGTGTAAAAATACTTAAAAGGTCTTTGGTTTTGCCAGCTCCTCCGACTTTATGTGCTGAGTTGGCATATTTTATACGTGTAAAATCATGACCTTAACACAATTTAAGATGCAAACTCAATGAGTCACTAAAATAATTGTGTTGTTTAACCCTTAGGCCTCCTGCACACGACCGTATGGCTTTTTCAGTGTTTTGCAGTCCGTTTTTTCACGGATCCGTTGTTCCGTTTTTTGTTTCCATTGTTGTTCAGTTTTTCCATTCCGTTTTTCTGTATGGCATATACAGTATACAGTATTTACATAGATAAAATTGGGCTGGGCATAACATTTTCAATAGATGGTTCCGCAAAAACAGAACGGAAACGGAAGACATATGGATGCATTTCCGTATGTGTTCAGTTTTTTTGCGGATCCATTGACTTAAATGAAGCCACGGAATGTGATTTGTGGGCAATAACAGGACATGTTCTATCTTTAAACGGAACGGAAATACGGAAACACGGAAACGAAATGCATACGGGGTACATTCAGTTTTTTTTGTGGAACCATTGAAATGAATGGTTCCGTATACGGAACACAAAAAACGGCCAGTAAACGGGGGGAAAAAACGGTCGTGTGCAGGAGGCCTTAGACTTAGATGTAAATGGCAGTTTATTAAGAGGTTGTCCAACTTCATATATGGAGTCATTATTTAAGACCGGCATTTTTAAACCGCTGGTCTTAATACCCCTGCACTGACACTTGATATGCCTAAGTTATGTAGCGGCACCAGCCTCTACATAACTTAGGTGCATCCACTGCTGGCGCCTAACAGCCCTAATTCGACGCCAGCAAACTTGCTCGCATAGATTTATATCATTTTCTATGCCAAAAACTGGTGTAGAAAATGATAAATGAGACGGGCGTGCAGGCTCGCCCTCTTCCACTCTCATGCCAAGTTCCCCTTTTTAGAACTGGTGTACGTGGTGTGGAAGAGGAAGAAGAATCGACTGCAAAATCCCCTTTGTGACCCAATCTGCCACAGATATATACCAAAAAGCGGTGTATATTTAATCATAAATGACCTCCATTGTTCTTTTTTTGTTTAAATACCCCACCTCCAGCAGGACCAGTAGAGGTAAATATACTGATCTCTCACTAAGTTCAAGCTCCCTTACGCCTTGTTCTGACTTCATGGTGACTCCAAGCAGCACCTGACCCAGCAGTGCTGTCCACATGGGGACACGGCAAGGCTGCAGTGGTAAATGTGACCCTGGCTGGCAGGGGGCAGCACTATGCAGGAAAGATTAGGGAAGGGGTCTTGACACTTAGATAGCACTTCATTCTGGGTTTAGTTGGCCTATCTTAACAATATGCTATCACTTTTTTTTTGTGGTAAAGCCCTTTAAACCCTTTAATGGATGGTGATGTACATATATGTAGACGTGAACATGTCTTGACATCCTTACAAAGTTGTACACCTTTATATTTTACAAATAAGAATATATAGACATTGCAAGCCAGATACTCCTGAAGACAAGTATTTGCCAAATAATCTCCATTCAAATGCCCTGAAATTAAATGGGTTTTGTGGGATTTTGATACTGATGACTTATCCTCAGGATAGATCATCAGTATCTGATCAGTGGGAGTCTGACACCTGGGACCCCTGCCGATCAGCTGTTTGGGAAGACATCAGTGCTCCTGTGAGTGCTGCGGCCTTCTCCATGCTTACCAAGCGCAACTTCGTACATTGTATAGCCGCTGTACTTGGTATCTCACTCAGCCCTATTCACTTCACTCCACAGCCGCTATACTATGTACAGTGCTGTGTTTGGTGAGCACGGAGAAGGCCACGGAGCTCACAGGAGTGCCTTCTCAAACAGCTGTTCAGCGGGGTCCCAGGTGTCAGACCCCACAGATTAGATACTGATGACCTATCCTGAGGATAGGTCATCAGTATCAAAATCCTGGAAAACCTCTTTAATATTACCTCTGTGCAGAGACTAAAGTACTAATCAACATTGCTGTAAATGACTAATTACTGTGCAGTTCTGATACCACAAATTGATGGATCTCTAATGGCTTTTTACAGCTTTGGAAATTAGGTTATTGCCTTTTAAAAAGCACATGGGATATTAAAATCATCTTTGTAAATGGAGGTGTTATCTAGTTCATCGTCATAAATATATTGCCGGTACTATTTTATGACCTATATAGTTTGAATAAAGAAAGAACAGCTGGGTATGAAGGGCTGCTAAGATCATCTGATCAACTCAAAGAACTCTGCAGGAAGTTGTATTAATAATAATAATCATAATAAACCTGCTTATAGAACTTGCCAGCAACACGTGAGAGGAGAACAGGATCAGTCATAGGCCTCATGCACACGACCGTTGTGTGCATCCGTGGCCGTTGTGCCGTTTTCCGGTTTTTTTCGCGGACCCATTGACTTTCAATGGGTCCGTGGAAAAATCGGAAAATGCACCGTTTTGCAGCCGAGGCCGTGATCCGTGTATCCTGTCCGTCAAAAAAATATGACCTGTCCTATTTTTTTGACGGACAACGGTTCACGGACCCATTCAAGTCAATGGGTCCGTGAAAGAACACGGATGCACACAAGATTGGCATCTGTGTCCGTGATCCGTGGCCGTAGGTTGCTTTCATACAGACGGATCCGAAGATCCGTCTGCATAAAAGCTTTTTCTGATCTAAGTTTTCACTTCGTGAAAACTCATTTCCGACAGTATATTCTAACACAGAAGCGTTCCCATGGTGATGGGGACGCTTCTAGTTAGAATACACTGCAAACTTTGTACAAGACTGCCCCCTGCTGCCTGGCAGCCCTGATCTCTTACAGGGGAATATGATAGCACAATTAACCCCTTCAGGTGCGGCACCTAAAGGGGTTAATTGTACTAGCATAGTCCCCTGTAAGAGATCAGGGCTGCCCGGCAGCAGGGGGCAGACCCCCCCCCTCCCCAGTTTGAATATCGTTGGTGGCACAGTGTGCGCCCACCATCCCCCCCCCTTCCTCCCTCTATAGTTAAAAATCGTTGGTGGCACAGTGTGCGCCCACCATCGCCCCCCCCCTTCCTCCCTCTATAGTTAAAAATCGTTGGTGGCACAGTGTGCGCCCACCATCGCCCCCCCCCTTCCTCCCTCTATAGTTAAAAATCGTTGGTGGCACAGTGTGCGCCCACCATCGGCCCCCCCTCTCTCTATAGTAGTAACAACCATTGGTGGCAGTGTGCGGCCTCCCATTCCCCCCCCCCCCACCCCCACCACAGTAGAAGATTCATACTTACCTGCTTGCTGCTGCGATGTCTGTGACCGGCCGGGAGCTCCTCCTACTGGTAAGTGACAGTTCTTTAGCAATGCGCCGCACAGACCTTTCACTTACCAGTAGGTGGAGCTCCCGGCCGGTCACAGACATCGCAGCAGCAAGCAGGTAACTATGAATCTTCTACAATTGTACTATTGCTAAGTAACCATGACAACCAGGGATGCAGTAGCTTCCTGGTTGCCATGGTTACCAATCGGAGCCCCAGCGATTAAACTGGGACTCCGATCGGAACTCCGCTGCCACCAATGATGGGGGGGGGGGGGGAATGGGAGGCCGCACACTGCCACCAATGGTTGTTACTACTATAGGGAGAGGGGGGGCCGATTGTGGGTGCACACTGTGCCACCAACGATTTTTAACTATAGAGGGAGGAAGGGGGGGGCCCGATGGTGGGCGCACACTGTGCCACCAACGATATTCAAACTGGGGAGGGGGGGGGCTGCCCCCTGCTGCCTGGCAGCCCTGATCTCTTACAGTGCGGCACCTGAGGAGTTAATTGTGCTGATCACGGCCCCCTGTAAGAGATCGGGTGCTGCCAGGCAGCAGGGGGCAGTCATGTACACAGTTTTTCAGTGTATTCTAACCTGAAGCGTCCCCATCACCATGGGAACGCCTCTGTGTTAGAATATACTGTCGGAAATGAGTTTCACGATGTAGCTCATATGCGACAGTATATTCTAACATAGAGGAGTTCCTATGGTGATGGGGACGCTTCAAGTTATGTTCGGGTGTCCGCCTGGCCGTGCGGAGGCAAGCGGATCCGTCCAGACTTATAATGTAAGTCAATGGGGACGGATCCGTTTGAAGATGACACACTGTGGCTCAATTTTCAAACGGATCCGTCCCCCCATTGACTTTCAATGTAAAGTCTGGACGGATCCGTCTGAGGCTATTTTCACACTTTAGAAATGTTTTAACAATATAATGCAGACGGATCCGTTCTGAACGGAGCCACCGTCTCCATTATGAACACAAGTGTGAAAGTAAAGGGACTCCTGACTTTACATTGAAAGTCAATGAGGACGGATCCGTTTGCAATTGCACCATATTGTGTCAACGTCAAACGGATCTGTCCCCATTGGCTTGCATTGTAATTCAGGACGGATCCGTTTGGCTCCGCACGGCCAGGCGGACGCCAAAACGACTTTTTTTTCATGTCCGTGGATCCTCCAAAAATCAAGGAAGACCCACGGACGAAAAAACGGTCACGGATCACGGACCCACGGACCCCGTTTTTGCGGGCCGTGAAAAAAAACTGTCGTGTGCATGAGGCCATAGTCTGTGTTATATCAAATATAGCAATTAGTTATCAAAAAGTTGTGTGCAAGTTGCGTGGCCGACTGTCGACTCAGAGATGGAGAAACAAGGGAGAGCTTTTACGCACATGTACTCTGTGGTTCTCTTAAAGGGGAGCCCCTTTTCATATGTGCAGACAAAGGTTAAAAAAAGAATCATCTGTCACTGGCCTTCAGATTTCAGCCCTGAGCTCTCTTGTCCTGTGCTTCTGGTCCCCTCTGGACTGGAAGTATGACATGCTGTCCACATGCACATCATCGCTGGCCTCAACAGTGACGTGAGCAGGCATGGCACATCATCCCTGCCACAACTGAAGCCATTGATTAGCTGTCAGTAGTGATGCGCATGTAGATGGCCATCAAAAATCTAGTCCAACGGGGACTGGAAGCAGAGGAGAAGGGAGCTCGGCGCTATAACCACTGATAGGTGAGGTTTTGTTTTAATACACACCCTGTCTGCAAATATGGAAAAGGGTTCCGGGTCTCGGAAAACCCTATAATTCCCATTGACTGCAATTGCAGTACGCCGCCTTGCAGGGTATTGCGATGTGAGGTCACGGTTAATGGGCAAACGAGGGTTACTCACAGTTTGTAGGGAGACCCTGGGCAGGCGTACAGTAGTGATGGAGAGGGTGGCACAGGAGACCTCTGGGGCACTCTCTGTATTTAGGGACCAGGCCTGATGGTGGATGAGGTGCCCTGGATGTTGCAGGTGTTTAATGTGCCTAGGGCAAGATCCTTTAAGATTCGTGACGCCAGTGCCTGTAACGGTGGCACACAGATTTATAGGAGTAATAAGTGAGAAACACAGTGTTGTGGTGAACCAAACTTTCTTTACTGGAAACAGTTCAACTTTATACAGTCTTTTGCAAGTTCCAGATAATGCAGCAGTTATAAGCAGGCTTTCACATAAATGTCAGGTAATGTTCTTTGCAAGATACTCAGAGGGTAAAAACAACACTCGCAGACCAGGCTGCACTATTCCTCAGATATCCTGGCTGTCTGTATCCCAAGGCCCGTATGCCCTAATGCTGGCTTTTATCCTTGGTAGCAATCCTCCTCAGGTATACAGTACAGACCAAAAGTTTGGACACACCTTCTCATTCAAAGAGTTTTCTTTATTTTCATGACTATGAAAATGGTAGATTCACACTGAAGGCATCACAACTATGAGATAACACATGTGGAATTATATACATAACAAAAAAGTGTGAAACAACTGAAAATATGTAATATTCTAGGTTCTTCAAAGTAGCCACCTTTTGCTTTGATTGCTGCTTTGCACACTCTTGGCATTCTCTTGGTGAGCTTCAAGAGGTAGTCACCTGAAATGGTCTTCCAACAGTCTTGAAGGAGTTCCTAGAGATGTTTAGCAAGATGCTGTGGTAGCCATGCTGGTTCAGTATGCCTTCAATTTTGAATAAATCCCCAACAGTGTCACCAGCAAAGCACCCCCGCACCATCACACCTTCGCCTCCATGCTTCACGGTGGGAACCAGGCATGTAGAGTCCATCCGTTCACCTTTTCTGCGTCGCACAAAGACACGGGGGTTGGAACCAAAGATCTCAAATTTGGACTCATCAGACCAAAGCACAGATTTCCACTGGTCTAATGTCCATTCCTTGTGTTCTTTAGCCCAAACAAGTCTCTTCTGCTTGTTGCCTGTCCTTAGCAGTGGTTTCCTAGCAGATATTCTACCATGAAGGCCTGATTCACACAGTCTCCTCTTAACAGTTGTTCTAGAGATGTGTCTGCTGCTAGAACTCTGTGTGGCATTGACCTGATCTCTAATCTGAGCTGCTGTTAACCTGCGATTTCTGAGGCTGGTGACTCGGATGAACTTATCCTCTGCAGCAGAGGTGACTCTTGGTCTTCCTTTCCTGGGGCGGTCCGCATGTGAGCCAGTTTCTTTGTAGCGCTTGATGGTTTTTGTGACTGCACTTGGGGACACTCAAAGTTTTCCCAATTTTTCGGACTGACTGACCTTAATTTCTTAAAGTAATGATGGCCACTCGTTTTTCTTTACTTACCTGCTTTTTTCTTGCCATAATACAAATTCTAACAGTCTATTCAGTAGGACTATCAGCTGTGTATCCACCTGACTTCTCCACAACTGATGGTCCCAACCCCATTTATAAGGCAAGAAATCCCACTTATTAAACCTGACAGGGCACACCTGTGAAGTGAAAGCCATTTCAGGTGACTACCTCTTGAAGCTCATCAAGAGAATACCAAGAGTGTGCAAAGCAGCAATCAAAGTAAAAGGTGGCTACTTTGAAGAACCTAGAATATGACATATTTTCAGTTGTTTCACACTTTTTTGTTATGTATACAATTCCACATGTGTTAATTCATAGTTTTGATGCCTTCAGTGTGAATCTACAATTTTCATAGTCATGAAAATAAAGAAAACTCTTTGAATGAGAAGGTGTGTCCAAACTTTTGGTCTGTACTGTATATACCTTGCTTTAGGTTAATAATCCTTCTGCCCTTCAGCTTACTTGTCTAGCTGGAACAACGGCTCTGCTCTGCTCTGGTTAGGGAACTTGGTTTCTCCCAGGGGGTAAACTCTTCTCTTGGGGTGAATCTTCTGAGCTAACTGAGGCTCAGGAACTTCAGGCAGGCTAGACTGCACTTACTAGCCACCTGGACTGCACTGCACTCCCCTGTCTGGGCCTACCTATATATACTCAGGGCTCTCTAGCTCCCTCTAATGTCTGGGAGGCTGAACTACACCCTAATAGGCCTGCTACCCAGATAACACAGGGAAATTAACATAAAATCATCACATTAATACCATAGTCATATTAACCCTTGTATAGTGCCCAAATTTACCTAGTGGGACACTACACAATGAAGAAAGCTCTTCTCGTCTGCCATCTGATATCTGCTGCCAAATGGTTCTGCCAACAAATGTGCCTTCGAGAGAGACTATGTTAAAGCGTGTTTCTTGTACCACATTACTGACTCATAACTATGAAATAACCAGAAATAGAAGTTAACTTTGAGTTTCTTTGACTTTCGATAAACCACCTCAAGATTCTAGCAGTGAAAGACATTTTCATTAAAGTTTGACCTATGTCGGAGATATTGGAGAAATCATATCAGTGTAAAATATCTCACCAAAGCCGTAAAGTAAATAATAGAATGTCATAATCAAAATTATATAGATATTGTACGTCATGAATCTAATCCAAACATTCTGTTTATGAAGGGTTAAAAGGGCATCTCAAAATCTAGTGCATTTTTTTTATAATAGTTTTTTTTCAATTATAACTTTTGACTGACTTATGAATTGAATGGCAGAGCTAAAAAAAAAGAATTATTCATAGAAGACTATGAATAATAATTGCTGAAATGATTTTTGGTGCTACTAAACAATATAAAACTATCATGAGAGCGGCTGATTCAGTGCTTGATAGGTTCTTAATGTCGAAAGGCGTGAGGCATTGTAATACCAAACTCACGACTGAATGTGCCAAGAAAGCAGCAAGCTATATCTGAGAAAGTGCAGGGAACCACAACCACATGCTGAACGCAATGAAAATGTGAAACTAAATGTCAGATCATTATGTCGATGAAATACTTTGGTCATTCTAGCAATACACGTCAGGATTGGAACAACTTAAAAAAAAATGTAAGCTTGATTTCAAGGGAGTCTGTCTTCAGATTCACGCTGTGTGAAATACAGGTGCCATGAAGCAGTGGCAGACTCGCTCAGTACGAAGAAACGCTGCGTCCTTTAGAGCATTTTTGAAGAGCCAGGCATGGGGAGAAGCTCCACTGGGTGGCATCCAGCTTCCTCCCACACAGCTCTGCTTGATTGACAGCTCTCTCCCTATAACATTCCGTTTTTAATTCTGGATTACAAATGACCCCTTCCCTGTCTACAAGTATGTATCAGTACCGACAGAGTGACACGCTAGGCGAGCAGCAGGGCCATCTACAACTCCACACCGCACAGTTTGGTGCCGTTTTCTTTAGCCAATACAAAGAATAGATACAAAAAGAGAGGTGGAAGTGGCCTTTTAATATTAAAATATTGTAATATTCTTAGCTCTGGAAGTACTGGCATCAATGTTTGCCTTCTGGGCTTCTGCATGACCAAGAGTGTAGTCGTCCACTGACTGCAAAGTGTGTTGCTAGGAAACAGCCGGAACAGAAAGGGATCTGTCAGCCGATTTCACAAAACAAACTGAATACATTACTACAAAGATCTCACAGACCTCGCAAACTTACTGGCATACCTACATTGAAAAGTAGAGGCAAACTGCTATAATGTTCATCTTAATATCAGACGGGAACAGGGGTTTATACGGGCACTCTGACATGAAGTTTCATAACAAGCACTCCTGCCTCATCAGGTCTAAGAGATCTATTTAATAGTGTGTGCCATGTGTATTGTGAAATCTGGGGACAGGTTCTCTTTTAGGCTACTTTCACACCTGAGTTTTGGCTTTCCGTTTGTGAGATCCGTTTAGGGCTCTCACAAGCGGTCCAAAACGGATCAGTTTTGCCCTAATGCATTCTGAACGGAAAAGGATCTGCTCAGAATGCATCAGTTTGCCTCCGATCAGTCTCCATTCCGCTCAAGACGAAACTGAGCCAAACGAATCCGTCCTGGCACACAATGTAAGTCAATGGCGACAGATCCGTTTTCTGTGACACAATCTGGCACAATAAAAAATGGATCCGTCCCCCATTGACTTTAAATGGAGCTCATGATGGATCTGTCTTGGCTATGTTACAGATAATACAAATGAATCAGTTCACGCGGTTGTATTATTGTAACGGATCTGTTTTTGCAGATGCATGACGGATCCGCCCAAAACGCAAGTGTGAAAGTAGCCTTAGATACAGTTTCTGCTACATAGAAAAGACAATTGCCCAGATTTACTAATCTTAGGCTACTTTCACATCTGCCTTTTCCTTTCCGGTATTGAGATCCGGCAGAAGACCACAAAACCGGTGGAAAACGCTTCAGATTCGTCCCCATTCATTGTCAATGGGGACAAAACTGACCTGAATGGAACGCAGTACACTAGAATGCATTCCGTTCCATTTCATTGCGTTCCCATGACTCACACGAGCAGCGTTTTTGAGTGCGTCATGGGATACTGATCAAGACGCATTTTTTGGACATGAAATAAAACAATACTGCTCCCATTGACTTTTTTTTATAATTTTTTTATATAAGTCTTTATTATATTTTTCCAAACATTTACAATTTTCCAATAAATAACATTTTTACATCCATATCTAATTATTCATATTCAGTTTTACATATTTATATATATTGCCCCTCCCCCCTCCAACCCCTCAACCCCCCCACCGCCTCCCCATCCTCCCGTTTCCCCCGTACCCACTGCTCCTATTGACTTTAAATGGGTTTAGTGCCGGATCCGTCTTGTTAATTTGGGATATAACCCAAACGGATCTGTTCTAAAGGAATGCAGACAGTCGTATTATATACCCGATGCGTTTTTGCTGATACCTTGACGGATCCAGCAAAGAGGCGATGGGAAAGTAGCTTTATAGATGTAGTAAATTTAGACAGGCTGCCTAGGCCTGCACCACATGTATCACAGTGGCCCAGGCTGGCTGTTAACTCTGGTGCAGGCTTGCCCACTTTTGTCTACCCCCCTATATAGCAACTTTTGGTTGGCCTGCTTTGAGACAAAATTTTATTCCACAATTGTAGCACAATTTCCGTGCAAAATGGCACCTCTCAGGCCATGCTTCTTTCTCTTAAAGCATTGCCACCTCCTCATAAGCTCCCTTTTCACGCAAGTCAGGAAAAAAAAGTGTAGAAACCCTATCAAATTGTGCAAAAATTGCACCAATTTACACCATTTTTTAGACAGACTCTGGGTGCAGACACATTAGTAAATCTGGGCCAAAGCTTAAAGAAATGGAGCATGAATGCTGTCTGTATATTCACTCTCATATGGGGTAGTCCCGTAGACTTTGAATTAAGCATCAATGTGCCAAGTTCAACCAATGCTCCATTCAAATGGGGACATTGGAGCCCTGTTCTTATGAACGGTGGGTGTCAGACCACTAGATCCTTATTACCTATTCTGTGGTTAGGTAATATGGTTCTGGGACAACTACCTTAAAGGGGTTATCCCATGACTAATGTAAAATATGAAAATCAGACATCATATTGTACACGACAAAGCTAGAAAAAGCCCTGTACCTCAGATGGATCCAGAGATCTCCCCATTCATTGCTCTGCTAGATTTATATCAAGCTGATAGCTCAAGGGGAGGGTCTATTCTACTGCAGCTAAGGGGGCGTGTCTTAGCTCTCCCTATCACAGCTCAAGGGGAGTGTATTTTCTGCTGCAGCTCAGGGGGCGTGTCTTAGCTCTCCCTATCACAGCTCAGAAGGCATTTGAAGAATGAGCAGGCCATGTCAGTGAGCAGGTCAAAAAATAAGAAAAAAACAAACAGCAGGTGGTGCTATACAGATACATTGTATTGAATAGCTCAGTGGCTATGCTAAATTTTTAATTACATGCAATTTCAAAAGTGTTCAGATCCAGGTACTGGTTTGAAAACGGTATAATATGGAACAACCCCTTTAAAGAGCATTTTCTATAATACAGGGTGGCCCATGAAAAAGTAGCCCGCCTCCAGTGATAGTATGGTAAGATGTAGAAAGCGGTCCCTGTCACAGCACGGTTCACTGTGTTGCTTTCCGTGTAGGCTGGCTGCATGCACCCTTGCATACTGGCTGCAGGCTGAATTCCTGTGCAGGCTGCTTGCGGGATCAGTGAACTCACCTGTGGACGTTGCTATCCCATGTCAGTCTGTCTGCGATTTCACGGGTTGGTTGTGCTCTGGTGTACTGCCTGCGGGTGTCTCGGTGTATGCTGGTTGCCAAGGGCAATGGCCTGTGCTGCAGTCTGTCTGTTATGGTCGTTTCTGGATTCTGGTTCTGTTGGGGTTAACTCCCCTGTTCTGTGGCTGGGTGGGGCTTCTCAGGTGCCTCGTTATGCAGCTTTAAGTTCCTGGGAGCTGTGGGGCTTGTAGGTTGCATTCTGCATCTTGTATCTTGTTTATGCCATGTCCTATTCTGTCTGTACCTGCAATGTATTCTGTTATGTTATGTTCCTGGTCTGTTCTCTGAGCACCTAGCAGGGCGTAACTGCGTCTGAGAGCCTGGCGGTGCTTAGCTGCTTCCGATGTATCCTGTCCCATGTCTGTCCTGTAGTGCCTCTGGCTTCTGTCCCTGTTCTGTTCATGTCAGTTTCTGTCCATGTCTGTATCTGCTTGTTTTATGTCCGCCTTTGGAAGAGGGTCCCTGTGTGCAGCTCTGCCTGGGGCCGCTTAGCTTCTATCGCTTGCGGCGCAGGTAACTGCTTCTGCCTTTGCTATGCCTTGCCTGTCTGTGGATCTGTATCCGATTCTGTATCTGTATTGGTATCACTGTCTGACTTTGCTGGTACCATTGTTGGTATCTTCTGGTCTTCTGGACCAGCTGCCACTGACTCAGTTTAGGCTCTGGAGTTGCCCCTGGCAACTACCATCGCTCAAGTCTATCCTCACCACCAGAGGCGCTAGTGAAGACCTGGTGTTGCTTAGTTACGCCCCTCCAGAGTATTGCCAGTCAGTGGCACAGTGGGTACACACTCACTGATTCGTTACAGTCCCCTTTTACGTCTTTGCATCTTTGGGCGCATCAGATTATGTTGATACTGCTTGTGATGCTGCAGATAGTGTTTGTGATGTTTTCCTTGAGTTCATCCAGAGTATGTGGATTGTTAGAGGACACTTTCTGTTTTAAATTTCCCCACAGATAATAATTGCATGTGGACAAGTCTAGGGAATGTGGTGGCCACAACCCCTTGCTCATAGTTTGCTCCTCTGTTAACAGTTCATGAACCCGTAGTTGTCGCATATTGCCCCATCTTGTTGGAACAAGCAGGACATTTTTTCTTCTGCAGCATCTCCGATGAAGAGCTGCAAGCAGTGTCAGCCAACATGCTCAGGGATGCATAGACCTGAGCGGGGACCACTTTCAGCCTCTTTTGTGACTTGTGGGCAATAAAAAAAAAAACAATCCACTTGCTCGTTCTTCATGTCATACTATCAATGGAGGCGGGCTACTTTTTCGTGGCCCACCGTGTAGAATGTTTTTGAATGAACCTCCATTAGTAGGTAGAGTAAACTGTTCATAAAAATGCAGATCGAAACTTATATTATCAGGAACAAATCAAGCAATTCTGATAGTACCGTAGAAAGGACTTGCTATGTAACTAATTCCCTAACTAACTAACATACTAATAGGATCACCGAAGAACCTCTACTTCACTAGTTTATTGAGAACCTGAAGGGCTAAGCAGTATAATAATAATTCAGTTTTACCACTGAGAAACATGTGTGTCCTCTGCCTCCTCCACACAGGAAATGTTTTTTTACAACTAAATTATTAATCAAGAGCTGAAATGAGTCCCTCAACTCAGACCCATCTGTACCAGAACTGTGTCTGTCACTGGGAAGTTCACTTAGGAGAAGAGCCGGGACAGATCTGTACTGCAGTTTCTCCAGCTAGTCTCCAGCTTATGGCCGAGCAATGTGCAATCTGTTTAGTACATTAAGGCAACTGTTCCCAGGGCACCTTATTCATTTGTTTGTAATAAAGAACACATCTGTAGCCTTATACTGGCCTCTGGACAGCATTACTTCATCGGGACTCGAGTGGATGGAAGCCAAATGGGCGCTCTTGTTCTGTGGGATGCTCTGGTCTGAAAGCTGCCCATTCAGAAGAGTGACGACGAGTACTGATCCAAAATTACACTGAGCAGACACAAAGTAGCTGAGGGCATACCAAAGCATCGGTGAAATATATCAAACCACATTCCTGTAAAAGTTCCTATGAGACTAATACTGAGCGGTAATGCTTATCAGTCATCATCCATATATCTGTGCAGTAACAGAACACCTATTACACTATCAATAAGATAAAAACACGCAAAATACATTTTTACATTATTATCACCATATGGGTATAATCTATATAATCTGCATTGCATACAATCAGCTACACTCATAAACATGTTATACCTTATGCTTCTATCAGCCTTGGGTGGACACATTGGGCAGTGGACACTCATTTGTCAGTGTATTCACACTAGAACGAATAACAGAATTCAGATTTCCTAGAAAATCTGATAGTTTGATGAGAAATATTTACAAACAGGGAATTTCAAAGTTTTTCTTAAAATAAAATGATTGCAAAATATTGTGAAAACTTCAGTAATTTCATAGGGACTTCTAGTTCTTCAAAACTGATGGTAGATCAGTTGGGGTCAATCTCTGGACACCTTTACTAAATATCTGTTCAAAGATCCTACAGCACCCTGGAGAACACCGTGTCTCTTTATTTTTTAGAAGGCTCTGCTCTGCTCTGTACTTTTAGTAGCAGCTACGCCTGGTATTACACCTTCATGACCGTCACAGCTGCACGACCACTACTAAAAATACGGAGCTCTGCTGTATGGAGCAGTGTGCAAAATGAAGGGGACCTGGTGCTCCAAGGAAAGCCGTGGCCCTTCAAACATCTGATCGGGGGCTGAGCTGCACGACCACTAATAAAATGCGGAGCAGTGCTGTATGGAGAAGTAGCATGCAAAATGAAGGGGACCTGGTGCTCCAAGGAAAGCCGTGGCCCTTCAAACATCTGATCAGGGGCTGAGCTGCACGACCACTAATAAAATACGGAGCTCCGCTGTATGGAGCAGTGTGCAAAATGAAGGGGACCTGGTGCTCCAAGGAAAGCCGTGGCCCTTCAAACATCTGATCGGGGGCCGAGCTGCACGACCACTAATAAAATGCAGAGCAGTGCTGTATGGAGAAGTAGCATGCAAAATGAAGGAAAGCCATGGACCTTCAAACAGCTGATCAGAAAGGATTGCCAGATATTGGATCCACAGCAACCAATCAATGTTGGCTTATCCTAAGGATAGACCATCAATTTTAAACAACAAGAAAGCTTATGTTTTGGGGCTCATACATTATTTTATGAATTAAAATCAAGCTATCGGTGACCAGAATTGGAAGTCATTATGTTCTTCCTCTAGAAACATATTCTGCTACATTACAAGTTTCAGTGATAATCAGTAAGAGGCGATTTATAAAAATGCTGATATGATGTTTCCTTACTTGCTTCATTATTCTCCAGAAACTGACCTCTTGGGTTCTCTAAATACAGGTCTCACTTTAAGCTAAACAAATCCCTAAAGGGCCAGTCTGGAGCAAGAGGATGCCTTTAATCAGAAGAAATAACCAATGGGGTAATAAAACAGCAGATTTAGCCTATATCGTAAAGGGGCATTTGCCCTAGGACTTCTTTTATTTTGGGAACATCTTGGCTGTAGTATTGCTTGAGCCCTACTGTGGGGCACTTGTTTATTGCATGGCATTATTGTGTAGGCCTTCTGTTTACAGTACTATTATTTGGCACTGAATTGTGGTGTTATTTAGGCAATTATTTGCGAAATATTATGGTGCTTCTATTTTTGTCCATCTAAAATGGAGGTCCCATTGCATATCCTCTCTTGACATTGATCTGGCCCCAATCGAAGTACAGCCTTAAAGGGGTTATCCCATGACATATATAAAAAATGAAAATCAGGCATAGACAGATTGCCATAGTACATGGCAATCTCTTTTTAACCAAGCTAGAACCAGTACTGTGCCTGACATGGATCCAGAGGTATCCCAATTCATTGCTAAGTTGGATTTATATCAAGCTGGCAGCTGAAGGGGGTGTCCTTTCTGCGGCAGCTCAGGGGGTGTCTCCATTCTGCTGCAGCTCTCTCCCTATCACACCTCAGGCAGTTGAAGGATGAAACTGAGCATGTGCGGCCAGCTCAGTGAGCAGGACAAAGAAACAAGAAAAAAAAACTGCAGGTGGCGCTATACGATACATTTTGTTGAATAACTCAGTGGCTATGATACATTTTTAATGACACGCAATTACAAAAGTATTCAGATCCAAGTGCTGGTTTAAAAACTGTAGAATTTTTTCATGGGACAACCCCTTTAATGTATCTGTGACATGATTATTACAGGGAATATGTCAGTGCTTTAATGACGAGTCGTCTTCCATGGCAGCATTTCTTTACCGATATGTCATTTTACTATGCTGCTTTTGGGCTGAGACCTACCCAATTAAGAAATGTAATCATTATAGAATTGGTGGGGTCTGACATCTTCCACCACCACCTTTCAGCTGATTGCAGTTGTGCTTCTGGTTCTGTTCTCTGGTTCCGGTGCCAGTGGGTGCTACAAACAGCTGGTTGTGGGGGCTGCCAGGTGACACCACAGATCTGATACTGACAACCTATCCTAGCCCCTTCAAGACCAGGCATATTTTCATTTTTCCGTTTTTTATTTTTCCTCCTCATGTTCCAAAAGCCATAACTTTTTTATTTTTCCGTTCACATAGCTATATGAGGGCTTATTTTTTGCGGGACAAGATGCATTTTTTAATGCCACCATTTAATTTACCATGTCTTGTATTAGAACAAAGGAAAAAAAATATTTGTGTGTCAAAATTGAAAAAAAATATGAATTCCACCAAGGTTTTTGGGGTTTTGATATCACAGAGTTCACTATGCACTAAAAATGACCAGATATTCTTATTCTGCGTCTGAATACAAATGCGGCGATACCAAACTTGAACAGTTTTTATTTGTTTTAGTACTGAAAAAAAAATGATAACCTTTTTTGGGGGGACAAAATGACAAAAAAAACGGTGAATCGCGTGTTTTTCATTTTTTTTCCTGTTACTACGTTCACATCACAATAATTTTTTTTAAAATATTTTAATAGTTGAGACATTTTCAGACTCGGCGATACCCAATATGTTTATTTTTTTATTGTTTATGTATTTTTTATATGTAAAATTGGGAAAGGGGGGGGGTGATTCAAACTTTGAATATATTGGTGTTTTTTTTACTTTTTTTTTAACTTTATTTAACTATAGAGGCCTTGTACATGGGATCTTTTGATCCCCTCTCCTATTCACCATAATAGAGATTTCACTGCAGGGACTCCGATCGGAAGGAAGATGGAGACGCATCACTTCACAGGTGCCGAGATCAGCCTTGATCGCGGCACCTGAGGGGTTAAATGGCAGATTGCGCGTATGGAGTGGGCTCACTGCAGAGGCCCGCTCCATGCATCCTCTGTCACGCAATGACGTACCTGTATGTCATAATGTGTGAGGGGGTTAGATACTGTAGGTCATCAATATCTGAAACCTGGAAAACCCCTTTAAGGTTGCTTTTTGGTTCTATCTATCTATCTGTCTGTCTATCTGTCTGTCGGTCTGTTTGTCTGTCTATCTATCAGTCTATCATATATCTATCTATTTTCATCTATTATCTATCTCCTATCTATCTCCTATCTATCATCTATCTAATATCTATCTATCTCATATCTATCTATCTCATATCTATCTATCTATCTCATATCTATCTATCATCTATCTATCTCATATCTATCATCTATCTAATATCTATCTATCTATCTCATATCTATCTATCTCCTATCTATCTATCTATCTATCTATCTATCTATCTATCTATCTATCATCTATCTATCTCATATCTATCATCTATCTATCTCATATCTATCTATCTATCTATCATCTATCTAATATCTATCTATCTCATATCTATCTCTCTATATCATATCTATCTATCTCATATCTATCTATCTATCTCATATCTATCTATCATCTATCTATCTATCTCATATCTATCTATCTATATATCTCATATCTATCTATCTATCTATCTATATATCTCATATCTATCTATCTATCTATCTATCTATCTATCTATCTATCTATATATCTCATATCTATCTATCTATCTATCTATCTATCTATATATCTCATATCTATCTATATATCTATCTATCTCATATCTATCTATCATCTATCTATCTCATATCTATCATCTATCTAATATCTATCTATCTCATATCTATCTATCTATCATCTATCTATCTCATATCTATCTATCTATCTATCTATCTATCTATCTATCTATCTATCTATCATCTATCTATCTCATATCTATCTATCATCTATCTATCTCATATCCAGTGGCGTACATATAGGGGTCGCAGGGGTCGCAGTTGCGACCGGGCCCGGCACCTCAGGGGGCCCGGCCGCCTGCGGACCCCTGGCCCCTGCTGCAGCTGCGTCTGGCATCTGATAATCTTCCCATTCCAATACCAGTTAAGTTGCCCCCGCCCCCCTCCCTCCTCCTTGCGGCCGGCGCCGGGCCCGTGAACTACCGCGAGACCTGTGCGAACTCCCGTGCAGGTCTCGCGAGAACATGCGCGCGTGGCGCCCGCCTGAAGTCAGACCGGGATCCGGAAGGACTGAAAGAGGATGAGAAGAACTGCAGACGGTAAGTAAGAAAAGAGGGGGGGGAGGGAGGAGGAGGAGCGGACCCTGGCAGCCCGCAACAGTGCACACTGAGGCCCCCAGCCCCCCAGGCATTACCCCCAGGCATTACCCCCTGGCAGATGACCGGGGGGGGGGCCCACAACTCGTCTCTGGCAGCAGGAAAAGCCCGCACACTGAGGCCCCCAGCCCCCCAGGCATTACCCCCAGGCATTACCCCCTGGCAGATGACCGGGGGGGGGGGCCCACAACTCGTCTCTGGCAGCAGGAAAAGCCTGCACACTGAGGCCCCCAGCCCCCCAGGCATTACCCCTGGCAGAAGACCGGGGGCAGGGGGAGGGTAATTACAGACTACAGTCACTGCCACTAGTCTCTGGCAGGAAAAGCCCGCAACAGGGCACACTGAGGCCCCCAGCCCCCCAGGCATCCCCCCTGGCAGATGACCGGGGGAGGGTTTACAGTCACTGGCACTCGTCTCTGGCAGGAAAAGCCCGCAACAGGGCACACTGAGTCTGACTGTAAACCCTCCCCCGGTCATCTGCCAGGGGGGATGCCTGGGGGGCTGGGGGCCTCAGTGTGCCCTGTTGCAGGCTTTTCCTGCCAGAGACGAGTGGCAGTGACTGTAGTCTGTAATTACCCTCCCCCTGCCCCCGGTCATCTGCCAGGGGGGATGCCTGGGGGCCTCAGTGTGCCCTGTTGCAGGCTTTTCCTGCCAGAAATGAGTGCCAGTGACTGTAGTCTGTAAACCCCCCCTCCCCCAGTCATCTGCCAGGGGGGATGCCTGCGGGGCTGAGGGCCTCAGTGTGCCCTGTTGCTGTGGGCTTTTCCTGCCAGAGACGAGTGCCAGTGACTGTAAACCCTACCCCCCCCCCCCCCCCCAGGGTCAACTGCCAGGGGCCATCTGCCTTGCTTTGATGGGATTGCCAGATTGGGGCCTGGGCTGATCTGATCATCTGAGGGGCGGTAGTGGGGGTAGGTGCGGCGGCGGGTTGGGGGGGGGGGGGCCCATGGATCAATTTCGCACCGGGGCCCCATGGATTGTGTGTACGCCACTGCTCATATCTATCTATCTCTCTATATCATATCTATCTATCTATCTCATATCTATCTATCTATCATCTATCTATCTATCTATCTATCTATCTATCTATCTCATATCTATCTATCATCTATCTATCTATCTATCTATATATCTCATATCTATCTATCTATATATCTCATATCTATCTATCTATCTATCTATCTATCTATCTATCTATCTATCTCATATCTATCTATCTATCTATCTATCTATCTATCTCATATCTATCTATCTATCTATCTATCTATCTATCTATCTATCTATCTCATATCTATCTATCTATCTCATATCTATCTATCTTTCTACTATCTGTCTGTCTATCTATCTATCCATTCAGCATCATCTCTTGAGACAATTGCACTGTAGTATATATGGTCATCTTGCACCCTCCCTTTTTACGCCATATCTGTTAATAGAAGTGAATGGTTTGTTTGTTTGCTTATTAGAAGCAGATAATCACTTTTCACTAGTCAGTTTGCCTTTTTTGAGCACATGAAGGTAACAGCTGCGTCCATGACACTGCCCAGCTTAGCTTTTTTGATTTACAGGGGACACATAATCACAACTAGTAGGTCTGGGAAAATACATTTGTAATCTTGCCATTTAGGAAAAAGCACATCTTACCCCTAGGAAATAATTATTTATAAAATCCTAAGCTTTACGATTTGCTATTTTATTTGTAGTGCTGCACACAGCCTGTTCCAACAGCGATCACATATACAGCTCCCCCCCTTTATATGTATAGGGACGTCTGTACAGTAATATTTAAAGTGCATTGACTACATAAGAATGACCTTGTAAACTGCATTTCATGGCTGGTCAAGGCTCCATTTAAGGTGTAATCCTGGCAGTTTCCTTAGTTTAATATCACCTAGAATAATACAGCAGGAGTACACAATATTAGACTCATTCAGACGGACATGTTATTTGCGGTCCACAGATATCTGGATCGGTTGTTCAAGTCTTTTGCATGTCCGCAAAAAACCCGAAGTGTAGGTTTCTGTACATCTTCCTTATTTTGCGGATATGCAAAAAAAAAACGGAATGTATAATTTTAATAAAGATTCAAAGGTGACATGACAAGGTATTAAAGTGTGCAGACACGGATCTGCATTTTTGCGGAACCATAGACTTGAACAGGGCCACAAACCGCATTTTGCAGACAAGTATAGGACAGTATACTGCATTTTACGGAAAAGTATAGGTTCTATCGTTTATGTGGACATGCGGATGCGAATAGCACACGGTGTGCTAACCGTGGATTTTGCAGTCCCATAGAAATGAATGTGTCTGCATCTTCTCCGAAAAAATGCAAAATGGATGCAGAAAGAAAAATGTGGTCCTGTGAATGGGCCCTTATGCCGAATGACCCTTTCACGTACTTTTATTGCAAAAACATTTGAGTCAGTATAACTAAATAGTCACTTCTAAAGTTTCATTGTGACCTAACAAACCTATAGAATGGAAATCTAAGATGACAGGATCATTTCCTGGGGCAGATACAGCGTGTGAATATCTTGGTTCCAGAAATGCTGTGTTAATACTCTGTAGTATTCCCTTTTCATCCCTGTCCCTGTTCGTGATATGTATGACAGTGATGTATGGCAGTGATGTGAGTAGATTTAGAATGAAAGATAGAAAAGTGGAGCTAAGGAATTAAGGGGTAATTTCTTAAGCCCAGCATTTTAGACACCGGTCTCAATAAGGCCCTGCGCTGGTAGTGTATCCGCCGAAGTTCCGAAAAGGTGCCGGCCTCGACATAACTTCGGGGGATCCACTGCTGCTTCTAAATCTACGTCAGCTCCCTTGCTGGCTTAAATTTAGACCATCTTCCATGCCTAAAACAGGCATAGAAAATGATGAATGAGACGGGCCTGTCCACTTTTTAACCCTGAAATGAGTGGGGGGAAAAAATTGCAGATTGCTTCATAAAGCAATCTGCGCCAGAAGTACGCCTGATATAGACCTATTTCTGTTAGTATATGACCCCTTAGTTCCTTTGGAAAAAGAAATGGTCAATCTGATTGGTTGCTATGCGCAACTTTTCATAACCCCTACTCTCCCTTACGTACATGTGACAAGTCTATGATGTTGTGTAAGGACACCTCTAGGCCAGGTCTCCTGTCCAGTAGACGGACTGTATTTTCATTTGGTCTTTTGTGAAATACTATGTTTACACAAGAAGTTATCATAATGCAGGACTAATGGCAGCCGTACGCTTGAGTTAACTGAAGAGAACCAGTGTTCGGAGAACAGACGTCTCTCCGAATACCCCCGAACATTTGTGGGCTCAGATTAGCTGATCATGGATGTTTTTGTAAATGTAGAAAGACTCTGATCACATCATGTTTGAGCTTCCCATTGGAGAGATATGTCGGGAGGACTTCCTGATTTGTACTGTTGACAGCAGATTGATGTATGAAGCTAAATAGACATACAGCGCCCTACTGTATATTGCTCAGAGTCTCCAAATGATCCCACATACGTAACAATCTTTTATTGTGGGATACATCTGCATAAGATAATGCAGTCTACTATACTATTGTAACCAAATTGCTGCAACGTTAAAAGTAGGAATTAGCTAATTTCTTAAGATTCGTTCCATGTCCGATTTGCCAAATTTTGTGTGGCAGTTGTATTGATGCTAGTATGGCCTTAACATGGCCACCAGAACTGAGCCCTTATAAAGAGAAAAGCCCCGTCTAAGGCCGGACCAGAACCAAGCAACTATCAATCAACTGTGGAAGGACGAAGGCAGCGCCGCCTGAGTTCACTGCAACTGAGGTGGCCATGGCCACAATTCAGGAACGGCACCGGAGGGGACCTCTACCACATCAGAGGTAAGTAGGGGACCAAAAGGCAGTAAGGAACATTTCAGTAATAAATGCTGACAGCTAAAGGACAGAGAGGGAGAGAAGTATATAGGAATTGTGAGAACAAGAAAAACCATATACTATGACTGAGGAGTGGAGTGAAAAGTGGGGAACTGAGCTAACAGCATCCATCCAATAGAAATGCATCGCCAAAGATAATGATCATTTCCAGTACGTCAATGTGGATCGAGATACATAATTGGGCTAAATGAGTACTCAGTGCTCCAGGAATGAAAAAAGTCTGTACAATCCATACCCGTACAGCCAGAAATATAAGATTAACTGCCAATATTAATAAATATGAGAAACACAGACTCCATAGAGGGAAAAACAAGCACAATTGTTGTAAAAGCGCAGTCAAAAGGACAATGTTAGTCTACTTTCACACTCAGGGCTCTTACAAGTGGTCCAAAACAGATCAGTTTGCAACCTAATGCATTCTGCATGGAAAAGGATCAGCTCAGAATGCATTAGTTTGCATCAGTTCAGTCTCCATTCGGCTTTGGAGGCGGACACCAAAACGCTGCTTGTAGCGTTTTGGTGTCCGTCTGATGAAACTGAGCCAAACGGATCCGTCCTGACACACAATATAAGTCAATGGGGATGGATCCATTTTCACTGACACAATCTGTCACAATAGAAAAAGGATCGTCCTCCATTGACTCTCAGTGGTGTTCAAGTCGGATCCGTCTTGGCTATGTTAAAGATAATACAAACGGATGCGTTCTGAACGGATGCAGACGTCTGTAATATCTGAACGGATCTGTCCATGACGGATCAGCACAAAATGCGGGTGTGGAAGTAGCCTAACACCGATGCTGCCAGGAGGGGGCAAAAGATTTATGAAGAAAGTCCAAAGAGGGAGATGCCCCTCAGAGTTGTAGGTAGATATAATATATTAACCTGGCCATTAGAAGCGAACCACAAATTAAGTGCAGCCCCAAGGCCATAAGGGCATAGATGATCATATCAAAAAGTGCAACCTATTTGGTTATTCAAACCCCCTGGTCCCAAAGTATGTAAGCAAAATATTCATTGCACTTCTTTCTGGAGCATTTTCTTTGCAAATCATTTTTTTCCATTTCACTTTCCGTGTGAAAAAATTCAGGTCTTAAATCGATGTGTGGGAACAAAAGACAGGCTTTTTCTCAGCATATTCATATCAACGATGAGTTAATGATTTGAAGATAATCAGAGTGTGATCCCCAAAAAATGGCTCTCCTACCAACCCCTCTGCCGATCCATGACCCATATGCTGTTGTATACAGAACAAAACTGCATACCAATTTGTACCAGCCCATTGGATACCCAAAAGGACAAGTTTTGGCATTTGTTTATTGCCACATATTATGTGGCAGTAGTAGAGCTTTGACTGTGATGGAAGCATGTAGATGTAGATCCCAAAGAATTAGAAGGCAGCTTGATAACTGGTAAGAGTCGTTTTACTGGCTCCTTTATATAACCTTGTATTCAATTTTTGTAAATACTGTGCTATGTGAAGAACTAAATGGCAGATTCTAGGGGTACATAGTTTTGTGGCGTCTCAAAGTAATATATTCACTGCCTGAAAGGATACTAAAAAGAAATAATAAATACTTTATTCATAATATGTCTAAAATCCTCAATAGGGGCGAGTGCCCAAGGTATCACAGGCAGATGTCTCAATGTACTGTATACAGCACTATGTACTCAAAAAAGGAGGCAAGATGGTGGTATCTTGGGTGTCCACCTCCCAAAATAAATGAGCTCAGTGAGTGCCAACTCGTCAGTGGTGTGGGGTTGTCTGCATATATCACCCCTTTACTTATCACCACTGGCGGCTGGGAGGCAAGAAAAAATTTCTACGGTGGGGATATCTCTAGGGTTGCCAAGCTAAAGTGGCCCCACTTCCCCAAAAATATAGGTTTAAACAGAGGTCAGAAATGTGCTCTAATGATGTCCTGCTTTGTAACTTGATTGTGCTCTAGCTCTAGGCGTTTCCCCAGAATGTATCAGGAGCAAGCAGCATAGAGGACCAGAATGTTCAAGGTAACAAAAGAGACGTGCACAAAAGACCACAACTGATGGTGTGTGGTCATGAAATAGCCAAGGATAATGTACGCAATGATACAATGTAACGTGGCCCACTCTGATAATGCGAGGCTGCGCGTCTGGCTCTGGTATGGCCGTGACGCACGGACATCCATGTGCTGTTTAAATGAAGGGCACTCCGCACCCAGTTTCGGGAAAACCTAATGTGCAAGGCACAACACTGGTTGGGGGCGGGGCATAGAATGAAAACCCGTCCCTGCAGCTATCGCCGTGTATGTTAACTGAGCCCCGACTTGGTAAATCATATAGGAGGGAGATGCGCCAGATAATAGGAATTTCATAGGCAAGTGTTAATATGAAAAAGGGCATGGCATAAACATATAGGGCCAGATTTATCATTAGCTCAGGTCAGAATAATGGAGTGAAAAAGTCCCCCAAAAAGTCCCAAACGCTAAAACTCCACACAAATTTGCGACTTTTTTCTGCTCTGCACTATGCTCGCCAGTTTTCTGAGGTGGACGTGTTTCTTATGTAAATTAATCTCTAGACAGATTTACTATTGGGACTATTTAAAAAGTCGCAAAAAAGTCGCAATTTCACTCCAGTGAGGACCATGCTTATCTTATTAAACTTTTTAATAGAACATGCGACTTTTTCATAAAAACGTGCGTCTTTTTCGTAAAGATGTGCGACTTTTGTAAAGCTGCTTACTGACGGATAAACTGCTACTGTCAAACCACATTTATTACAGTCTTAAAGGGCCGATCATAAATCTGACTTGGCTAAAACTGACTGTAGCCATATGTTAAAGTGGAGTCAGCTGTCAGAGTCTTGATAAATCTGGCCCACTGGGTATATTTGGAGCAGGTATGTGTTACCATACATATATGATCATTAATCAATGGTGTCTAATTGTGAATTACGATAACTGGGGCATATGGGACCATGTGCAGTTAATCAAGGAGGACCCTATGACTTATAATCTGTGACCCACACAGAGATGGTTTAGTCCAATGCCCCAGATATTTGACTTGTCGCCATCTCTGGTTATAATGCACCTGTGTCTATTGACATGGGTGACAAAACCTTGTTCTTGTTCTTGAAGTGGCTCGATCAACATCTGAATGTTTATTTATGGTGAGGATGATGACCATTATTAAATCCAGTTCACCATATTTACTGTACAGGGAATTACTACAGAAAATTACTGTAGATGCATGCTAATCAATAAAACAAGCAACTGAGATTTGGTTATTCAGGCCCATTGGATTGACAGTGCGAAGCCTGAATATCCATTCTTCCTCTTTTTTCACAACCATCTGACTTCTTCCACTCCCTGAAATTTCAAAACAGTAGGATTGGCCCTGTAAGCCAACCCAACATGTTTCACAATAGGGATGTCATTATCGTTTCGCATGTCACCCAAATGTTCACTAATCCGCCTTCTAAACTCACGAATAATTTTCCCCACGTACTGGATGCCACACTCGCCCGTAATGATATACACTATTCGAGATCTTTTGCATTTTATGAGTGAACGAATGGTGAAAACCTTACCCGTCTGGGAACAGGTAAAATCTTTGCCTTGCAGAATGAAATTGAAGGCCATACAATCACCACACCTGTAGGTACCTGTAGCCAGGTTGCCGTAGCAGTGGTTTACAAAAACTGTGAACTAGACTGTCTTTTAAAGTAATGGATGGAGTATCTCCAATCAGATGTCTGATGTCTGAATCTGCTTTCAGAATACCCCAATATGTTGTACAATGCGTGGAATATTATCAACAGCAGTCCTGCTTTTTGGATTCAAAAAGTTATCTGTAGTGCTGAAAATTGAATGTTGATGTGCAGTGTGAAGAACCTTGGACAGGTATCAACTTTTTTAGAATCTTCATTCGAGATCTTTGGCGGCTATGTGGTATCGACCAAGGGTGCTACAATTCCGTCGTAACCTGAGGTATTGGCCCTTTGGTATACCTTTTTTTAAGGGATTCGGATGCCAACTTTCCCAATGTAATAGTGTGTTTGTCGCCGTGGGTTTTCTAAATATGTTGGTGGTGATATTGCCATCCTGTTCCTTATATATTGTGAGATCAAGAAATGTAATCTGATGTCTCCGGATCTCTGCAGTAAAAAAACAATCCAAGTTCATTGATGTTGCGGGCTCGTACAAAGGCATGGAATTGCTGCTCGTCCCCTCTCCAGAGAATAGAATACATACTAACTATTATCTTCCTTCGGTGGCTTTTTAGTCTCAAGGTAAGCAGCGGTGCAGGATGCGAGGAGGCAGTGGATGGAGAGTGTGAAGTATGCTACCGATGGGTGTATTTCATGGTTCTGTTCTATTTGTTTTAGCTCTTAGCAACCATGCCAAGAAGGGCAGCATTTTAAGATTTTTGTGTATGTTCCAGTGCACCCTTGGCACTGAATAAATAATGGTTTCTATACAATGGCATCTACAAATACAAAAAATCACATCCCTAATTAAAGGGCAATCAGAGATGACATTTTCTCCGACACTGGAATATATCATTGACTCCTCATAAAACCTTAGCACACTGGAACGTGGTATTTGAGTGGCACATACTTCAGATTTGAGCTATATACCCATTTCAAGTTAAGGCGCTACTTTTGTTTCCTAGGATATTTGACTTTATGGGAAGCTTGTGAAAATATAAGTATTGGATATAGACTGAACAAACCGAACATGATATTTTATCTACCCACCAGCAGCTCGGATTGTGAAAATGATTCCAAAAGTTTTCACCTGTTTTATAGTTGCTCATTTCTTTTTAGACTTCAGATGAATGGCTGGAAGAAATACTTATTTATACAGGTCTATTCTACTTGTGCCTTTTGTTTCTTTTCTTTTAGAGCCATGTAATAAATTTTAATCTTTGACTTGTACAAGTCTAGCAAATGTTGGGAGGGGGCTGACACTTTGACCTTTCAGCCAATTCTAAAGACTATTCATTTGAAAGACCAAATGTTACAATAAGGTCAGAAAACATAAAATCAGCGTGGTAACTAGCAATGTTAATTGAAAAAATCTCATCTTTCCTAATAACTTATACTTTATAAGCTTTTTAGTGCACTCTCCTGAAACACTAGTTTACACGTTTGGAAACAAAGCTGAATGAATAATAGAGTTTGGCCTCTCTCATGATGTCACGTGGTCAGAGCTTATGGAATACTTTTTTATTTTACTTTATATAACAGTTTAGAAAAAGCAAATGAAAGGGAAAATGACATAAAAATATTATTATATAAAGGTCCAGCTAAACAATATAACACAAAAATCTAGGGATCAGACAATACCCAGAATTAATGAACATTAAAAAAAAAAAATTCGACCATGGGTGTCCCTGCCAGGACAATAACCAATAACGTATTGCGGCTGAATATGGGGACTACCTAATATACATGTGACTTGGAAGAGCTCACCAAATAAGAAACAAAAAACAAAAAAACTGAAGCTCATAAATACCCAATTATGAAGAAATACTTTATTGTTACATAATAAATAATGTATATAATACCATTAAAAAGGAGGATAGGGAACAGGAAAGAACACCATTACCATTTGCTTTCTATCTCATGCCATTTACGTATGTGGGCTCACTTTGGAAATCCATTATTATGTAATGTAATTGATGAATTCTCTGACTCTATGCACTTTATTTGGATTTAGTGATTTGCAATGTGCCGGAATGGTGTTCTTTCCTGTTCCCTATCCTCCTTTTTAATGGTATTATATACATTATTTATTATGTAACAATAAAGTATTTCTTCATAATTGGGTATTTATGAGCTTCAGTTTTTTTGTTTTTTTGTTTCAGAATTAATGAATCAAGAAAGGTGACTTACAATGTGAGAAATTCCCTTGGAATTTATGTGATGAGTTTACGGGGGAAATTCCTTGTGAATTGCTGGACAGCTTGTAAAAGAGTCTGTAATTGTGTGTAGCATACATTTACACCTTTGGAGGTCACAGCAGTAATACTACACTCAGAGCTTCCCAGCATAATTAGTCTTTCAGCTCCAGTACCAGTACACTGGACCTGGTTAGAGAACTCTTATTTTTGTGGACAGTTCCCTTTAGAGGTGGCTGTAGGTAGCCAGCATGTTATGTTTGAAATCTTTATATATGCAGGGGATATGGATCTGTCTATCAGAAAAATGCAGCTCCAAACACTGTAAAGATATACTAAAGGGGTTGTCTTACTTGCAAGTGGCATTTATCATTTAGAGAAAGTTGATACAAGCCATTTACTAATGTATTGTTGTTATCCATATTGCTTCCTTTACTGATTGGATTCATTTTTCTATCACATTATACACTGATCGTTTCCATAGTTACGACCACCCTGCACTCCAGCATTGTGGTCATGCTTGCAGACTATAGGAAAAAGCACTGGCCTTTCTGGTGGCTGGGAACGTGGGAGTGCACATAGGCTAGTGCTCTTTCCTACAGTGTGCAAGCACCGTAACCATGGAAACAAGCAGTATTATAATGTGATGGAAAAATGAATCCAGCCAGCAAAGGAGGCAATATGGACAATCACAATACATTAGTAGTGCCTTGTATAAACTTTCTCTACATGATACAGTAAATGATACTTGCTGAGGTAAGACAAACCCTTTATGATATTAACCCTTTAAAGCGGCACTGTACTTCTCTACCTTCGTTCTAGAGATGGGTGGGGGTCTCAGTGCTTAGACCCCGACCAATCTAAATTTTCCCTGTCCCTGTGGCATATAAAAAGTTTAATGAAAGTACAATGCCACTTTAAGGACCTAGGAATTTCCCATTTTATTTTTTTTTTACTTTTTTTTCCCCTCTGGATCAACTTGCAGGATGACAGGCTGAACTGGATGGACAAATGTCTTTTTTCGGCCTATGTACTATGTTACTATGTTACTCCCTGCCTTCCCAGGGCCGTAACTTATTTTTCATTTTGCCGTTCACATAGCAGTAGGAGGCTGTTTTTGTGGGACAAGTTGTACTTTTTAATGGCACCATATTATATTGCATAAGTTGTAGTGGAAAGCTGGAAAAAAATCCAAATGGGGTGGAATAGGAGGAAAATTCAGTTCTGCCACAGTTTTATCCAATACCCAGTCACGGACATTTCCTTCAGGGTGTCTGATGTGTAAAACAACAGACACCTGTAACACCCCAGAGTTGTGTTACTACATGCCTCTACCCTGCTACTAGCTGTTAAGAGCCTTTACAGTTGTCATCTGATATGATTTTGCTCATGTCTTCACAACTGTGCATTTAAAACTATGTTAAATGTAAATTTCCTTGTAATTTTACATGTTCACCAGTAGGTGGCAGCAATGGATTGGTAAGGAATTGGTTTCAGTTTAGTATATCTAGGCTGGAATGGATCATTCCATCTTAGCTCCCACTGTGGAGGTGTGGACTATTCGCACATCCTTTAGCATGGGAGGAGAAGCAAGTTAAGTCAGTGTGCCAGCCACTCCTGTTGGGGAAGGCAGTGTGATAGCTTTCAGGAGTCCCCCGGTATAGGGAAGAAAGCCAGGATCTTGTCTCGGCTAATACATTGATAAAATTCCCAGACTAAGCCCTGCAGCCTCAGCTGGATGACAAGAAAGCAGACAATCTCCAGAGTTCCAGGACAAAAGCATTCCCTGAGAGCCTATCTGAGAGTCAAGTCCAGAGACCTAGGAGAAGCCATATTCCTCCTTAGCTAGTCAGTGCCCACCAAACAGAAGATAAAGAGAGGCGCAGAAGATAAATTCCTGCCACAGTTTCAGAGCTACTAAGCAGACATTTTATCCTGCAAGCTCCAGAGTTATAGTGCAGAAGATGTATTCCTGCCATTGCCAAAACCTGCTGGGACTAAGGACCAAAGCTGTATTTTGTTTGGATTCAAGGAACCTTCAGTAAAGAAAAGTTTGAACTTCATCTAAAGGTCTGGTTATAATTTCTGCTGCAAATTTCCTCTATTACTCCTACTATTACTACACAAAATTTATTGCAAATGAGCCAGGAGTCCAGCCGTACCCAGGTAGGAGACTCCGTTGACACCATATAGAGACATTATAGGCAATCACACCACTCTGGCATTCCTAACCTGGGACGTGCGTTATAACACCTTGGGAGGGCCCTGTGATAGTACCCTGCGCACGCTGCAATTGGCATCACGAACAAACTACAGAGTATTAACCACCCATATCCTGACCCACTGCATAAGTGGCGTCAGCGTACCCGTTCCTGGTCACTGCACACCCAGCAGCTACAGAGCCCACTCAGAATCTGAGCGGGTGCCATCTTTAAACCGGGGAGTTATACATGTACAGCGGAGGTCCTTAAAAGTTTAATCAGCACAAAAAAGTGAATCTAAAAATTACATGATGATAAAAGGTGGAATTTAAAAAAAAAATTTGGAAAAAAGGGTCTCTTTTTTTTCTTTCTTTTTAATAAATAACTGCAGCATTTTGGTCTTAAAGGGCACCTGTCACCTGGATTTTGGGTATAGAGCTGAGGGCATGGGTTGCTAGATGGCCGCTAGCACATCCGCAATACCCAGTCCCCATAGCTCTGTGTGGTTTAATTGTGTAAAAAAACGATTTGATACATATGCAAATTAACCTGAGATGAGTCAGAGCTTGAAAATATGACTCTTCTCTGGTCACACAAGTAAGATATGACTCTTTTATGTTAATTAGCATAAAAGGCGGAAAGTACAAAAATGCATAATACTTATTGAATTCGTCTGCAAATGAAATTAAAAGTGTAATTTATATGTTTAGGGTAACACAATGAACATTTAGAAATGCTCAGTGAGGGTAGCATAGTAGAGGAAACAAAATGTTAATGTCAATCATTTAAATGAATGTCTGTCTGTCTAGGACATGTATAGACCCAGATGTTTAGAGCAGTTCCCTGCTATAGCTATTGGGGAAAGGGGAGAAATTAGGGACCAATCTGTATGACATTGACATGCCAAGGGATGGTTTTGTGAGACATGGCACGCGCTTCCCTTCATACAGCTGATCGGCAGGATTGCGGGGTGTGGGACCCCCGCTGATCTGATATTGATGACTTATACTGAGGATAGGTCATCAATATTAAAAGCCCGGAGAACCTCTAAATAGTGTACATAAGATACCTATAAGGTACGACAGCTACAGACACCTGAGGGGCACTTAAATTCTTTAGATGCGCCTTAGTCTACATGCACACGAACATGGTTTGGTTCCGCATCGCAAAGAATGCGGGTCAGGTGTGGACCCGTTCACTTCAATGGGGCCGCAAGAGATGCGGACAGCACTCCGTGTGCTATCCGTATCCGTTGCTCCGTTCCGTGGCCCCACAAAAAAAATAGAACATGTCCTATTCTTGTCCATTTTGCGGACAAGGATAGGCGTTGTTAAAATGGATCCGCAAAAAAAAAAAGGATGCTATACCGATGTCATCCTTTTTTTTGCGGATCCGCAATTTGTGGACCGCAAAACACAAACGTTTGTGTCGATGTAGGCTTAGTCAATCCTTCATGACCCACTTATTCCTTTTCTCTTGGATTTGTTAGATAGGGCTCGCTATATGCAGAACAAGAAGGCCTCTGTGACGGCTACGGCTTTCTGTTTCTCTTAAATGTACTGTTCTATGAAATCTTAATGTATAGTAACAGGTGCACTTTATTAGTGGTTAGTGACGGAATCATGCTAGCGGTTTTATGACTGTCGCTATGGATCATTTATATTTAATAAGGCAAAAAGCACATTAAATATGGAATGTTATCTACACCCAGATGTTTATCTGGAGAATTCTTCTGCTGTTATGGACATTCTAGTCACTAGAAATGAATTTATTTACTGTACAGCACTTCATACAGAGATATCAGAAACAACTGCAGTAACATTTCTGCTGGGTGTTGCTAGAGATTTGAGCCTGCAGGCAATTCATGGGAGTTATGACATAATTTATGGTTCATACTTATAATATTATATAGTTCTGTGATGTAACAAATTAGGCAAATGTTCTGAACTGAAAATATAGTGACTTTTGTAAAACAAAAGTCGTAATTCTTGAAAAATTCTACCTTTCACGCATTGTATGTTACCCAATCTATTATCATAAAGATACATTCTAAATCGATGTTGTGGAAGGGCCTGAAACAAGCAGTTTATGGGAGGAAAGTCGCCAACATAACAGAGCTAAAGCTGTTTTGTAAAGGGGAAGGGGTTACAATTCCTCCAAGCCGATGTGCAGGACTAATGAACAATTACTGGAAATGTTTAGATGCAGATATTGCTGCACAAGGAGGTCACACATACTTATGCCACTCATAGACATGTGGTATTGGGTTATTTTTCTCAATAAATAAATTACCAAGTCTAACATGTCTGACTCATTTCTTTGATGTGATTATCTTCATCTACTTTGTGAAAATCTGATGTAGTTTTAGGTAAAATTTATGAAGAAATATCAAAAATTCTGAAGGATTCACAAACTTGAGACTATTTTCAGCATTATGTGACTGCAGGTAAATCTAATACAATTGGGGAGATTTTTTCAGTTTTCTGGGGTAAAAGAAGTTGCAAACCCCAGGTTTGTGACTTTTTAGACAGCAGTGTGACTACGTTTAGTTAAAACTGACCTTTTCACACTGCCCTTGCCACTTTATAAAAGGAGGGCATAGTGACGGCAGGGTATGAGAGGGGCAATCGGCCCCTGCATATTTATCATCATTTAGGACAGTTTTCTGACGTAACTGATAACTGAAATCTGCACCAGCTATGAGCCTCCCAGACTGCTGGAGGATGCTCTTAATTTATGGCGAGACATGCGCCTTGTCAGAAATCAAGTGAATCCTTGGTGGTGCAGGAGATATCAAGACCAGCATAGACAAGACTGTTGTCTTTAACCCTTAGAGGACCAGGCGGTTTTCCATTTTTGTGTTCTTGTTTTTTACTCCAGGCCTTCCTGGAGCCAAAACTTTTATATTTTTCCACCAACAAGTGCATATTGCACTTTCAATATTGCATACGATGTAGTGGGAAGATCTAAAAAAATTCCAAATGCGGTGAAATTGGAAAAAAATTGGTAAATTCCAATGTGGTAAAACAGATCTGTTCCCTTCATTCCCTGGGTCAGTATGATTATAGTGATACCACATGTATATAGTTTCTCTTGTATTTTAATACTGAAAAAAAAATCCTATATTTTGGTCCCCATACAGTTGTGCTCATAAGTTTACATACCGTTGCAGAGTTTATGATTTCTTAATCATTGCTCAAAGTATATGAATAATAACACAACATTTTTTCATTCACTCATGGTTAGGCTACTTTCACACTTGCGGCAGGACGGATCCGGCAGGTTGGTCTCCCTGTCGGATCCGTCCTTTCGCTGTTTCGCCGTATCGCTGGACCGCCGCTCCGTCTCTATTGACTATAATGGGGACGGGGGCGGTGCTCCGGCGCAGTACGGCAGTTCACGGTCAGAGGCCGCCGGACTAAAAAGTCGGACATGCAGGCCTTATAGTCCGGCGGCCTTTCGCCATGCACTGCCGTACTGCGCCGGAGCGCTGCCCCCGTCCCCATTATAGTCAATGGGGACGGAGCGGCGGTCCGGCGATACGGCGAAACAGCGGAAGGACGGATCCGACAGGGAGACCAGCCTGCCGGATCCGTCCAGCCTCAAATGTGAAAGTAGCCTTAGTGGTCGGCTAAAGCCATTTATTTTCAAACAACTGTGTGTAATATTTTTAAATCATAATCACAACACAAACTACTCAAATGACCCTGATCAAAAGTTTACATACCCCAGTTCTTAATACAGTGTATTGCCCCCTTTAACATCAATGACAGCTTGAAGTCTTTTGTGGTAGTTGTGGAGGAGGTTTTTTATCTTCTCACATGGTAAATCTGCCCATTCTTCCCCCAAATTCTTGGGCTGTCTTGCATGAACTGCACGTTTGAGGTCTTCCCAGAGTGGCTCAATGATATTGAGGTCTGGAGACTGAGATGGCCACTCCAGAACCTTCACTTTATTTTCCTGTAGCCAATGACAGGTGGACTTGGCCTTGTGTTTTGGATCATTGTCATGTTGGAATGTCCAAGTACGTCCCATGCGCAGCTTCCGGAATGATGAGTGCAAATTTTCCTCCAGTATTTGTTGATACATTGCTGCATTTATATTGCCATCAATTCTGACAAAATCTCCTGTGCCTTTGTAGCTCTCACATCCCCAAACATCAGCGATCCACCACCATGTTTCACAGTAGGAATGGTGTACCTTACATCATAGGCCTTGTTGACTCCTCTCCAAAAGTTGTGTTTATGGTTGTGTCCAAAAAGTTCAATTTTAGACTCATCACTCCAAATGACTTTGTGCCAGAAGGTTTGAGGCTTGTCTCTGTGCTGTTTGGCATATTGTAAGCGGAATACTTTTTGGCATTTGCGTACTAATGGCTTTCTTCTGGCAACTTGACCGTGCAGCCCATCTTTCTTCAAGTGCCTCCTTATTGTGCATCTTGAACCAGCCACCCCACATTCTTTCAGACAGTCCTGTATTTCCCCTGAAGTTATTTGTGGGTTTTTCCTTGCATCTTGAACAATTTTTATGGCAGTTGTGGCTGAAAGTTTAGTTGGTCTACCTGACCGTGGTTTGATTTCAACAGAACCCCTACTTTTCCACTTCTTAAATGGAGTTTGAACACTGCTGATTGGCATCTTCAAGTCCTTTGATATTTTCTTATATCCCTTTTCTGCTTTATAGAGTTCAACTACCTTTTCCTGCAGATCCTTTTACAACTCTTTTGCTTTCCCCAATGACTTAGAATCCAAACATCAGTGCAGCACTGGATGAAAGATGCAAGGGTCTATCAGGAGTCAAGAAAGTCATTGACCTTTTATACACACCCAGTAATTACAATCAAACAGATCACAAGTGAAGATGGTTACCTTTAATAGCCATTGTTACCCTTTTGTGTCAAGTTGTGTGCATGTTATCAGGGCCAAATAACCAGGGTATGTAAACTTTTGATCAGGATCATTTGGGTAGTTTGTGTTGTGATTATGATTTAAAGGGGCCTCCATAAGCAGTACAACTGTAGTAGCATGGGTTAACGTTAATCGCAGACATTTAAGCCCCTCAGATGCTGTGGTCGAATGTGACCATAGCATCTGGGAATAAAAACAAAAACTTGCAAGGTGTGTTCCAAGGCCTGCAATGGCTTCCCCTACTGGAGATCGGGGAGCTGGATACTGTGTGCAGCAGCTCCGGTCCTCTTGAGTGATCCAAAGCTGCTGCAAATAGGTTCCTATGGAGACACTGCCTGTGGCAAAGCTCCATAGGAACATAGTGAAATTCTTATAGACTCCAATGCTAATGTATTGGAGTCAGTGTAAGAAGCTATCTAATTGTTGCATGTTTAAGTTCCCTATGGCAACTTTTGTAAAAAAAAAAAAAAAAAGAGAAAAAAAAGGGTTTAAAAATATGTTTAAAAAAACAATATAAAAATTCAAATCACTCCCCCTTCTCCAAAATAAAAATATATAAACAATAAAAAATAAACATCATAGGCATCACTGCGTGGAAAAATATTCATCCTATATGGAAAATTGCAAAATGGAAAAAAGGTCAAAATGGCTAATTTGTCTTTTTTGGTGCCTTCACTTCCTAAAAAAGATTGAATAAAAAATTAGCAAAAAGTTATACACACCCCAAAATAGTATCAATGGAAAGTACATATTGCCCCACAAAAAAAATTATCCATCACAGCCCTGTAGACATAACCACTAGGGATGAGCGAACTCGAACTGTATAGTTCGGGTTCGTACCGAATTTTGGGGTGTCCGTGACACGGACCCGAACCCGGACATTTTCGTAAAAGTCCGGGTTCGGGTTCGGTGTTCGTCGCTTTCTTGGCGCTTTTGTGACGCTTTCTTGGCGCTTTTTGAAAGGCTGCAAAGCAGCCAATCAACAAGCGTCATACTACTTGCCCCAAGAGGCCATCACAGCCATGCCTACTATTGGCATGGCTGTGATTGGCCAGAGCACCATGTGACCCAGCCTCTATTTAAGCTGGAGTCACATAGCGCCGCCCGTCACTCTGCTCTGATTAGCGTAGGGAGAGGTTGCGGCTGCGACAGTAGGGCGAGATTAGGCAGATTAACTCCTCCAAAGGACTTGATTAACTGATCGATCTGCAGCTGTGGATCATTGAGCTGCTGATCCTCAATTGCTCACTGTTTTTAGGCTGCACAGACCGTTTGTCAGTCTCATTTTTCTGGGGTGATCGGCGGCCATTTTGTGTCTTGTGGTGCGCCAGCACAAGCTGCGACCAAGTGCATTTAACCCTCAATGGTGTGGTTGTTTTTTGGCTAAAGCCTACATCAGGGTGAAGCTGTCACACCAAGTGCATTTAACCAGCAATAGTCTGTTCATTTTTTGGCCATATACAAAATCAGGGGCAAGCTGCGCCTGTCACCAAGTGCATTTAACCCTCAATGGTGTGGTTGTTTTTTGGCTAAAGCCTACATCAGGGTGAAGCTGTGACACCAAGTGCATTTAACCAGCAATAGTCTGTTCATTTTTTGGCCATATACAAAATCAGGGGCAAGCTGCGCCTGTCACCAAGTGCATTTAACCCTCAATGGTGTGGTTGTTTTTTGGCTAAAGCCTACATCAGGGTGAAGCTGTCACACCAAGTGCATTTAACCAGCAATAGTCTGTTCATTTTTTGGCCATATACAAAATCAGGGGCAAGCTGCGCCTGTCACCAAGTGCATTTAACCCTCAATGGTGTGGTTGTTTTTTGGCTAAAGCCTACATCAGGGTGAAGCTGTCACACCAAGTGCATTTAACCAGCAATAGTCTGTTTATTTTTTGGCCATATCCCAGTCTAATTCTGTCACTAAATCCATACCGGTCACCCAGCGCCTAAATACTAGGCCTCAAATTTATATCCAGCTAAATCTGTCCCTAGTGCTGTAGCTGGGCGAGTTATTTAGTGTCCGTTCAAGCACATTTCTTGTTCTGGGTTGAAATACAATTCCCAATTTAGCAATTTCATAATTTAGTGGTTCCTGCTATATCAGAGCTATTTGGAATCTATCCCTAAAAGGGTATATAATATTGAAGGTGCACATTGGGTCATTCAGAATAACTTCACACACACCCGCTACTGTGTATTTCCAAGTCTAATTCTGTCACTAAACCCATACCTGTCACCCAGCGCCTAAATACTAGGCCTCAAATTTAAATCCCTCTAAATCTCTCGTTACCGCTGTACTGTTGTTGCTGGGCAAGATATTTAGTGTCCGTCAAAGCACATTTTTTGTTCTGGGTTGAAGTACAATTCCCAATTTAGCAATTTCATAATTTAGTGGTTTCTGCTATATCAGAGCTATTTGAAATCTATCCCTAAAAGGGTATATAATATTGAAGGTGCACATTGGGTCATTCAGAATAACTTCACACACACGCTTCTGTGCATTTCCAAGTCTAATTCTGTCACTAAATCCATACCGGTGACCCAGCGCCTAAATACTAGGCCTCAAATTTAAATCCCTCTAAATCTCTCGTTACCCACCGCTGTACTGTTGTTGCTGGGCAAGATATTTAGTGTCCGTCAAAGCACATTTTTTGTTCTGGGTTGAAGTACAATTCCCAATTTAGCAATTTCATAATTTAGTGGTTTCTGCTATATCAGAGCTATTTGAAATCTATCCCTAAAAGGGTATATAATATTGAAGGTGCACATAGGGTCATTCAGAATAACTTCACACACACGCTTCTGTGCATTTCCAAGTCTAATTCTGTCACTAAATCCATACCGGTGACCCAGCGCCTAAATACTAGGCCTCAAATTTAAATCCCTCTAAATCTCTCGTTACCCACCGCTGTACTGTTGTTGCTGGGCAAGATATTTAGTGTCCGTCAAAGCACATTTTTTGTTCTGGGTTGAAGTACAATTCCCAATTTAGCAATTTCATAATTTAGTGGTTTCTGCTATATCAGAGCTATTTGAAATCTATCCCTAAAAGGGTATATAATATTGAAGGTGCACATAGGGTCATTCAGAATAACTTCACACACACGCTTCTGTGCATTTCCAAGTCTAATTCTGTCACTAAATCCATACCGGTGACCCAGCGCCTAAATACTAGGCCTCAAATTTATATCCCGCTAAATCTCTCGTTACCGCTGTACTGTTGTTGCTGGGCAAGATATTTAGTGTCCGTCAAAGCACATTTTTTGTTCTGGGTTGAAGTACAATTCCCAATTTAGCAATTTCATAATTTAGTGGTTCCTGCTATATCAGAGCTATTTGAAATCTATCCCAAAAAGGGTATATAATATTGAAGGTGCACATTGGGTCATTCAGAATAACTTCACACACACCCGCTACTGTGTATTTCCAAGTCTAATTCTGTCACTAAACCCATACCTGTCACCCAGCGCCTAAATACTAGGCCTCAAATTTAAATCCCTCTAAATCTCTCGTTACCGCTGTACTGTTGTTGCTGGGCAAGATATTTAGTGTCCGTCAAAGCACATTTTTTGTTCTGGGTTGAAGTACAATTCCCAATTTAGCAATTTCATAATTTAGTGGTTTCTGCTATATCAGAGCTATTTGAAATCTATCCCTAAAAGGGTATATAATATTGAAGGTGCACATTGGGTCATTCAGAATAACTTCACACACACGCTTCTGTGCATTTCCAAGTCTAATTCTGTCACTAAACCCATACCTGTCACCCAGCGCCTAAATACTAGGCCTCAAATTTAAATCCCTCTAAATCTCTCGTTACCGCTGTACTGTTGTTGCTGGGCAAGATATTTAGTGTCCGTCAAAGCACATTTTTTGTTCTGGGTTGAAGTACAATTCCCAATTTAGCAATTTCATAATTTAGTGGTTTCTGCTATATCAGAGCTATTTGAAATCTATCCCTAAAAGGGTATATAATATTGAAGGTGCACATTGGGTCATTCAGAATAACTTCACACACACGCTTCTGTGCATTTCCAAGTCTAATTCTGTCACTAAATCCATACCGGTGACCCAGCGCCTAAATACTAGGCCTCAAATTTAAATCCCTCTAAATCTCTCGTTACCCACCGCTGTACTGTTGTTGCTGGGCAAGATATTTAGTGTCCGTCAAAGCACATTTTTTGTTCTGGGTTGAAGTACAATTCCCAATTTAGCAATTTCATAATTTAGTGGTTTCTGCTATATCAGAGCTATTTGAAATCTATCCCTAAAAGGGTATATAATATTGAAGGTGCACATAGGGTCATTCAGAATAACTTCACACACACGCTTCTGTGCATTTCCAAGTCTAATTCTGTCACTAAATCCATACCGGTGACCCAGCGCCTAAATACTAGGCCTCAAATTTAAATCCCTCTAAATCTCTCGTTACCGCTGTCCTGTTGTAGCTGGGAAAGTTATTTAGTGCCCGTCAAAGCACATTTTTTGTTCTGGGTTGAAGTACAATTCCCAATTTAGCAATTTCATAATTTAGTGGTTCCTGCTATATCAGAGCTATTTGAAATCTATCCCAAAAAGGGTATATAATATTCAAGGTGCACATTGGGTCATTCAGAATAACTTCACACACACGCTTCTGTGCATTTCCAAGTCTAATTCTGTCACTAAATCCATACCGGTCACCCAGCGCCTAAATACTAGGCCTCAAATTTATATCCCGCTGAATTTGAATACAATACATTGGGCCAAATAATATATTTGTTGTTGTGGTGAACCATAACAATGAGAAAAACATCTAGTAAGGGACGCGGACGTGGACATGGTCGTGGTGGTGTTAGTGGACCCTCTGGTGCTGGGAGAGGACGTGGCCGTTCTGCCACATCCACACGTCCTAGTGTACCAACTACCTCAGGTCCCAGTAGCCGCCAGAATTTACAGCGATATATGGTGGGGCCCAATGCCGTTCTAAGGATGGTAAGGCCTGAGCAGGTACAGGCATTAGTCAATTGGGTGGCCGACAGTGGATCCAGCACGTTCACATTATCTCCCACCCAGTCTTCTGCAGAAAGCGCACAGATGGCGCCTGAAAACCAACCCCATCAGTCTGTCACATCACCCCCATGCATACCAGGGAAACTGTCTCAGCCTCAAGTTATGCAGCAGTCTCTTATGCTGTTTGAAGACTCCGCTGGCAGGGTTTCCCAAGGGCATCCACCTAGCCCTTCCCCAGCGGTGAAAGACATAGAATGCACTGACGCACAACCACTTATGTTTCCTGATGATGAGGACATGGGAATACCACCTCAGCATGTCTCTGATGATGACGAAACACAGGTGCCAACTGCTGCGTCTTTCTGCAGTGTGCAGACTGAACAGGAGGTCAGGGATCAAGACTGGGTGGAAGACGATGCAGGGGACGATGAGGTCCTAGACCCCACATGGAATGAAGGTCGTGCCACTGACTTTCACAGTTCGGAGGAAGAGGCAGTGGTGAGACCGAGCCAACAGCGTAGCAAAAGAGGGAGCAGTGGGCAAAAGCAGAACACCCGCCGCCAAGAGACTCCGCCTGCTACTGACCGCCGCCATCTGGGACCGAGCACCCCAAAGGCAGCTTCAAGGAGTTCCCTGGCATGGCACTTCTTCAAACAATGTGCTGACGACAAGACCCGAGTGGTTTGCACGCTGTGCCATCAGAGCCTGAAGCGAGGCATTAACGTTCTGAACCTGAGCACAACCTGCATGACCAGGCACCTGCATGCAAAGCATGAACTGCAGTGGAGTAAACACCTTAAAACCAAGGAAGTCACTCAGGCTCCCCCTGCTACCTCTTCTGCTGCTGCCGCCTCGGCCTATTCTGCTGCTGCCGCCTCGGCCTCTTCCTCCGCCTCTGGAGGAACGTTGGCACCTGCCGCCCAGCAAACAGGGGATGTACCACCAACACCACCACCACCACCTCCGTCACCAAGCGTCTCAACCATGTCACACGCCAGCGTTCAGCTCTCCATCTCACAAACATTTGATAGAAAGCGTAAATTCCCACCTAGCCACCCTCGATCCCTGGCCCTGAATGCCAGCATTTCTAAACTACTGGCCTATGAAATGCTGTCATTTAGGCTGGTGGACACAGACAGCTTCAAACAGCTCATGTCGCTTGCTGTCCCACAGTATGTTGTTCCCAGCCGGCACTACTTCTCCAAGAGAGCCGTGCCTTCCCTGCACAACCAAGTATCCGATAAAATCAAGTGTGCACTGCGCAACGCCATCTGTAGCAAGGTCCACCTAACCACAGATACGTGGACCAGTAAGCACGGCCAGGGACGCTATATCTCCCTAACTGCACACTGGGTAAATGTAGTGGCAGCTGGGCCCCAGGCGGAGAGCTGTTTGGCGCACGTCCTGCCGCCGCCAAGGATCGCAGGGCAACATTCTTTGCCTCCTGTTGCCACCTCCTCCTTCTCGGCTTCCTCCTCCTCTTCTTCCACCTGCTCATCCAGTCAGCCACACACCTTCACCACCAACTTCAGCACAGCCCGGGGTAAACGTCAGCAGGCCATTCTGAAACTCATATGTTTGGGGGACAGGCCCCACACCGCACAGGAGTTGTGGCGGGGTATTGAACAACAGACCGACGAGTGGTTGCTGCCGGTGAGCCTCAAGCCCGGCCTGGTGGTGTGTGATAATGGGCGAAATCTCGTTGCAGCTCTGGGACTAGCCAATTTGACGCACATCCCTTGCTTGGCGCATGTGCTGAATTTGGTGGTGCAGAAGTTCATTCACAACTACCCCGACATGTCAGAGCTGCTGCATAAAGTGCGGGCCGTCTGTTCGCGCTTCCGGCGTTCACATCCTGCCGCTGCTCGCCTGTCTGCGCTACAGCGTAACTTCGGCCTTCCCGCTCACCGCCTCATATGCGACGTGCCCACCAGGTGGAACTCCACCTTGCACATGCTGGACAGACTGTGCGAGCAGCAGCAGGCCATAGTGGAGTTTCAGCTGCAGCACGCACGGGTCAGTCGCACTACAGAACAGCACCACTTCACCACCAATGACTGGGCCTCCATGCGAGACCTGTGTGCCCTGTTGCGCTGTTTCGAGTACTCCACCAACATGGCCAGTGGCGATGACACCGTTATCAGCGTTACAATACCACTTCTATGTCTCCTTGAGAAAACACTTAGGGCGATGATGGAACAGGAGGTGGCCCAGGAGGAGGAGGAGGAGGATGAGGAAGAGGGGTCATTTTTAGCACTTTCAGGCCAGTCTCTTCGAAGTGACTCAGAGGGAGGTTTTTTGCAACAGCAGAGGCCAGGTACAAATGTGGCCAGCCAGGGCCCACTACTGGAGGACGAGGAGGACGAGGATGAGGAGGAGGTGGAGGAGGATGAGGATGAAGCATGGTCACAGCGGGGTGGCACCCAACGCAGCTCGGGTCCATCACTGGTGCGTGGCTGGGGGGAAAGGCAGGACGATGACGATACGCCTCCCACAGAGGACAGCTTGTCCTTACCCCTGGGCAGCCTGGCACACATGAGCGACTACATGCTGCAGTGCCTGCGCAACGACAGCAGAGTTGCCCACATTTTAACCTGTGCGGACTACTGGGTTGCCACCCTGCTGGATCCACGCTACAAAGACAATGTGCCCACCTTACTTCCTGCACTGGAGCGTGATAGGAAGATGCGCGAGTACAAGCGCACGTTGGTAGACGCGCTACTGAGAGCATTCCCAAATGTCACAGGGGAACAAGTGGAAGCCCAAGGCCAAGGCAGAGGAGGAGCAAGAGGTCGCCAAGGCAGCTGTGTCACGGCCAGCTCCTCTGAGGGCAGGGTTAGCATGGCAGAGATGTGGAAAACTTTTGTCAACACGCCACAGCTAACTGCACCACCACCTGATACGCAACGTGTTAGCAGGAGGCAACATTTCACTAACATGGTGGAACAGTACGTGTGCACACCCCTCCACGTACTGACTGATGGTTCGGCCCCATTCAACTTCTGGGTCTCTAAATTGTCCACGTGGCCAGAGCTAGCCTTTTATGCCTTGGAGGTGCTGGCCTGCCCGGCAGCCAGCGTTTTGTCTGAACGTGTATTCAGCACGGCAGGGGGCGTCATTACAGACAAACGCAGCCGCCTGTCTACAGCCAATGTGGACAAGCTGACGTTCATAAAAATGAACCAGGCATGGATCCCACAGGACCTGTCCGTCCCTTGTCCAGATTAGACATTAACTACCTCCCCATAACCATATATTATTGGACTCCAGGGCACTTCCTCATTCAATCCTATTTTTATTTTCATTTTACCATTATATTGCGATGCTACCCAAAGTTGAATGAACCTCTCCTCTGCCTGTGTGCTAGGCCTAAATATATGCCAATGGACTGTTGCAGTGGTGGCTGACATGAAGCCTGATTCTCTGCTATGACATGCAGACTAATTCTCTGCTGACATGAAGCCAGATTGTCTGTTACGGGACCTCTCTCCTCTGCCTGGGTGCTGGGCCTAAATTTATGACAATGGACTGTTGCAGTGGTGGCTGACGTGGAGCCTGATTCTCTGCTATGACATGCAGACTGATTCTCTGCTGACATGAAGCCAGATCCTCTGTTACGGGACCTCTCTCCTCTGCCTGGGTGCTGGGCCTAAATTTATGACAATGGACTGTTGCAGTGGTGGCTGACGTGAAGCCTGATTCTCTGCTATGACATGCAGACTGATTCTCTGCTGACATGAAGCCAGATCCTCTGTTACGGGACCTCTCTCCTCTGCCTGGGTGCTGGGCCTAAATTTATGACAATGGACTGTTGCAGTGGTGGCTGACGTGAAGCCTGATTCTCTGCTATGACATGCAGACTGATTCTCTGCTGACATGAAGCCAGATCCTCTTTTACGGGACCTCTCTCCTCTGCCTGGGTGCTGGGCCTAAATTTATGACAATGGACTGTTGCAGTGGTGGCTGACGTGAAGCCTCATTCTCTGCTATGACATGCAGACTGATTCTCTGCTGACATGAAGCCAGATCCTCTGTTACGGGACCTCTCTCCTCTGCCTGGGCGCTGGGCCTGAATATATGCCAATGGACTGTTGCAGTGGTGGGTGACGTGAAGCCTCATTCTCTGCTATGACATGCAGACTAATTCTCTGCTGACATGAAGCCAGATTGTCTGTTACGGGACCTCTCTCCTCTGCCTGTGTGTGTGCTGGGCCTAAATATATGCCAATGGACTGTTGCAGTGGTGGCTGACGTGAAGCCTCATTCTCTGCTATGACATGCAGACTGATTCTCTGCTGACATGAAGCCAGATCCTCTGTTACGGGACCTCTCTCCTCTGCCTGGGTGCTGGGCCTAAATTTATGACAATGGACTGTTGCAGTGGTGGCTGACGTGAAGCCTGATTCTCTGCTATGACATGCAGACTGATTCTCTGCTGTCATGAAGCCAGATTGTCTGTTACGGGACCTTTCTCCTCTACCTGGGTTCTGGGCCTAAATTTATGAAAATTGACTCTTACAGTGGTGGGTGACGTGAAGCCTGATTCTCTGCTATGATATGAAGACTGATTCTCTGCTGACATGAAGCCAGATTGTCTGTTACGGGACCTTTCTCCTCTGCCTGGGTTCTGGGCCTAAATTTATGAAAATTGACTCTTACAGTGGTGGGTGACGTGAAGCCTGATTCTCTGCTATGATATGAAGACTGATTCTCTGCTGACATGAAGCCAGATTGTCTGTTACGGGACCTTTCTCCTCTGCCTGGGTTCTGGGCCTAAATTTATGAAAATTGACTCTTACAGTGGTGGGTGACGTGAAGCCTGATTCTCTGCTATGATATGAAGACTGATTCTCTGCTGACATGAAGCCAGATTGTCTGTTACGGGACCTTTCTCCTCTGCCTGGGTTCTGGGCCTAAATTTATGAAAATTGACTCTTACAGTGGTGGGTGACGTGAAGCCTGATTCTCTGCTATGATATGAAGACTGATTCTCTGCTGACATGAAGCCAGATTGTCTGTTACGGGACCTTTCTCCTCTGCCTGGGTTCTGGGCCTAAATTTATGAAAATTGACTCTTACAGTGGTGGGTGACGTGAAGCCTGATTCTCTGCTATGATATGAAGACTGATTCTCTGCTGACATGAAGCCAGATTGTCTGTTACGGGACCTTTCTCCTCTGCCTGGGTTCTGGGCCTAAATTTATGAAAATTGACTCTTACAGTGGTGGGTGACGTGAAGCCTGATTCTCTGCTATGATATGAAGACTGATTCTCTGCTGACATGAAGCCAGATTGTCTGTTACGGGACCTTTCTCCTCTGCCTGGGTTCTGGGCCTAAATTTATGAAAATTGACTCTTACAGTGGTGGGTGACGTGAAGCCTGATTCTCTGCTATGATATGAAGACTGATTCTCTGCTGACATGAAGCCAGATTCTCTGTTACGGGACCTCTCTCCTCTGCCTGTGTGTGTGCTGGGCCTAAATATATGCCAATGGACTGTTGCAGTGGTGGCTGACGTGAAGCCTCATTCTCTGCTATGACATGCAGACTAATTCTCTGCTGACATGAAGACAGATTCTCTGTTACGGGACCTCTCTCCTCTGCCTGGGTGCCGGGGCCTAAATATCTGAGAATGGACTGTTCCAGTGGTGGGTGACGGGAAGCCAGATTCTCTGCTATGGAACCTCTCTCCAATTGATTTTGGTTAATTTTTATTTATTTAATTTTTATTTTAATTCATTTCCCTATCCACATTTGTTTGCAGGGGATTTACCTACATGTTGCTGCCTTTTGCAGCCCTCTAGCTCTTTCCTGGGCTGTTTTACAGCCTTTTTAGTGCCGAAAAGTTCGGGTCCCCATTGACTTCAATGGGGTTCGGGTTCGGGACGAAGTTCGGATCGGGTTCGGATCCCGAACCCGAACATTTCCGGGATGTTCGGCCGAACTTCTCGAACCCGAACATCCAGGTGTTCGCTCAACTCTAATAACCACCAAAAAAGTTGTAGCAATCAAACTATGGCAATGAAAGGAAAATGTTTTTTCTAAGTTTTTTTTCACCATTAAACACAAAAAACTATACAAATGTGGTATCGCCATAATCGTACTGACCCAGAGAATTAAGTTAGCAGGTCAGTTTTACTGCATAAGAAACACTGTAAAAACATTCGACCTCATTTGGAATTTTTTATTTAGGTTCCCACAAAATCATATGCAATATTAAATGGTGCCAATAAAAAGTACAACTTGTCCCTCAAAAAACAAGCCATAACATGTTCTACGTGACAGAAGAGAAAAATAAAAAAGTTTTGGTTATGGAAAAGCAGGTAATGAAAAACGAAAAGGCAAAAATAAAAAAATGCTCTGGGGGTGAAAGGGTTAGTGATCATCAAGGCCATTATCTTTACAGAGAGTGAGGGCGACTGCGCTGCAATACCAGACACAACCAATAGAGAAGAATGGCGCTGTTTCTGGAAAGAAATCTGACTTTATTCTGTTCTCTGTCTCTTTAAGATCATGAATTATATGCACGGTGTACAGTACTTACTACAATTCAGAGAGAAATGAGCAGATAAGTCTAAATCAAAGTAAAATGCTCGAGTCAGTTAAATGTTAATGAGCCTATGCTGTATTTATAGAGCACTGCAAACGTGTCCACGGCAAAGTAGGAGAAAACTGCACTTATCATTATCCGCAGTAAGACATTTAATAAGCAATGTTGCTATAAACATGAACTCCTGACTGCCAGTATATGACGTGACTCATGGGGGATATTAATGAGAATGTGGAACTTTTAGCTGCTCTATATTTAGCAGGGATGTAACACGTCGTGCAGATATAGAAATTCCTAACAGCACGATGCATTTATTCATTAATGAAACCTCTCTAAGGTGATAGTGGCTATAGTTTGTTTCTGAAAAGCAGCCTTATATCTCTGAAAATAGACCAGAAAATGTTCAAGGACTGGTATTTTGAGAGCAGTTGAATACTGTAACAATTTCTTTTTTTTTAATATAGATATGCAGATTGAGCAGAGCTGATGTCAGAGGTAGCAGCACTAACTGTGACCAGGGGTGGCCTGGCCATAGACTCTACAGGGGCTTTTCCTGTGGGCTAAAGCCCATAGGGCCACCTGAGCCCTTATCACTACCACTGGCTAGGTAAATACTACGGGGGGAAATATAGAGGGCATTATTAGAGGAAGTCCAGGCAGCATGCTGAAGGTAGGGCTGGCTTGGTGCCATGGCCCACATCTCACCTTCTAAGCCACATATCCATATTAGAGACAATTGGAGGAGGAGGGCAGAACATGACCACTATTGATGGCCACCACAGAAGGACACTTTCTGGGAAGGTATTTTGTGCTGCATTGTTTTTTTTTGGTTCTGTTGGATGGTATTCTGAGCTGCCCCTGCCAACTTGTATTGGGCCCCATCTACTTGTGTTGCCCCACGTTCTGTCAATTTGGAACCAGCTACAACATTAGAACCACTTTTAGGTTTTTTTCCAGCACCTCCGTAAGTTCCCAGTCTGCCTCTGATTGTGATGCATCATTTTTTAGCATTTTTCTCCACAGATATTTCAGTAAAAATGTTGGCATGGTGCAGAATATACATGGTTTTTCCATGCAGGTTTCCACAGGTTTCCATGTAGAAAATCCACATCTTAATACAGTACCAGCAAAATGAAAGGTGCTGTGCCAGGTTTGCAAGTTATCCTGATTGACTGATCACTAGGGGTCTGACCGCTGGGACCCCCATGTTAACGAGAACAGGCATCACATTCCCCAGATCTGATGGAGGGGCACATCAAGCATATGCCTTGTTGTATAATGAATTTCACTGCCATTTTTTGGATCAGTGGCGGTCCCAGAGGTCGGACCCCCAGCAATCAGTTACTTATCCTCTGTCCTGTGGATAGGGAATAACTTGCAAAGTTGGCAAAATCCCTTTATTGAGATCTTACAAATTTCATGTACACTGCATGGAAATTGACCCGTGGTGTTTTTAGGATCCACAGCACGTCTGTTGTTTGTGCAGATCCACGGCTGATGTGTTGTGGTTTTCCCAGGGTTGTTAAAAGACCCCGAAAATCTGCACCAAAAACCGTGATAAATAATTTGGATTTATGACAGGTTTTTAAAGTGGTTTTCATGCTGTTTTAATGTGGATTTTCCATATCGAAATACCATGTGTAGGTACACTTAAAGATCCACTAAAGCAGGCATGCTCAACCTGCGGCCCTCCAGCTGTTGAAAAACTACAACTCCCAGCATGCCCGAACAGCCTACAGCTATCAGCCTACAGAAGGGCATTGTGGGAGTTGTAGTTTTACAACAGCTGGAGGGCCGCAGGTTAAGCATGCCTGCACTAAAAGATCCACTTCATTTCTGCAGGACAAGGCCATCGCTAATGGATAGACTTAGAGGTAGCAGTGAGTTCAAAGCTGTGTACAGACTGTGCTGTTTGAACACATTGGTGGTCCCAGTGCAAAGGTCAATTGGTGGGCCCCCTCATAAACCATACCATAGCTACACATAAACATCATCAGGGTATCTGCAGATGTAGCGGTCATGGAGCAGTTTATTGTCGTGCCCTCTTTTGCCAAACCGTGGCAGACTGAATGCCTCTACTAAATTTAAATGTAATTTAAAATAAATGTTAAAAAAACGATCCTCACAGGTCTTAACCAGTAGGCATTTACGGAGTATCCCACATACGCGGTGGTGGTGGGCGGTGTAATGCTGTGATGTTATAGCACCACCTACATGAGGACTCTGATGTCTTGTCCTCTCAGATGGAACAAGCTGTACCATAGGTTTTAACCGTATCTGCATCCTGAGGACACAAAGTCCACAGTGGTCCCACTGCCGTGGCCAGAGGTGCTGTCTGTCTGTTGACTGTTTCCAGCAGCAACCAGTACCATTGGTAAGTAAGCTCTGGAATATAATCCAAGCTGTAGTACAGGATCAGTAATGCAGTGTATTTTCAAAGTAACCCAACATTTATGTAGATGATTAGAATTGAGCTCATGTGTGAACGTGGCCTTTAACGTTACATTACTCTGCTCTCTGAGATTGCATTACTCTGCTCTCTGAGATTGCCATTCCTGTACTTCAAGACTTCATTGGAACCAGATAAGTGTTTATTTGTCTGTGGTGCTGAATGGCAGTCGAGGCGCATTGCTTCTCTATCAAAGTGACAAATGATGCCTAGCGAAGCATGAGGTACTGGAGCTCATCCAAGAATTCTGCTGGGCTTGTTTCTGACTTTTTTATGATTGTTCATGGAATTTGTGGATTCGCTAAACTTAAGAAGTCATTTCCTTCCAATTGTGATTTGGAGCCGACACTATAAGTGAAACTTTACAGGCCCCCAGTGGTATCACTGCTACACCAGGCGCGTTCAGATTTAATTATTTTCTTTCCAAATGGTGTTTTATTTTAAACGCTTCCTGAAAAAGATTAAACTCTAAAGCAATCTCATTGATTGTCCGTGGAGAAAATAACACTTGGTGTAAAAGTTCTTTTAATGATTCTGTGGTTGAGTTAGAATAGCAATGAGATGACAAGTTGCATTATCCCCCGCATGTAAAGGACTTCAATAGATGTAATCACCTAACCCTATGTAGGGTGTGAGCATTATATGTCCTGCCTCAATGACATATAAAACATGATGATGGAGTATGTAACGTATGACAGTGATTTTCCACTTGCCAGTTTGAAGTAGGATGTTAACTTTTTCTCCTTTTTTTGCCACTACCAAAACTCTGTGTGATAATTGGGTAAGGCAGTAGTGCTTTGAAATGAAGCTCGATGCAAATTGTCATTAGTATAATGAGTCTTCTAGGAATTATGATAAATCTTTTTTAGTTGCTCTCTCCTGCATTTGGCCCAGAAAGCAGGGAGGTACTGAAATGGAGCAGAGGGTTATCAGTATTACCAGTATTATATGCAGAGCTCCATGAGGAGAATTAGGCATCTCTGGTGCCTCAAGCAAATCTGGGAACTTCTCCTCTTCTTACCACTAAGCTCCTCCTAATCGTACCACTAAGCTCCTCCTCATCATACCACTAAGCTCCTCCCCATCGTACCACTAGGCTCCTCCTCATCGTACCACTAAGCTCCTCCTCATCGTAACACTAAGCTCCTCCTCATTGTACCACTAAGCTCCTCCTTATCACACTGCTAAGGACCATCCCATCCTACCCACAGCTTAGCAGTGCAGCCTGGGTACTACTGCTTCTGCTCTACAGCTAGAAATGGCACTTCTCAAACCTGGGACTCAACGCAGCTGAACCAGCTGCACGGGCAAGCGCTTGTGGCCTGCAGGTAGCTCCCTAATCTCTGGTGGCCCCACACATCTGCTTGCTTTGTGTGAGGGTAAGGTCTGGCACTGCAGAGAACACTCAGGAAGTCTGTGAGGTAAAGCTTCAGTTATAGCCGCGGAGCAGGAAAGAATGTCTATCAATTATCTATATATCTATCTATTATAGTATCTATAAGGCTACTTTCACACTAGCGTTCATAGGTCCGTTCGTGAGCTCCGTTTGAAGGAGCTCACGAGCGGACCCGAACGCCTCCGTCCAGCCCTGATGCAGTCTGAATGGAGCGGATCTGCTCAGACTGCATCAGTCTGGCGGCGTTCAGCCTCCGCTCAGCTGTCCGCCTGTCCGTGCGGAGGCGAGCGGATCCGTTCAGACTTACAATGTAAGTCAATGGGAACGGATCCGCTTGAAGAGGTCACCATATGGCTCAATCTTCAAGCGGATCCGTCCCCCATTGACTTTACATTGAAAGTCTGAACGGATCCGCTCAGGCTACTTTCACACTTAGAATTTTTTCTAAGTTATTAATGCAGACGGATCCGTACTGAACGGAGCCTCCGTCTGCATTAATATGATCGGATCCGTTCAGAACGGATCCGATCGAACGCTAGTGTGAAAGTAGCCTTATCTATCTATTTATCTATCATCTATTGTCTAATCTATCTATCTATCTATCTATCTATCTATCAATCATCTATTATAGTATCTATTATCTGTCCATTTATCTATCATCTATTGTCTAATATATCTATCATCTATATCTGAGATATTACAGAGAGAATCAAGAGCACTCCTGCGCTCCCATACAAAAAATCCACCAACCTTCAGTTTGAGGTCCGCTGCACAGTGTATATAACGGGCTTTGCTGCTGCCGCCCAGGATACAAAATTGATAGAATGTAGTCACCTTACGGTATAAACTTACACTGGCGCTGGTAGGTAGAAATATAACAGATTGAGTACAGTGGCTAGATAAATGTTAGAGAATAAGTATCAATTGACGATGCGATTAAATAATCACCGCGGTGGTAGTTACCTTTTCTTTAGGTGTGAGCTGGAAAAACGATCTAGGTCCTTTGGATGCTTACTCTGCTCCGATCGGTAGCTGTGTGGTGCGAGGGAGCAGACTGCAGATTCGGCGTCCAGGATCTTCTGTGCACGTGACGTCACCGCGAAGTACTACTGGTGCTCCCAGAGATCAAAGTTCATCCGACGCGTTTCTGAGCCGTCGGGCTCCTTCATCAGGGATGGTCTAACCCTTTAAGTCTGACGTCTGCGTCACAGGCACAGAAGATCCTGGACGCCGAATCTGCAGTCTGCTCCCTCGCACCACACAGCTACCGGCCGGAGCAGTGTGAATGCTGGTAGGTGAGCAGTGAAGATTTGTTTTCTTCACACTTCCCTGCACACAGGAACGGGAACTGTGTAAGCATCCAAAGGACCTAGATCGTTTTTCCAGCTCACACCTAAAGAAAAGGTAACTACCACCGCGGTGATTATTTAATCGCATCGTCAATTGATACTTATTCTCTATTATAGCGGAACATTTATCTAGCCACTGTACTCAATCTGTTATATTTCTACCTACCAGCACCAGTGTAAGTTTATACCGTAAGGTAACTACATTCTATCATCCATATCTATCTATCTACGGTATCTATCTAATTAATGTATCTATCTAACAATTATCTATTATCTAATTTATCTATCATCCGTCATATCTATCTATCTATCTATCTATCTATCTATCTATCTATCTATCTATTATAGTATGTATTATCTATCTGTTCATTTATCTATCATCTATTGTCTAATCTATCTATCATCAATATCTATCTATCTATCTATCTATCTATCTATCTATCTATCTATCTAATGTATCTATCTAACAATTATCTATCTTTCATCTATTATCTAATTTATCTATCATCCATCCATCATTATCTATCTATCTATCTATCTATCATACATCTATCTATCTATCTATCTATTGATCGATCTATCTATCTATCTATCTATCTATTGATCGATCTATCTATCTATCTATCTATCTATCTATCTATCTATCTATCTACCATCCAGATATCCATTATCTCTATAAAAGAACAGCTGTGAAGCACAATGTAAAGTACCTGCAAAGAATTAGGTTGCTGAAACTTTCTAGAAGACAGATGCAACTCCCAGGAATTGTTTGATGGAAGTTATTCTCCATTGATTTTATGACCATCAAGGTCTCGTTAACAGCATTGTAAATTAGCCAAGGGTAAATGAGATCAGATTAAATCAGGAGGCAACGGGGCCAATTCTGTGCTCCCTTAATATCTTCATATTTCATCTGCTACAGGCTATAAATTTTCTGTAGATGATGCTGCAGCGTAGAACGCAATATTTTGGTCTGGTGGTGGAAAAAATAAACCAGGAATAGTAAATTTTGGAGGACATGCAGGGGTATCATAATTCCATAGTCTATAAAGGGAGGGTTATGAAATATGCTTGTATTCTAGGCATATGGCAGCAGAGATAACACATTCTGTATCTACATACAGTAGGTCATTATGGCAACATGGAAACTCGGTGATAACACTGAAAAAGTGGATGCTAACAAACAAAATGAGAAATGTGAAAGCAGTTGATACAAAATGAAGAAGAGCGATAATATCATGTAATACAGCAATGGTAAAAGACAAATTATATGTGAGGACGATAAGCAGCAAGTTACAACTTATTAGAAAGCCCATTTTATTTTGATGATAACTGGTTTACAGATCTTAGAGTGATTGTTTGGTCAGATGATGTGCCACCCACAGTCACCTGCGATTTCACAGAATAACGTAGATTATATGTACTGACAAAAGTACTGCTACCCATTTATATGGAAATGAAGGCATTCTCTACAGTGTTAGAACGGGCTAATCAGAGGCAAGGTCGTACATACAATAGAGGCAGACAATGTTTCTACAGGGCCCTTGGAGCCAGCTGCCCAGACACAGTTTCTTCTGGATGTGGAGAGCAGGGCTCTTCTCAGAGGAACAGCATTGTTGGCAAACAAGGGGGTGGGTAATTGGCCCAAGTAACATGGAGATGGTCTAGGACTGGAAATATACACTAGGCCTTCCGGCCTGTCCCCTTCCCCGACCACTTTTTTAGACCTGGCTTGAGCAGGGAAAAGTTGCAGATTGCAGAGATATCCTCAGGATAGGTCATCAATATAAGATCAGCGGGGGTGCCAGGATCGCTGTATGAAGGGAAGATGTGCGCAGTGTGCACGTGCCGCCTCCCTTCTCTCTTCCTGCTCACCATGGACATGGCAGCAGCGAGCAGAAAGACAGAAAGGAGAGGGCACATGCACACTAATGGATTTAGTATTTTTATTAGACTTTTCCCTACCTAAAGTGCACCGTTCGCTGAGCGTTTATAACTGACATTTCTGTACACTGCTGACTGCTCAGTGGTGTACGAACTGCAGACTGAAGTTTATGAATGGGGCTGCAGCAGCAGTGAGTACGGGCAGGAGCGCATATTGCCCCCCGGAGGTTTACTAACTCCTGGCATAGCACTTGGGTACCCTATACCCATGTGCTATGCCAGGATTAGCTGAATGGAGCTGCTCCTGCTCCTGCTTCTGAGTCCTACATGTTTGCTCTTGGCTGAGTGAAGCAGGAACAGGCAGGAGTCCGCTCCTCTAAACCTGGCATAGCACATGGTTACAGAGTACCCATGTGCTATGCCAGGAGTTAGTAAACCTCCGGGGGACACGGGCACGAGCAGCAATATAGGCTCCTGCCCGTACTCAGTGCTGATGCAGCCCCATTCATAAACTGAGCAGTTAGCAGTGTACAGAAATGGCAGTTATAAACGCACAGCGAACGGTGCACTTTAGGTAGGAAAAAGACTATTAATGGATTTTGTATTTTTATTAAAGTATGGAGGTGGAATGGATATTCAGAATGAAGACATTACAACCCTGTGGTTTAAATATTGATTTTGATTTGAAGCCCTGCCTGGTGGAATAGTGTGGGATCTCTGCTTAGTAGGTGTGAAGTGGGTGTAGTCGTTAGTGATTAGCTATTGGTGGAATGACATCATGTGACTAGGGGAAGAGTCATGAATGACGTTAAGCAATATAGGAGGGATATTGGATAGGACCTGTTGTAATGTATTTATGTATGTTTTATGATTATTTGTGGTCTTAAGGAAGAATATGTAACATGTGCTATGATATATGTACCAAATGTTTTAAAGAATATAATTTATAGGGTGGGTGTTGCCTACAAAGGAAGGGGAGGGGATGAAGATTAACCCTATATAATGCAGTGTGCAGAGAAGGGTGGTATGATCGCCCCTGAGGAAGCCTTATCGGCGAAACCTACATCGGGCATTAGATTTGATGGACCTGATGGACCTGATTTTATGATTTTATAAGGCGTGTTATTCGCGATTTTATTGTGAGTATAATAAGAGTTCCATTTACTCAACTTTGCGGCCCTTCACTATGTACCCGAAACTTTGATTCCGTAGGAAGGTTGCTCTACGAAAAGGCTACTATCCGGCAGGACTCAGGTGTGCTGGAAGAATGCCGCTTCCCTTGAGCTTGTGAACTGGGACGTATACCTGGCAGCGCAACCACCTTTTGTATAAAAATTAATAAAGTATATTCGAAAAACTTTTATTAGGGCATTAGGGACAAGTTAAAATTTTACTCGAAAGTTTTGTTACTCTTTAATGGTTGGAGAGGTGTTCATGAAATTCTGTGCCCTTTTTTCCTCCAAACATACCTTTACTCCTCGTAGCCAAAGAGTTCTGTTTTAACCTCATCAGTCCACAGGACTTGTTTCCAAAATGCATCAGGCTTGTTTAGATGTTCCTTTGCAAACTTCTGATGCTGAATTTTGTGATGAGGACACAGGAGTCTAGGTATTTATTAAAGCTTAGACATTTTCATCACCTGGCCTTTCCTAACAGTGACTGTGAACAAGCCCTAACCCTAACTGGCTATATACAGGGAGTGCAGAATTATTAGGCAAGTTGTATTTTTGAGGATTAATTTTATTATTGAACAACAACCATTTTCTCAATGAACCCAAAAAACTCATTAATATCAAAGCTGAATATTTTTGGAAGTAGTTTTTAGTTTGTTTTTAGTTTTAGCTATTTTAGGGGGATATCTGTGTGTGCAGGTGACTATTACTGTGCATAATTATTAGGCAACTTAACAAAAAACAAATATATACCCATTTCAATTATTTATTTTTACCAGTGAAACCAATATAACATCTCAACATTCACAAATATACATTTCTGACATTCAAAAACAAAACAAAAACAAATCAGTGACCAATATAGCCACCTTTCTTTGCAAGGACACTCAAAAGCCTGCCATCCATGGATTCTGTCAGTGTTTTGATCTGTTCACCATCAACATTGCGTGCAGCAGCTACCACAGCCTCCCAGACACTGTTCAGAGAGGTGTACTGTTTTCCCTCCTTGTAAATCTCACATTTGATGATGGACCAATGGGGTTCAGATCAGGTGAACAAGGAGGCCATGTCATTAGATTTTCTTCTTTTATACCCTTTCTTGCCAGCCACGCTGTGGAGTACTTGGACGCGTGTGATGGAGCATTGTCCTGCATGAAAATCATGTTTTTCTTGAAGGATGCAGACTTCTTCCTGTACCACTGCTTGAAGAAGGTGTCTTCCAGAAACTGGCAGTAGGACTGGGAGTTGAGCTTGACTCCATCCTCAACCCGAAAAGGCCCCACAAGCTCATCTTTGATGATACCAGCCCAAACCAGTACTCCACCTCCACCTTGCTGGCGTCTGAGTCGGACTGGAGCTCTCTGCCCTTTACCAATCCAGCCACGGGCCCATCCATCTGGCCCATTAAGACTCACTCTCATTTCATCAGTCCATAAAACCTTAGAAAAATCAGTCTTGAGATATTTCTTAGCCCAGTCTTGACGTTTCAGCTTGTGTGTCTTGTTCAGTGGTGGTCGTCTTTCAGCCTTTCTTACCTTGGCCATGTCTCTGAGTATTGCACACCTTGTGCTTTTGGGCACTCCAGTGATGTTGCAGCTCTGAAATATGGCCAAACTGGTGGCAAGTGGCATCTTGGCAGCTGCACGCTTGACTTTTCTTAGTTCATGGGCAGTTATTTTGCGCCTTGGTTTTTCCACACGCTTCTTGCGACCCTGTTGACTATTTTGAATGAAACGCTTGATTGTTCGATGATCACGCTTCAGAAGCTTTGCAATTTTAAGAGTGCTGCATCCCTCTGCAAGATATCTCACTATTTTTGACTTTTCTGAGTCTGTCAAGTCCTTCTTTTGACCCATTTTGCCAAAGGAAAGGAAGTTGCCTAGTAATTATGCACACCTGATATAGGGTGTTGATGTCATTAGACCACACCCCTTCTCATTACAGAGATGCACATCACCTAATTTGCTTAATTGGTAGTAGGCTTTCGAGCCTATACAGCTTGGAGTAAGACAACATGCATAAAGAGGATGATGTGGTCAAAATACTCATTTGCCTAATAATTCTGCACTCCCTGTAAGGTCTTGGTCACGGTTATCTGAGCACTCAAATCTCCTTTCCTTTTTGTCACTCTAAGGCTACATTCACATGACCGTATGTGTTTTGTGTTGCGGGGCTACGCAACGGACATACGGATAGCATACGGTGAGCTGTCCGCATTTTTTGCGGACCCATTGAAATAAATGGTTCTGCATCCTATCCGCAAAAAAACGAACGGACACAGAAACAAAATACTTTAATGTAAATGTAGCTTAAAATTGTACAAAATAATACACTGATATTGCTGAAATGTTAAAGTGTGTTTCTTTAACTTTATGCCTTTTGGAGATCGTTTCTTCTTCAACTTGCTGAACGGTTCACGGTAACCACCAGGGGTGGCCAAACTTTTGCATGTCACTGTAGGAACCACAGATGTCATTGGCCTCTGCTGATTGTCATTTGTTCTGCTTGGATACCAACTACCTTGTGCATTAGTCCAATATTCTGTATATTTTAGAGAAACACAGAAAAATGAGAAATAGCAAATAAAGTCTGCTGTGAAAACCAGGCTGTGAAAGGATTGAGTCTAATCCCCACAGCGTTGTCTGCCTGTTTCAGCTCATTTGCTGGGAAACGTTTGGCTTATAATCTCCACAGATTGTGTTCTGTACATATGCCAGCGATGAGTTGGCAGGCAGGCACTTTGTGTTTGTTCTAATTACGATTGCCATTAATAATAATTTGTTGATCGGATGAGAAGCTATGCAATTAACACTTGGGAAATGTATCTGCATAGAAAATGGAATATTACTCATGGTGGGTGTACTTAGTGTACCTTGTAGTGGGTGCTACAAAATAGTGGGGAGCCCGCTAATTTCTATGTGACATTTTATCATACGTGGATACATTGTTACAGTGTGTAATTATGTCTTTAGTTATTCTTAATTAGTTTTACTAGCATTCCTATTGCCGTCATTAGCTGCGTCAGCTCCAGTAACATGGTTCAATTTGTCACGAGGTTATGGAGTTGTGTAGGTTGTATCTGAGAACTGTTGGAAGTGCTCAGATCCTTGCATGTCACAATGCAATTACTGTGTAGTCAATGATGAAGGAAACAATAAGTCCAATACAATCCAATATCTACAAATCTGAAGAGATCTAAAAACCATAAAACCTGGTTTAGGTTTACTTGCTGAATCCGTGCCACCCCTTTAAAGGGGTTGTTCGGGAACCTTTTAAAAATTCAGTTTTTTCAGATAGCCCCTTTAAAGTAATAAATTAGAAAGAGGCAAATTATTTAACGTCCATAAGGCGTCCTGCTTATGTTAGCTGAATCTGTCTATTATCTATAATATAAAAATCAATGTGTATACCCTATAGGCATCCAAACGCCTGAACCGTTGGACACCAAATTTGGCTCATACGTGCATCGAGTGTCTGGAAAAGCTTTTATAAAGTCTCAGCTTTCTAGGATGTACCATTCTTGAGATATTCCCCAAAAATGCTAATATGGCATCGTCACATGACCTGCATTAGCCAACAGAAGCTTGCAGTTCCTTCACTGGTAATCTGAAATACATACAGACAATTCGCAAGTCCATCAGTCTTCACTTCACTGACATACACACAGTTTTATACCAGGTTTCCATAACTACAAAGCCAATTTTCTTCACTGTTAAGGGGGTGGGGTGCTGTGGAGGTCACTGTTAATGGGATGAGACGCTGTGAAGGTCACAGTTAAGTGGGTGGCACGCTGTGGAGGTCACTGTTAAGGGGGCAGGTCGCTGTGGAGGTCACTATTAAGGGGGCGAGGTGCTGTGGAAGTCACAGTTAAGGAGACGGGATGCTGTGGAGGTCACTGTTAAGGCGTTTCGGTGCTGTGGAAGTCACAGTTAAGGAGACGGGATGCTGTGCAGGTCACAGTTAAGTCGGTGGCATGCTGTGGAGGTCACTGTTAAGGGGGAAGGGCGCTGTGGAGGTCACAGTTAAGGAGGCAGGGTGCTGTGGAGGTCACTGTTAAGGGATTCGGTGCTGTGGAGGTCACTGTTAAGGGGTTCGGTGCTGTGGAAGTCACAGTTAAGGAGATGGGATGCTGTGGAGGTCACTGTTAAGGAGGCAGGGTGCTGTGGAGGTCACTGTTAAGGAGGCAGGGTGCTGTGGAGGTCTCTGTAAAGGAGGCAGGGGGCTGTGGAGGTCACTGTTAAGGAGGCAGGGTGCTGTGGAGGTCACTGTTAAGGAGGCAGGGGGCTGTGGACGTCACTGTTAAGGAGGCAGGGTACTGTGGAGGTCTCTGTTAAGGAGGCAGGGGGCTGTGGAGGTCATTGTTAAGGGGGCAGGGGGCTGTGGAGGTCACTGTTAAGGTGGCAGGGCGCTGTGGAGGTCACTGTTAAGGAGGCAGGGGGCTGTGGAGGTCACTGTTAAGGAGGCAGGGTGCTGTGGAGGCAGTGGCGTAGCGTAGGTTGCCAGCACCCGGGGCAAGCCCAGTATTGCGCCCCAAACCTGTGACCACGCCCCTTTTTACAAAAAATGCAGTAGATGTCATCTGCAGTCCTATGTAACACCACAGATAACACAGGGATAACTCTGAGTACAGATAATGTAGTAGATGGGTGTGAGGCCCCAGAATTCAGGACACACACACTGGGGCCAGGCGTCGGCAGTGTGGCCCAAATTATATCCCCCCCTTCCCCCCCAAACAGATATTTGTATGGACATAACATACATTGCTATGAAAAATACAGGAGAAGACCGCACCATACCTGTTACATCTAGTGACCTCTCCTGTGATGTAGACTTGCCTCAGCATCTTCATTCGGAGATAGGACCGCCATGACACTTTCAGCCGCGTCTCGTCTTTGTAGAGTTTCACAGAAAATGTTTGGGATTTCTCACTTTACTATCATCCTCAGATAACAGATCTCCCCCGTAGTGCCCATAACTATAATGCCCTCAGTCTAATTATAATATATACTGGCCCCTCTATATTATTATTATTTCCTCCTCTGTAGTAATATTATTAATATTAAAATGGCCCCCTCTGTAGTATTATAGTAATAATTATGCCCCCCTTCAGCATACAGCCCCATGTAAGATACAACGTTCCCCCTGCCTTCAGCCCCTCCAGCATACAGTCCCATGTAAGACACATCACTCTCCTGCCTTCAGCCCCTCCAGCATACAGTCTGATGTAAAATACATCACTCCCCGCCTTCAGCCCCTCCAACATACAGTCCTATGTAAATAATATCACACTCCCTCTCTTTGCCATCTGCCTTCAGCCCCTCCAGCATACAGTCCCATGTAAGATACATCACACCCCTGCCTTCCAGCCCTTCTTGCACAGTCCCATTTAAAATGCATCACTCCCCCTGCCTTCAGCCCCTCCAGCATACAGTCCTATGTAAGATACAACCCCCCCTCTGCCTTCAGCCCCTCCAGCATACAGTCCCATGTAAAACACATCACTTCCCTGCCTTAGCCCCTCCAGCATACAGTCCCATGTAAAATTTCACCCCCCCTGCCTTCAGCCTCTCCAGCATACAGTCCCATGTAAATAATATCCCCCCCCAACTTCTCTTCTGACCCCACTAACATACAGTCTCCAATACAAAGAGGATTCCTTTTCCCTTCAGCCCCTGCAAAAAGCCCTCCCAAGTAAAAATAACAGTCACTATTCTCCTCCACATACTTACCTTCACACTCTGCTCCTGCTCTGTAGAATAATATCACACTCCCTCTCTTTGCCATCTGCCTTCAGCCCCTCCAGCATACAGTCCCATGTAAGATACATCACACCCCTGCCTTCCAGCCCTTCTTGCACAGTCCCATTTAAAATACATCACTCTCCCTATCTTCACCCCCTCCAGCATACAGTCCCATGTAAGATACAACCCCCCCTCTGCCTTCAGCCCCTCCAGCATACAGTCCCATGTAAAACACATCACTTCCCTGCCTTAGCCCCTCCAGCATACAGTCCCATGTAAAATATCACCCCCCCTGCCTTCAGCCTCTCCAGCATACAGTCCCATGTAAATAATATCCCCCCCCAACTTCTCTTCTGACCCCACTAACATACAGTCTCCAATACAAAGAGGATTCCTTTTCCCTTCAGCCCCTGCAAAAAGCCCTCCCAAGTAAAAATAACATTCACTATTCTCCTCCACATACTTACCTTCACACTCTGCTCCTGCTCTGTAGAATCTCCCGCACATCGTTAGGCCACGCCCCCTGGATGACGAGACTCCGCCTCTTCCCTTGACATCATACCTCCCAGGATCAACTACATTCTCTTACACTACGCTCGCTCTACTGTCTCATAGGCTTCAGGCCACTAGCCTGAACCCTATGAGGAAGTGTTTGCCGCCTGGCGCCCCCTGCAATTTTGCGCCCGGGGCAACGCCCCCCCCCACGCTACGCCCCTGTGTGGATGTCTCTGTTAAGGGGTTCGGTGCTGTGGAAGTCACAGTTAAGGAGATGGGATGCTGTGGAGGTCACACACAGTTAAGGGGGTGGGGCGCAGTGGTGGTGACTATTATGGGGGACAATTAAATATAAAATAATAAACTGTTGAGGTATATAGGGCTGCTAGCAATTTCCCCTTAAAAAACAGGGAATGGATTATTCTCCTGGGCACCCTTGGAACAAATCCAATAAACACACAAACAGAACAAAACTTCATACTCGGGCAGAGTCGAGAAATTCTTCTAGTAATGGATATAATTGCAGTAATAGAATTTGTTGACTTGGTCTGTATCTATCTATCTATCTATCTATCTATCTATGCATGTGTGTATCTATCTATCTATCTATCTATCTATCTATCTATCTATCTATCTATCTCACTATCTATCCAGGGACATAGCTAAAGGCTCATGGGCCCTGGTCAAAGAGTTCAGCTTCTGCCCCCCTTTCCTCAGTGCTTTGTGGCAATGGGCAGTACTGACCTGCCTCTCCTGTCCCCGTAACATAGAGTCATTGCATTTTCCATCAGACACCACTAGAAGGAGCTCAGTGCAAAGAGATTATTTACCATTTCCATTCAAATTATTGTTAACTGTATAAATTCTTATACACTGAGCTCGCCCTAGTGGTGACTGCAGGCAGCCAGGTTTATTACATACTATGTGAAGGGAATCAATGTATTTATGCCACTTATCTGGTTTAAATACTTTAAGAAATATGGCGTACCCATTATGAGGCATCCATTCCACTTTTTGTGACATAGAAGTTGGCTAAAGTGGGTAAGTGGAAGGAGACTTTATTTTAACTACAATTTTTTCTTGAAAACTTACATTCATCATTGAATTATTAGGAAGAAAAGGGATTGTTGGTCCAGCTTGTATTCGTGGTAATCCAAAGCTTTATTCAATATTCAGTAAAATCCAGGTACAGGAATGCAGGTCTACATGTTTCAGGCACAACAAAATCCTAGCCCTTGGGTCATGAGTAAGGGCTAGGATTTTGTTGTGCCTGAAACGAATACAAGCTGGACCAACAATCCCTTTTCTTCCTTATATCTATATTTCTCCTGTTTCGGGTGAAGGAGCCGGTCCGCGCTATACTAGTGGAATCCTTGGCAGGTGAGAGCTGCTCAAACTCCTGATTTTCATCATTGAATTATTCTATTATAAATGTAATCTTAAGGCCTCATGCAAACGTATTTTGTTTCCGTGTCCGTTCGTTTTTTTGCGGATAGGATGCGGAGCCATTCATTTCAATGGGTCCGCAAGAAATGCAGACAGCACACCGTGTGCTATCCGCATCCGTATGTCCGTTCCGTAGAACATGTTTTATTCTCATCCGTTTTAGGCATTGTTACAATGGATCTGCAAAAAAAAATTATGGCATACATATGTCATCCGTTTTTTTTTTTTTTTTTTACGGATCCGCAATTTGAGGACCGCAGAACACATACGGTCGAGTGTATGTAGCCTAACGCAGACATTTTAAAAATATATTAAATAGATTTAGTTTTGTTTTCAATTGAAAATTGTGGAAACCATAGAATCAGCTACAAAACTTCTGCCTTCTGAGTGTGTAGGCGATTAATGTTCTATAAATGACTTCACTGTGGTTTTTAAATGTTTGAAAGCTTATTGTTTTCCCTGATGTTTGGTATACTAGAAGCTAAAGTCTTATAAATGATACTGTTGCTGGTACTTATGGCAAATTGAAAATGGAAATAACGGGAGGTTAACACAAGCTCTGCAAGTTACACAGTTACATATGGCATATTTCTGAAAATGTTAATATACTGTTTATTTACTGTACTTTTCAAGCCTATAGAATGTGAATACTCTTTGGCCTCCTTATACTTAGTCCTTTAAAAACCACACCTGAAAAGACCTTTCTGACCAGACACTTTTTCATGATTTAGTGCACGTGGTGGTTTAACGGTCCTAACATTTTTATTTGTCGGATTGTCAAATTTTGGCTGGGACAATATGCATATTATTGCAATCTCCTGCAGGTTGTGTGACAGTAAACACAGAATATTAATCAGCTCTGACATACCCACTTCTAGAATTAACGAATATGGAATATAGCAGTGCTAAGTTAAAATCGAAATTCAAAAATAATAAAAAATGTTTTTTTTAAAACGAATATTCGAATTATCGAATTTATATCACTATATTCGAAATATTCGCGAATTAGCGAAGTGCCGATATTCACGAAAAAAATTCGATATTCGAATATTCGCGCTCAACACTATTGCTAGATTGCAGGAGCAGGAGCTTTAATCTGGCTCTGGATTAAAGCCCAGCACCAAACTCCATACATGTACGGTGTATGATCGTTAAGGAGCTAATGTAGTAAACTATTTTTTAAAGAAATTTCTTCTAATTTATCCTTAGTTTTCTAGTTTAGGGTTTGTGAAGGTACACAACGATGGCTAGACGGCTATATCTTGGACACACTGACCTCACATCCAGCATATACCTGTATTTGTGGGACAACAATCATGAATCTAGGAACAGATTGTAAAATATGGAGTGAAGATTACTGATTGAAACCTAGTGCAACTTTTTCTAAACTCACATTAACCACTAATGTGAAAAAAAAAAATATATTTTTTTTCTAGGTAAAGGTATCTCACCTCTGAGACCCACACCTATCTCTTCAATGGCCAAAAGTGACGGAAAGCACACTGTCCATGCGTAGCATGCTTTCTATTCACTACTATTAAGTTATGAAAATAGCCAAGTGAGCACACTCAGCTATTTTCGGGAGTCCCATAGAAATGAATGGAGAACGCACTTGTCAAGTGCCACCTCCGCTTCAATTACTTCTATGGGACTGACTGATATAGCTGAGCCAGAGATATTTTTGGCAGTCCTATAGAAATGAATGGAGGGTGGCCGTGCATGGGCAGCTGCTCTCCTCTCACTTCATGAGTCCCATTCTGGAGATAGGTGCTGGAACCTATCTGGCATTAATGGTATATCCTAGCTATAGCTATGCAGTGAATCTGGAGCTGTGTATTAGAGGAATTAAAATCCAGCTCCATTAAAGAAATTAATCAGCATATAATTTTGGACCTATCTAGGTTGGGAAAACATGGAAATTATGTCTGAAGGGTGGAAATATACTTTCATCTCTCCTCTCTTGAAGTTGTTTTATAGTCTGTAGATTGTGGATCATCATTTTGTTGTAACATCCAAATTTATTTCAGCTTCAGTGTCTCCACTCACTGTGGGATGTTGGCTTTAAGAGTGTGTTGATATTCAGTAGAATCCATTCCTCCCTCTATTTGGACACTATTTCAGATCCACTGGTTGCCACAAAACAGTCAAGGAATTAAATAACTGCCCCATGCTGGATAGTTGTCGAGATGTTCATATGTTTAAATATCTCACCTTTTTCCTCCAAACTTACTGTAATTGATGCTAACGAGCTCAATATTTGTTTCATCAGACCATAACATGTCTGCTTCTAAAATAAATTATTTAATCAATTCATTTTTTATTCCAAATGCTTCAAATTACTTATTTTACATAAATGGAATCTCAAATGTTCAAGGGGCAAAAAGTTCTGATTTGAATTCTCCAAAATAAATTTTGGTTCCAATTCAGTCAAGTGGGCCATCAGATATGATTCAATATGAATAAATTTGACCGTGAAAGTGCCCTTATTGCCCTGTAAAGTCATGTATAACACTCTGGGGTCTCCTAGGACTGTATCCAACCCTTTTCTAACCATTTAACTCCAAGACATTAGTGATGTCAAAGTGACAGTGACATATAGGACTATGGGCGAATGAATGGCAGCCAGAGGTAACAAACAGCCTGTATAATAAGACATAATAATTTTAGCAAAAAGAATCCCTTTTTGGTGGCAGATGACTTCTTCTGTGTTTACGGATCTGTGAAATGGTAGCTACCATTTTGAACGATTTTTGTGGGACGAATCACAAACGTTTCAGTTTTGCTGAAACTAGAATCTTTTGGGAAATTAATAATGAATTTAATTAGTATAGAATCAATTTGCTGATCTCTAGTTTCAATATTTCTGTTTACTTAACTTATGATCAAGGAAGTATTTCCACTGACAGGTCTCCATTGGAAGAAATGTACCCTATTACTCACCCACTGCAGTTATACTATATACAGTGCTCTGATTTGTTTCCTTATAATATTTTCTCTTGCTCTCCAAACCTTGCGTATGATGTTCTCCATCATCTTTTGTCTTTCCTATCTTCCGTTTCCCTCTATCTTCCATTTTGCTTCCTTTCTATTGCATTGTGCCAAGTGTTTAATCTCATGTGATGATAAATAGTTAATAGCAGAAGATTTGCACTTATTACGACTGACATTCTGCTGGGAGGAAAAGCCTTGGAAGCATTCCAGTCATAATGGCAAAAATATGTACGATTCGCAAACAACCACAAGCTATTCATGTAGCATGCTCATTGCTTTGATCGATTCTTAAATTTAACAGAAGGCATTCAGAGTTCCTGATTCACTCTTAGGAACAATAGTCAAATGACAAGAAAATGTTTTGTGTTAAACTGTGATGAAGGAAATGACACAATATATCTCAATATGAATTGATCACTGAAATGTACTTGGTTTATTCTGCAGTGAGTGATTATCATGCACTTTTTATAAGGTAATTTAGCTACAAAATGCAAACATTTTCTGGGTAGTTAAAGTACAGTATGTCCCATCTGTGAGTAATCCCTATGTTGATGTATTAACCGTGACACTTTAGCACTTTGTTTTGAATTTCTCCCATTTCTTGCGTTTCTCCGTATAACATTGTTAAAACAATTTGGAGCCTATGACTCAATTTTATATTTTCATCTCATTTGTAGCCAATTGAGATGATGTCCTTGGCTCTTCCCCGTACCAACAATATCCACAGGGCAAACGTCTTAGTCCTTCTCTGTTTTCCTGTGATCATCATCATAATTTAAGATTACGGCTTATGTTGCGCCTTACTTGCCCTCAGTAAGTGTGACCTACTGTAACCTTAAAGAGATATTCCATGATTGATGTAAAAAAAAAATGAAAATCGGACATCATACAGTATGTATAGTACATGACAATACTTTTCTAACAAACCTAGAACCAGTCCCGTACATCACATGGGGCCTTGTCATAAGTTAGGAGTAGCCTAAAGCAGAGCATGGAGATATTATAGATGACGTAAAACATTGGCCTATGATACATTTCTGCCTATGGGTGTTTAGGCATCCACTTGGGAAATGAGATTCAGTGTGGATGAATGTAAATTCCCAAAAAGGTCACGTAACCCGTAAATTTATACCAAATTTTTACTTAAAAAAATCACATAAAATCACAAGCAGTTTAAAACCACACAGACAAATAGAAAATACAGAAGGGACGCCTGATGGACAACCTATACAATGGCACCCCCATCATAGGTGATCAGTGCACATAAAATAGCACTACTGAATCTCAACCCCCAACAACAATAATGCAGATATCCTAAGTAGAACAGTACTGCTGACAAAGTCATAAAGCCTGAAAAGTAATGAAAGTATCCTGAGCAGAATGATGCAAAAAGTTATATGACCAAGAGTGAAATGATATGAATAGGAAATGGGGTATAAAAGAGCGGTTATCCAAAAGGAGGATGCCAGCCACCAGTGATTTCCCATCTGGGTAGTAATAATGTACAAGAATTATATGTCCTGGGGGGTTACCACTGGGAGAGTCACTTGTAGAGAAGGATTTGGGTGTCCTTGTAGATGGTAGATTAAATTACAGAATACAATGTTAATCAGCTGCTTCTAAGGCCACCAGGATATTGTCATGCATTAAACCAGGCATGGACTCGCCGGGCAGGGATGTAATACTACCACTTTACAAAGCATTGGTGCGGCCTTATGTGGAGTATGCAGTTCATTTCTGGGCACTGGTTTACAGAAAGGATGCCCGAGAGCTGGAAAAAGTACAAAGGAGAGCGACTAAACTGATAAGGAGCATGGAGGGTCTTAGTTAAAATAATTAAATGTAATCTTGAGAAGAGGCATCTAAGGTGTCTAGGGGGAACAGGATTAACCTATACAAAAAAAAATATATAGATAGATATAGGCCGTACATAAAATTATATAAAAATGATAAAATCTGGTGAAAAGCAGTTTCATGTAAAATCCATATAAATCACAGAAAAAAAAATGCACCAAACGGATATGCCACTGACTATACTAGCTAGTCATACAAGCAAATATTAAAAGCTGAGACTTTTGCCAATATATTCCTGGGACGAACACATCGGAGCCCATCATGCACCACGTCACGGTCTCTCAGCATGGCAAGGGTCCTACCACTATGCTAACTATGGTGTGAACACAGTCTGTAGGTGATGAAATCCAGCTCACAGCCAAGCTTCCACACAACCGCATAGCAGGAGAACTAATACAATGTGAATAAAGCAAGACTGTAATCCACACCCATATCAGACCGTGTGATGGAGGTTACCAGGTGCAGAAGAATGTTTAAATGCCAGGTGAAGGCACATTCAATACATATAAAGCAAAATCACAGAAATATAGTGGCAAATATGGGGGAACTGCTCAAACCCCAAACACTGTAGCGTGTTTATCATTGGGGAAGCAGTCCCACCGCATGTGGTCGTTTGCTGCGGTCGGACTGCTCCCTCAGTGAGAGACACGCTACAGTGTTTGGGGTCTAAGCAGTTCCCGCATATTGACCACTATATTTCTGTGATTTTGTTCCATATGTATTGAATGTGCCTTCACCTAGCATTAAACATTCTTTTGCACCTGGTAACCTCCATCACACGGTCTGATATGGGTGTGGATTACAGTCTTGCTTTATTCACATTGCATTATATATTTATATATTTTCATCCGCACAATGCTCCGTTTTGTGTAGGATGCCTTTGTGGTGCATGTGGACCGTGCCGGCATCCTCCATTGTACGCATTTTTTTGCTGGGATGGTTGTTTTCTGCGGTCCACATGCAGTGGGGCTGCTCCCCCAATGAGAAACACGCTACAGTGTTTGGGGTCTGAGCAGTTCCCCCATATTGGCCACTATATTTCTGTGATTTAGTTCATGTAAAATCCCCTCAAAATACAAGAAGACACTGCCTCCATCGGGAGAAGAAAAAGTTCAGTCTCTGGAGTCGACAAGGCTGCTTTAACATAAGAACTGTAAATCTGTGGAATAGTCTACCTCAGGACGTGGTCACATCAGAAACAGTGGACTTTTAAAGAAGGCTTATGTGTAGAAGTCTGGTTCTCCCCTTTCCTTAATTCACATCTCCACCAGTCCGTTGTTTAAGTTCAACAGACTCTAGGACGCTGCTAACTATCTTATTTATGGTACTACATATATGCCCCTTCACTTCAATTGAACTGAGCTGCAATACCAGACACAACCTGTAAACAGGGGTGGTGCTGTTTCTTGAATAAAGTAGCCAAGTTTTTCTAATTCTGGACACCCCCTTTAAGGTGACATGGGGTCCTCTTAGCTGCTGGGTGTCTGTGCAGCTGCTAAGGTCGTACATATGACATGTGTGTCCCTGACATTCAGTTCCAGCTCATATATATGAATTGAGAAACACAGTGCAGAGTTGTTTGCCGGTACAGTATATTTAGTTGTGTGCTAGAGTAGTTGCCAAAGTCACACCTATAATAAAAATGTTGAACATAGTGGTACAAGCATTTAGGGGGAAATTCATCATTCCCTCTACGTGTCTGACTTTAAAAAGTTGCAAAAACATGGCTTATAAAAGAAGGCGTTGGCGAGGGAAGGATGTGGGAGGGGCCATTGTCCCCGGCTCATTCGTCAGTATTTACACCGGAAACTGACATAAGTAATGACCGGAGCATGGACTGCAGGAGGAGGCATGTAATGTATGATGAGGCGCGTCACATATTACACGTCTCCTCCGGCAGTGCGAGCCCTATGAAGGCCGATGTAGCAGATGCCGGTATTGGTGAATCAGGGGCTCTGTTTTTATTCAGCCTTAGTGTAGTTTTATATCTCAGTATATATAAAATATAAAATATGTTCTTACCTGGCATGAATAATAGGGCCGATGAAAATGACTGTCTCCATATCAACAGCCTTTATTAGGATGAAAGAATAGATAAACCCGAATTGTACCAGGCACATTAATTACGCACAGTGTTGCTGTTGATGAATGGCAGCATTTATCTGAAGTGGGTGTTATAGCATAAAATAATCATCTTTCTTGTAATTTGATTCTTTCGCATTAAAATGGCATATTTATCTTCAACTAAGGCTGCCGAAGCCTTGCTAACCTGTAATAAACGGACCTGTCACTTCTCCTGATATGTTTTTTTAGCAAGTACTTGTACCACCCTCATAATAACAATTCTGGAGCATCTATTCCTATGACTGTATGATGTGCAATCCCTTTATTATTCCTGCCAGAAGTTATGAATGTGGTATTAGGCTACTTTCACACTAGCGGCTGGACGGATCTGACAGGCTGTTCACCCTGTCGGATCCGTCCTGCCACTATTTTGCCGTGCCGCTGGACCGCCGCTCTGTCCCCATTGACTATAATGGGGATGGGGCGGAGCTCCGGCGCAGCATGGCAGTGCACGGCGAAAGGCCCCCGGACTAAAAAGTCGGACATGCTGTACTTTTAGTCCGGCGGCCTCTCGCTGTGCACTGCTGTGCTGAGCCGGAGCTCAGCCCCATCCCCATTATAGTCAATGGGGACGGAGCGGCGGCACGGCGAAATAGCGGCAGGACGGATCCGACAGGGTGAACAGCCTATCAGATCTGTCCTGCCGCTAGTGTGAAAGTAGCCTTAGCAGTTTGAGGATCAGACAGGTGTTGCCTGTGTGTCCCTGTACAGTTTGACATTATCTAATCAGTGCTGCCATTGTCAGACTGTGCAGGGACATCCCTCCAACTGCAGTGGTGTAACTAGTGAACGTGCCCCCTTCACCCCCAGCAACTTCTTCACAACCCTAACTCCTGTGGCAAGTCACACAAGGACTAGCAGCCGCTCCATCTGTTTCCTACAGTGTCGCTGTACATAATGTCATTGTGTAAGGCCTCATGCACACGGCTGTGCCCGTATTGTGGTCCGCAAACAGCAATACACAGGCAATGGCTGTTTGCACACCGTATCACGCATGCGGAGGAAGAAGCAGTGCAGAGTGGAGGCAAGGAACCCCATGGAAGCATTCACACGGAAGCACTAAGAAGTGCTTCTATGGGGTTTCTCGCCGTGTCTCCCCACCACAAAAAAATAGAACATGTTCTATTTTTTTCAGTGCGGATGGATCACGGACCCATTCAAGTTTAAGGGTTTGGATCCGTCTGTGCCTACCGCACAGATATTGCCTGTGCATTGGGGACAGCAAATTGGAATCCCCAATGTACGGAGCGGCCGGCACACATTTGTATGCATGAGGCCTAAAACTGTTGAAGGGGCTCTGACAATAAAATCTTTTAGTCTTCCTCAGGGGTGGACTAGGAACTTAAAGTGGCCCTAGAAAAAAGACTAAAAGAAGCCCCGTTTTGTCCATGTTTTTGCGGATCTGCAATTTGCGGATCCGCAAAACACATACGGATGTGTGAATGGACCCTTAAAGTGAGCCTCCAGCTAGGGGCTTAAAATGATATGTAAACCAGTGCCTACTAGGGATGTGCTGCCCTCCAGGCTCCATGGGCCAGATTTATCATTAGCTCAGGTCAGAATAATGGAGTGAAAAAGTCCCAAACGCTAAAACTGTGCACAAATGTGCAACTTTTTTCTGCTCTGCACTATGCTCGCCAGTTTTCTGAGGTGGACGTGTTTCTTATGTAAATGAATCTCTAGACAGATTTACTATTGGGACTATTTAAAAAGTCGCAAAAAGTCGCAATTTCACTCCAGTGAGGACCATGCTTATCTTATGAGACTTTTTTATAGAACATGCGACTTTTTTGTAAAAATGTGCGACTTTTTCGTAAAGATGTGCGACTTTTGTAAAGCTGCTTACTGACGGATAAACTGCTACCGTCAAACTACATTTATTACAGTCTTAAAGGGCGATCATAAATCTGACTTGGCTAAAACTGACTTTAGCCATATGTGAAAGTGGAGTCAGCTGTCAGAGTCATGATAAATCTGGCCCCATGTGTGTAGAACGATTCTTCTTTAGATGTGGAGGATGCCATTAAAGTTTTTATTATATTTTGTAACTGATGTAGAGTGTTAATTGATACCAAAGCAGCTGAAAGAAAGATGTATCCAAAGTAATTAAGTAGACAATCTTTAGACCTTCATAATGATAAAAGAATGATATTACTTTTCATCCCATGATAACAGAGGTTACACACTTTTTCAGTTATGAGGGAGCAGAACGCTATTCAGGCTTTGACTATTAAATAGCTGTTTCTGGTCTGGAAAATCTGAAGGGATATAGCCAAGTCTTAATTGCCATGGCAACAGGTATACATTTCTCAGAGTGTTAGCTCAGAGTCCTCAGGGAGCACAGCTCGCCAGGAAGGCTACAGCCAGCATTAGAGCTAGTGGGATGAATGGAAGGGGTTTCACGTCATTGTGTTTGACAGATCGCGCTGTATACCTAAAGATCTCTGTGTGAGGCAGTTTAATCAGTGTTCACGTATTCTGAGAAGTTCTTTACTCACTTGATACATTTTGACTATGACTACAGATAAGTACAAAGTCAAATATGAAAAATGGTAATGCTATACTTGCTGGAGGACTGATCGTTATGTGTGGTTTGTGTAATGTAATGAAATATTGCCCATTCCATGTGGAGCTGTCTCAGAGAATGTTTCATACTGGGAAATTCCTCCAGCCAAAGTTAAAGGGGTTATCCCATGACTAATGTAAAAAAATGAAAATCAGACATGATATAGTACATGACAATCTCTTTCTAACAAAGCTGGAGCCAGCCCTGTACCTCACATGGAACCAGAGATCTCCATTCATTGCTCTGCTAGATTTATATCAAGCTGGTAGATTAGGGGGAGTGTCTTTTCTGCTGCAGCTCAGGGGCGTGTCTCAGCTCTCCCTATCACAGCTCAGAATGCAGTTGAAGGATGAAACTGAGCATGTGCGGCCTTCTCAGTAGGTAGGACAAAGAAGTAATAATAAATGAAAAAACAGCAGGTGGCGCTATACAGATACAGATCCAAGGTGCTGGTTTGAAAGCAGTAGAATATTTTTCGTGGGACAACCCCTTTAAAGTGTGTTTTTACGAATTGCTTATTGATGACCTATTCTTAGGATAGGTTATTAATATCACATTGGCCCAGTCCAATTCCCTGAACCCCTGGCGTTCATTTTTGTTTACTAGCTGTGGCGCCAGACACCAGAACACATAGCTCCATAAACTATGTAGTGGCCCTGCCTGGCCAAGTGGATGAGAGCAGCTCTGCAATAACCAGGCCCGACCTCTACACAGTCTATAGTTCCTGTGCCTGATTCTGCCACTGCAGCTATTAAAAACAGCTGACCGGTGGTTCCAAGCAGTGTCGGACTGGGAAGCTTAGGGCCCACCAGTAAAATTCATTCTGGGGGCCTGTTGTAACTCTACAAGCAAATACTATCTGCTTGCACATGATTGATTATAGAGGTCCTGCAGTGGCTTTGAGAAGGCAGATCCATGAAAGAGGATACCGGCTGGCCTGTTTATGGACCTACAAGTCATCTCAGCCACCTTATACATCTATAATGATACACTTGATAGTTTGCTACATAATGCACCCATTTTTTATATGGATGGCTAGGCTGGTTCAGATGCTGTACATTACCTATCTATATGTAGTGTAGTCTTCTGTATTATGTGCCAGTTGTGCAGGGAATGGGGGACTAGGGCTCACCTAGCTCAGGGGCCAATAAGTGGATTCACAAGTCCCCCTGTGGGCAAGTCTGAGCCTGATTCCAAGGATAGGCGATCAATGAGTAATTCCTAAACGAGCCTAAAAAGTGCCTAAAAAAAACTGCAGAAATGTCCACCCTGGATATTGCCGCAAATCTGTGGCAAACCTGAAACACCAATGAATCAAAAAATTCATGTATTACATATGTTTTTTTGACATGGAAAAGGCTGTGGATTTCACCCCCCTCCTACGTGGTCGGGATCCTCCCCATAAATTGGCATTCCGCAGATTTCAAACCTGCACAGCATGTCAATCTACGCTGCAGATTTCTTTGTCTATCGTTTGGATGAGATTTTTTTAAATGTCATCCATATTGCTACTATTGTACAATGCTACGGATTGAACACAGAAAAATCTGTAACAGTGAATCAGCAGCATTTTAGTCACATAACTAAAAAAACTTTCATTTATTAACCAAAACAAAGTAATAGCTAGCATGTAAACACTTATAGTTTCAGGCCATGCTCCTCGCTGATAAAGTTTTATTTTTCTCTTTATAAAGCATGATTCCTAAAACTGTAATATATTTAATAGATGTCTAGAATGGTATTTCTGGTGATAAGTACTAGGTTGGTAGGACTCCAACTGTTGAGATCCCTAATGATCGATAAAAAAGACTCTTTGCCTTTCTGCCTCAGTTCTTGGATGAGAAACAGCAGCCTCCAAGTTCCAGGATTCTTATTAGGCCACAACAGGTATACAGTTACAAGCAATGTTTTAACCCATAGTTACAGTTGGGTCTTTGTCAAGCTTAAAAGTGAGTTAGATCCAATGTATATTTAAAGGATATGTACACCTTCGGTGGCAATTTTTTTTAAAATTATTGCCTGCTACTCATTTTTGGCAAATTTTTATTTTTTTTCAATTGGCCTGTATTAAACATATTGAGCTGTTCTGTCACAAAGGGTTAACTGTTTTTCTAGCTGTGTGACTGGTACTTTCACTTTCACTTTGTGCCGGTCATCTAATAAACCTTATTTCTAAACTATTGAGAGGTCATAAACACTTATATAAGCCACATTCTTATCAGTAAGACAAAAAATTAGCTATAATGAGTGTTTAGGATGTCAGAGAGCAGAGATAAGGAGCCTGTCAGCTCCTGGTCTGATGGAAAAGACAGAAAATTATATCGTTGCTACTAGAGCATATCAGCTCTGTACAGAAAAAAGGATGGCATTTTTTTTTTTATAAAGACCAATTAAAAAAATATTTTTAGCTCAAGATGAGCACAATGTAAGAATAATGCTCCCTCCCAAAGGTGTACATAGCTTTTAAAGGGGTTGTCCAGGTTCAGAGCGGAACCTGGACATACCCTTATTTTCACTCAGGCAGCCCCTCCTGAGGCTAGAATCAGAGCATCTCATGCTCTGATGTGCTCCCTTGCCCTGCGCTAAATCGCATGGGCTCTTTTGTTTATCATAACACACTTCCGGCAGTGTGTTCGGTGACGTCACTGGCTCTGATGGGCGGGCTTTAGAGCTGCCCTAGCCATTTTACTGGCTAGTGCAGTGAAATCCAGCTTCCTGGAAGCCCCATGGAGAGCCCGGTACGTCACCAGATCTCCAAAAAATGCATAAACTGCTCCAATGCTCAAGTTAGGGGGGCTGCCTGGGTGAAAATGGAGGTATGTCTCTGAAACCGGACAACCCCTTTAAGTACAGATTGAAAATTTAGTTGACAAAAGCCCAAAAAGTGAATGCCCAGTGTAAGGGGTTACACTCTCAGGCTGGGCGGCGATGATAGATTCTCTTGCAGACCACAGGGTTGAAGTCCAAATGCTGCTTTATTTATCACACTCCGGCAATACGGGAAATCCCAGTTATAATTCACTGAGTAATCTGAAGGTCCAGCACCACAAAACATAAACTAAAACTAAAATAAACACCTTCCCCTCTGGGCTCTGGCTAATACAGTGAAGATCCTAACTCACCTATTGAACACAGGTCACACAGAGCACTCGGCTTCTCTAGCCAGCAGCGCAGCCATCTTCCCAGGCTTTCTCCAGGCATTCCTCTCCCCAGACTGACAGTATGGACTGTGCTTTATTTCCCCTTGATGATCCCAGCTGGCTTCAGCTGGGATCCCTCAGGCTAGGGGAAAACCTGTCCTGGATTTTATTTACCTCACCCAGTTGAGGAAGCTGGGTGGGATATACACCCCTTCCAGGACTTTACCATACACTTTTCTGTTCACCTTACCACACCAGCCATATGTAGAACTCAATAAGGACAATTGCACATGAGCATGTTCAGACAAGGAAACCTGCTCCATGTGAAAGCAGCATTTCCCAGGCTGAACACTGCTCTTGTGACACAAACTCATGGCGTTATAATGGTTTATAATGCTGTAACTTCTAGTCTGACTGTGGCGGCACTGAACTGTACTGACAGACAGAAACCTACAGCACTATGAATCATTATAATACTGTTAGTTTGTGTCTCAGGAGCAATGTTCAGCTTGGATAGAAGACATTGAATACACTTGTGTGGCACTGCCCTAATAAACATCTATGTGGTAAGCTCATCAGCTCCCTCTAGTGGCAGCCACAGCCTGTTCTTTCTTAAGATCATTTCTATGCAGAGGATTTGGAGCTTTCTATCTGAGCGCTAAACATAATCCGAAAAACATGAGCATAAGAAGTAGAGATTCCCTTTATGCTAAAGGCCTGCTTAATTTGTGACAGTTTGGCTGTTTGAGATGTGCTCTCTGCCAACCTCAACGAGAAGACTCTCTAGCTTTTAGGCAGCTTGTCCCTGGTAACTAGACTGTCAGATGTGACAGTTCAAAGCTATAATATTCCTGTGCGGACTGTAGAGTAAGAGAAACGCAACATGACAACATTCAAGACTTCCATTCCCCTCAGGCTCAGAATGAATCGAATTCAACAAAAACTTAATTTACTGTTCTTGAGAAGATACAGCCTGAGGCATGACTACAAGTGACCTTATAATGGGGCATCTTAGAATCTTCAGAGGAGATACTAAATCTTCAGGATGGCACAAGGGATTGTTAATCATGCAAGATGGACTCTAGACAAATAACTCCATACTCTCGTAGCTCATAAATAATGGCATGGCACAGCCATAAGGTGATGAGATAATTGGCAATGGGCTACTTTATATCAGGATAAATTAAAAGCAATACATAACAAGTATTACAATCAGCATCATAGCTGGGACCATACAGCTGGACAGTCCACTGACCCAGCAAATCAAAGTCAACACTTTTCTTCTCCAGGGCAAATATTCAGTTTGTTACCCTCACCATGTATTTATATATCTTGGCCATATACTGTACACCATGGGCTTTACCGTTGCATATGGTAGCAGCACAGCGCCAATGTCGTGTGACCAGGGCCGGCCTTTGGGGTGTGCGGGCTGTGCGGCCGCACAGGGCGCCATAGCAACAGGGGCGCCGGGCGGCCGACAGCCCGCAATGTAATATGGGCAGGCGAGGCGGCACTTATGTTTTCTCCCCCCCCCCCCTCCTCCTATATTCAGCAGGGGGCGCCCGGCGCCCGTTGCGGTTTAAAAAAAAAAAAGTTACTTATATAAGTTGGGGGCGGCTGGCGGCGCCCCTCATTCTGCGCCGCCTGAGTGGCTGAGGCTGAGCGCTTGCCGCTCTAAAGAATCCTGCGCCTGTTAATGTAGCGTGGCCGAGCTCTGTTAGGTCCGCGGTACAGGAGCTTTTGTTTCCTGTACCCGGCCGGACTGACAGGAAGTGCTCACTTAGTGTGCACTTCCTTTCAGTCCGGCCGGGTACAGGAAACAAATGCTCCTGTACCGCGGACCTAACAGAGCTCGGCCACGCTACACTAGAGGTGGAGGTGGGAGTAGAAAGAGAGTGACAAGGGGGGAGGGGGGAGGAAAGAAAGAGAGTGACAAGGGGGGAGGAAAGAAAGAGAGTGACAAGGGGGGAGGGGGGAGGAAAGAAAGAGAGTGACAAGGGGGGAGGAAAGAAAGAGAGTGACAAGGGGGGAGGGGGGAGGAAAGAAAGAGAGTGACATGGGGGGGGAAAGAAAGAGAGTGACATGGGGGGGGGAAATAATGAGAGTGATGGGGGGGGAAATAATGAGAGTGATGGGGGGGGGAAATAATGAGAGTGATGGGGGGGGGAAATAATGAGAGTGATGGGGGGGGGAATAATGAGTGATGGGGGGGGGGAATAATGAGTGATGGGGGGGGGGAATAATGAGTGATGGGGGGGGGGAATAATGAGTGATGGGGGGGGGAATAATGAGTGATGGGGGGGGGGAATAATGAGTGATGGGGGGGGGGAATAATGAGTGATGGGGGGGGGGAATAATGAGTGATGGGGGGGGGGAATAATGAGTGATGGGGGGGGAATAATGAGTGATGGGGGGGGGGAATAATGAGTGATGGGGGGGGGAATAATGAGTGATGGGGGGGGGGAATAATGAGTGATGGGGGGGGGAATAATGAGTGATGGGGGGGGGGAAATAATGAGTGATGGGGGGGGGAATAATGAGTGATGGGGGGGGAAATAATGAGTGATGGGGGGGGGGAAATAATGAGTGATGGGGGGGGGAAATAATGAGAGTGATGGGGGGGAATAATGAGAGTGATGGGGGGGGAAAATAATGAGAGTGATGGGGGGGGGAATAATGAGCGTGACAAGGGAGGGCGGGTGGAATAATGAGAGTGACAAGGGAGAGGGGGGATAATGAGAGTGACAATGGAGAGGGGGGATAATGAGAGTGACAAGGGAAGGGGCGGGGGGGAAAGAGTGACAAGAGAGGGAGGGGGGGGGGAGAGAGTGACAATGGAGTCCCCAGAGCCAGACTGCAGCCAGAGTCCAGATCATCTTATTGTCCTGGTGGTAAGTAGACAATGCAATATGTTTATTATTTAATTGTTTAGTTATTAATACTACATTGGAAACGAATTTTCTCAGCTGGACACCGGCCGACACTGCGCATGCGCTGGGAGCCTCACCAGCGGTTAGGGTAGGGAATAAGCACTGGCCCGTACGTAATTTTTCCCTTCCCTAACCGCTGGTGAGGCTCCCGATGCATGCGCAGTGTCGGCCGGTGTTCAGCTGAGAACATCCATCCGATCACTGCGCCTGCGCATTGGCCCATAGTTTTTCCCTACCCTAACCGCCGGCGAGGCTCCTGGCGCATGCGCACTCTGCTGTGAAATTTCCCTAACCTGTCGTTGTGCGCCTGCGCGGCACACCTCCTCACGTCATGTCCGGTGCGACCGGAAGTGACGAGGGTAGGGAAATCTCACGAACTAGGGAAGTATAACATTACACCGGCCTTTGGGGTGTGAGGGCTGGTAACTACTTGGTTGGATAGTCAGCCAGCCTATGCCATGATGCCAGCAACAAGCAGTGTTTTTTTTTTTTTGGGGGGGGGGGGGGCGCCACAAGGTTATCTCGCACAGGGCGCCTGAACACCTAAGGCCGGCCCTGCGTGTGACTGCACAGTCTGTACAGAACATTGTCTGTTTTTGAAACTAAATATGCCTCGCTATTTTTTTTCTTGTATTTGTGCAGATTTATTTTCCGAGGGATTTGTGGTGTTGTGTAAACTGTCACAGATGCCATCTGGTTTATTCACTTTCCGAAGCCAATCTACTCATTAATAGAATGGCACACGAACAAGACACTTCCAGGGGTAACTGTGAATGATTATTTGTAACAGACAATCAATATTTGTGGGGACATATGTATATTTTTTGGTCTGAAAGATAATGGGGAGATTTATCATTTTTGCTGCAATTAGTATCAGAACTTACTTTTAGAGATGGAGGTGAAAGTGGTGAAAGTTGAGACCAAACATATCTTACATATATTTCTATTGTACAGAGCATAATAAATAAGGGGCAGTGCAGATTTGCTACATTTTATTGAAATGGCAACATTTTCCAACAATTTTGAAATTTTTGCGCCGGTTTGTTGGAGAATACCAAGAATTGTTGAATACGGCCAGCTCTGCATGAGCTTTTGATTTTTTTTTTTTTAAAAAGTCCCAATTTTACTTTTCATGAGTTTATACTTGCTTGGATATGATTACAACATCAACTATATTTGCGTCTGTTCTCTGATAACACATTGATAAATGTGATGGTCCTAACGTTGCTTTATTAACCGCACCCGCTTTTCTTTGCTGATTTATATTCTAGCGTAAATCCTTCTTTATGGAGTGAATACTGACATTGGTGCGTGGTAAATTTGACGCAAACTAGATGGCTTGTAATTTGGGTGCATTTTGCATAACTTTTTAATTTTAGCACAGATTGATAAATCTCCCCCAATGTGTTCTGTTTATTCTGCGTATTATGCTTTCTCTTACCTTCCCAGTCCCCAACGAGACTACAGGGAAAATATTAGAAATGGCATATTTGTAAGGCAGGAGTATAAGTACGGTATGAAGTATAAAATGTCTTACTACAGCTCCACCACTGCAAACCAAGCTGCAAACAGCCCAGCAAGGTGCAGGGGTATTCTCATCTTAAATCCCTGCGAAAGGTGCACCACAATGATATGCAACTGACAACACTGGCTAACACTGGTTTTGTCATCTTAGACATTGATGGCAAGCAGCCAGCACATTGAACTTCACGATTTTTGTAATCTCTTCCGCCTATGCTTCTTACCACAGGCTGGATGCTACACCCAGCCACCGCCTGGATGAGTTTGGGGAATCTCCACTCTTGAGATAGGTATGAGTCCCAGAGGTGTGACCTGTATCTGCAGTGAGCTCTTGAGGAGTCAGTGCACAGGATGGGAGTGGTAGTGGCCCTGATGAGATGTGTCACAGTGTACTCCCTCAATTGCCATTGCTCCCTGGGGATTGATGCAGTGGAAAGGTGGTTTGAAGAATCAAGCCAGATTAGCTGGCAGTGGATGTGACGGATTTATGTAGAGTTGCCGGCCTCTACATAACTTTGGCATGTCCACAGCCTGTCTAAATCTATACCAGCTCCCTTGCTGGTGTAGACTTAGACCATTTTCTTCTCTTAAAACAGGTGAATAAAATGATAAATTAGATGGGCCTGCCAGCCTGCCCCTCCAATGCCATGGCCCTCTTTTAGACAGCGTGAGCAGGGAAAAGTCGCAGATTGTGGCAATTTTGTTTGGGTCCGTTATACATGATGGAAAATAATAGTCCTGTCGACAGGACTATTTTGTCTGTCATTTCTAATGAAACCAAAAAGAACAGTTATGTGTCCCCATAGACATGTGTAAGGACGGAGCCATATGGAATGCCTCTTAAAGGCTTCCGTCCTAAAATTCAGTTATATTCCCTTATAACTCCGTTATAACGAAACCTATAATGGAGTTCCATAACGCCAAAGAGAACCCACCCTAATTAATATCGCAAACCTGTTTGTTTACATTGTAGGACCCGTGAAGAGGGAATCCTTGTCCAGGTTCCTACTATCCAGTAATGCAATTGTTCACCCTTGGGGGCCTTTTGGGCAGGTCATCAGAGTGACCGGGCCTGCAGAGTGAATCATACTTAACGGATCCCTGCAGCTGGGTTCCAGCTCCTTTGCTCCTCCACTACCGTTGCAGATCTCAGGTCTCCTAGCATCAACATGCAGTTTGACACAGGTCACATGACTACTGCTGTTAGTGACTTGTCCCTCCATGCCTCATGTGACCCAATAACATGACCCACAAACCAGATGTAGATGTGGGGTGGCCGAAGATCTGCTGAGGCAGCGGAGGAGTAAAGGAGACTGAACCCAGCGTGGGGATCAGGTAAGTATGATTCCCTCTGCAAGTCTGGCCAGGCTCGGGGTTCTACGTGAAAGGCCCCAGAGGTGAACATCCTCTTTAAGGGATTCAGCCAACCTTAGCTGGGCCCCCTTTTTCTAAGGGCACCATTGAAGTTGCATGGTCTAGTTCTATAGTACTTAATGGCAGTCTTTTGGAGTGATGTACCGGCATAGGCAATGAAGTTGAACAAACTGTTCATAATAATTGCTTGAGTAGAGATGATAGCTGCATTCACAGACAGCAATCTCCTGCTCTTTGTGGGAATGAGTGATCACTACTGTGATCATTCTTCCCAATACTCACTCATTTTTAGCAACAGATCTACACAGGAGGAAGTTCTGCCAGAAAATGATGTTTTTATGTGTTGCATAAGATATGTGATCAGTGAAAGTTAGCCTTTTGCTCGTTTGTCAGATGTTCAGTGGAATATTTAGACTAGGCAATTATGTTTATTTGTATGAATGCTCATCTCCGAAAATTGGGCTTATCTGGGAGCTGTCCGCTCCGGGTGCTGGCTCTCAGGGGGGGTGCCAGAAGCAATGAGCTCTTCCATCAATACAGATCAAAGTGCTCATTGCTGGAGCACAGGGAGCTGGGTCCTGTCATTCACCGCTCAGATCCCCACGTTTCTCCCATCCTTCAGGCCCACGGCGCTCTGAATGGTGAAGCAGGAAGACTTCTTCCTGCTCCACCATACAGCCTGCAGGCACAGAGATGGCACTGCTGGCCTGTGTGGGCGGAGCCTACAGCCCAAAAATCTGCATAAGCTCCGCCCATACAGTGCTGCAGAGCGATCTATGTCTGCAGGGGAGAGAAGACTGTGAGCTTCAGGAACGAGACAAGGTGAGTAGGTACTGTGTTTTTTTTTTTAAACAGGGCACAATGGGCATTTCTGCTCTGGAGGGGGCACAATGGGCATTGCAAATGTGAATGGGGCGCAATGGACTTTTCTACACTAGGGATGGCACAATGGGCAATTCTACTCTGGAGGGGGCACAATGGGAATTGCTAATGTGAAGGGGTCACAATGGGCATTTCGACTCTGGAGGGGTCACAATGGGCATTTCTACTCTGGAGTGGGCACTGAGGGCATTGTTAATATGAAGGGGGCACAATGGGCATTTCTACTATGTAGGGGGCACTGTGCACAGAGGGCATTACTACTATGATGAGGGCACAGAGGGGATTTCTACTATGGAGGGGGAACAGAGGGCATTATTACTGTGAAGGGGACACAATTGGCATTACTACTATTAAGAGGGGACAATGGGCATTATTACTATTAAGGGGCACAATGGGCATTATTACTATTAAGGGGGTGCAATGGGGATTATTACATGGAAGAGGGCACAAAGAGGGCATTACAAAAAATGGCCACCAAAAAATGTGGACAGCACACTAATGTTATATGCGTGGTGTCTGCATCTTTTTATCATGTAGAGAAAGTTAATTCAAGCCACTAACTAATGTATTGTTATTATCCATATTGCTTCCTCTGCTGGCTGGATTCATTTTTCCATAACATTATACCCTGCTCGTTTCCATAGTTACAGACCACCCTGCAATCCATATAAGAAAAAATGCCAGCCTCTCTGGTGGCCTGGACTGTGGGAGCTCATGTAGGCTGGTGCTTTTTTCTATAATGTACAAGCACGGCCGCTGGACTGCAGGGTGGTCGTAACCATGGAAACTTTCTCTGCATAATAAATGCTATTTGCTGAAGTGGCAAAATCCCTTTAAGTTGAAAGTCTCTGGAACACTTAAGTTTTATTGGCTAATTTTGACATCATTCGTATGGGAAGAACTGGCCAGTCTTTGGGTACATTCTATTCTTGCTTATCTGGTACACATCAGTGCAGCATGTGGGTTTGCCTGGCATATGGTAATCTCACTACTTTATTAGAACATGCTGGCGGCTGCCAAAAAAACTAACTCTATTGCCAGCATTTAATTGTATCATCATTTTTTGCTTAAGATATTTCTGATACAAAAATGAAACTGTATCGCAATAATTAAGTATGCCCAGTCACTGATCTGTAGACAATTACCTACTGAATTGAATTACGTGATATGGAACAGACCATATACAGATGTATGAGTAGTAAGGTAATCTTTATGATTCTTATTGCATATACCACAGCAATTTACAGAGATTGTCTACATTCATATCAGTGCCAGTCTTCTTTTTTTTATTTTATTTTTTGACAATTTCACAGAAAGCCAATTAACATATCAGTATACCTGTTTCCATGTAACGGGGATCAGGAGAACCTGGAAGGATTCCAAGCTTACATGGGATGAACAGACAAACTTTACAGTATGTACAGGTTGCTCAAGATCAAATTCAAACCCAGGATAGAAGGGCTGCAAGGAAACAATGCCAACCACTGAGGTTTTTTGACAGGGATGCCATCAGGAATTTCAAAGCCCCAGGTTTTGGTGCTCTACCCCACCCACAAAGTACTCCCTGCACACATGGCCAACCACTCAGTGTACATCCCTACCTTCAGAAGATGCCTGGTCATACAGGAGACTACAACATTAATTACATCTTACATCCAGTGTTTTTATCTCTAATGTGGACATTTTCTTTCTTCATCTTCTTCATTCAGACCAGACCGCCATGATGACTTCTTTCCGCCATATCTATATTGTCTTGAATAATAATAATGCTGCCTATATTGCTCCAAGTATTAATAATGCCTCTTACAATACCCCCAGTAATAATAATACTGTTTCTACCGTGCTTCCACCAATAATATTGTCCCCTAATACCCCCAGTTATAATAGTGCCCTCAGTAATGCCATATAATTCTCCCAATATTAAACATTTCCCCATAGCATCCCCAATAATGCCCTCTATAGTGCCCCCAGTAATAAAAATGTCCCCATGGTAATGCCCTCAGTATTGGACATGCCCCCAGACTGCCCCATTAAAGGGGTTGTCCGGGTTCAGAGCTGAACCCGAACATACCCTTATTTTCACCCAGGCAGCCCCCCTAAGGCTAGCATCGGAGCATCTCATGGGCTCTTTTGTTTTCAATAACACACTGCCGGGCGGAAGCTTCCGCCGGGCAGTGTGTTCGGTGACGTCACCAGCTCTGAGAGGCGGGCTTTAGCTCTGCCCTAGCCATTTTACTGGCTAGGGCAGAGCTAAATCCCGCCCATCAGTGCCGGTGACGTCACCGGGGTTCCTGGCAGCCCCATGGAGAGCTCCGGTACGTCACCGTATCTCCGAAAAATGCCTTTGCCCTGCGCAATTTAGCGCAGGGCAAAGGAGAGCATCGGAGCATGAACTGCTCCGATGCTCATGTCAGGGGGGCTGCCGGGGGGAAAATGGAGGGATGTCTGGGTTCAGCTCTGAACCCGGACAACCCCTTTAAGTGGGCAGGTAAAAAAAATTCTAATACAAACCTGGGTCCTGTTCCCCATTGCCATCCGTGGAGCAGGCCAAGGAGCTCTTCTGCCCTTCAGACTTAGAGGCCTTTGTTTCAGTGCAGAAAGTTGTAATGATGTCATCTCTACGTGGCTGCCTGCGCAATTGTACTCCCTCATAGGTTTCCAGCGTAGTAGGCCGAGGCTTGTGTGGGTGAACATCTTTTTCGAGGAGGAAGAGAGAGACCTGTGGCCTTCTGCCAGGTACATAAGTACCTGACCCTCCCAACATCATTTAATCTTTAATCACTGTATTGGGTGGAAATCCCTACAACTGTCTAATATACTTTGGGGGAAATTTTCATGAGGAGACTTTGTAAAGTCATTTTTTCAGGCGTCTGCATTAACATCATTTACACCAAACTCGACAAATGGTCCACAGTATTTGATAAATGTGGAGTATCTTTAAAGGGATAATGTCACCTATTTTTTTCTGCCAAGTTAAAAATGATCTGTCACTATAAAATGCAGTGCAATTGCAGCGTTCAAATAAGGAGGCAGAGAGGATGAGGGTGGTAGTATTTCTTCTGTACCCACTGCGGGCACAGTTTGTAACAAGTGGCCAATATCTCTCTTTATTATGGTAAGGACCCTGGGGTATATTGTCCTAGCCAAGATACAGGAAAGTCTATAGCTGCATTACAGACATTACATTTTCTGGCAAATATTCTCAGCACTCTCCTATGTAAGTGCTTGCTGTTCTGTATCTTAAGTTCAATGTTCTTCTTCAGAGGCTGCCACTTGTTCCACAGGGTTGGTGTTCCTTGGTTATCTATGCTGCTTCTCAACTCACTGTCCTTGCTGTTTCTTTACTCACACACTGCTCCAGACTGTGGCCTGTCCACACATAGCAACACCTAGCAACTGAGCCAGGGAGATGGGTAATTAACCCCACACTCCCCAGACTTCCCTATACACAGTCTGATCCAAGTGCATAAACTAAAGTACACAAACCCCTTGCGGTGAGTTTCCAGGACACTGCACAATCTTCAGGCAGCATGTTATAGAGCAGGAGGAGCTGAGCTAAGGGATTTATCGTTTTATCAGAAAAGATTGAGTATAACTTGTATCTCCAGGATTTCCTCCATGACAGCAAGACATGGAGGATGTCTCCCTGCCCACTATTGGGACAGAAACAAAGAGAGGTTGAAAGATCCCTCCCCTCCACACACACTCACCAGTGCTTTTTTCCTGTCCCAATAATGGATGGCGACAGAGAGGAGTCTCTGAACCCAGAGAGACTGGCAGGGGTTGGATTGGGGAGCATGTTCCTCTCCTTCACTCCCGGTAAGGTGCCATGCTAAAACCCTCTAAGCTGAGGGTCGCTTAGCTGTTTCCCCAGCCCCTCCGGTACCTGATGGCCAAGTGGCTATAGAAAGGTTGGAGTCCAAGTAGGCCACGTGCTGGGGAGTCAGTTGCCGTAACCCCGGTGGGGCTCTGGGCACCAGGCTTAGTCCTCTTCCTCCTCATTGACGGATGCCGGGACCGCATGGAAGTCGCGGTATGCATGGGGCGCAGGGCGTCCGATGTCATTTACGGGGCCAAGGAAGGGCAGCCGGAAACAAGATGGTGGCGCCCATAGTGGCTTCAGCTACATAACCCCGGCCGGTGAGACGAATTGCGACGTCCATCGGCGTCCAGCATGGGCGACGCTGGAGGCCTGGCTTTCCGGCCTCATATCCCTTCCGGTTGACTTTCCCAGGATGAGTCCTGGAAGGAAGAGTAGGGAAATTGCGGCAACAGGAGGGGTAAGTGCCAGTGGTATTTAAACCTCAGGTGAGCTAGCATCAGGGTCCTCACATTATGGATACCACAGCTATCCGCAGAAAGCAATCCCCAGAGCCTCCTGTACAGGGACATGTAAGTAAATATCTTATACGGTCCCTTTCTTTATCCTTTTGGGTATCTACTCTAAAAGACTGTCTGTCATATCTTCCTAGGGGGATAAAGAAACTACCCATAACGTGGAACCTAAAAAGAAGCCTAAAAAAAGTGCTACATGCAACAAGAGGCTTCAAGATACTTACACTAAACAACTATGCAGTGATTGTATCAGTAAAATCATAAAGGAGGAACTGCCGTCACTATTGAAGGACGTCAGATCGATTATTAGAGAAGAAGTGAAAGCGTCCGTTTCATCCTTCATGCCCTCTCCGGTGGTTAGTTGCGCCCCTAGGACCAAAGACCAAGAGTGGACTTAGAATCTGACTCAGAGGATACAGAATTCCGATAAACTCAGTCGGATGAAGGGGAAGAGGAAGGAGACTCATTTATGCCCTCCACATCCTATGATGAGCAGCGGAAATAATGATTCTCTTCAGAAGATATGGACTCTCTTCCATCGGCCATTAGAGAAACTATGGATGCACAAGAAGAACAACAAAAAAGAGCCGTAAGATATTTGCAGGCTTAAGAGTAGAGTTGAGCGAACACCTGGATGTTCGGGTTCGAGAAGTTCGGCCGAACATCCCGGAAATGTTCGGGTTCGGGATCCGAACCCGATCCGAACTTCGTCCCGAACCCGAACCCCATTGAAGTCAATGGGGACCCGAACTTTTCGGCACTAAAAAGGCTGTAAAACAGCCCAGGAAAGAGCTAGAGGGCTGCAAAAGGCAGCAACATGTAGGTAAATCCCCTGCAAACAAATGTGGATAGGGAAATGAATTAAAATAAAAATTAAATAAATAAAAATTAACCAAAATCAATTGGAGAGAGGTTCCATAGCAGAGAATCTGGCTTCCCGTCACCCACCACTGGAACAGTCCATTCTCAGATATTTAGGCCCCGGCACCCAGGCAGAGGAGAGAGGTCCCGTAACAGAGAATCTGTCTTCATGTCAGCAGAGAATTAGTCTGCATGTCATAGCAGAGAATGAGGCTTCACGTCAGCCACCACTGCAACAGTCCATTGGCATATATTTAGGCCCAGCACACACACAGGCAGAGGAGAGAGGTCCCGTAACAGAGAATCTGGCTTCATGTCAGCAGAGAATCAGTCTGCATGTCATAGCAGAGAATGAGGCTTCACGTCAGCCACCACTGCAACAGTCCATTGGCATATATTTAGGCCCAGCACACACACAGGCAGAGGAGAGAGGTCCCGTAACAGAGGATCTGGCTTCATGTCAGCAGAGAATCAGTCTGCATGTCATAGCAGAGAATCAGGCTTCACGTCAGCCACCACTGCAACAGTCCATTGTCATAAATTTAGGCCCAGCACCCAGGCAGAGGAGAGAGGTCCCGTAACAGAGAATCTGTCTTCATGTCAGCAGAGAATCAGTCTGCATGTCATAGCAGAGAATGAGGCTTCACGTCAGCCACCACTGCAACAGTCCATTGGCATATATTTAGGCCTAGCACACAGGCAGAGGAGAGGTTCATTCAACTTTGGGTAGCCTCGCAATATAATGGTAAAATGAAAATAAAAATAGGATTGAATGAGGAAGTGCCCTGGAGTCCAATAATATATGGTTATGGGGAGGTAGTTAATGTCTAATCTGGACAAGGGACGGACAGGTCCTGTGGGATCCATGCCTGGTTCATTTTTATGAACGTCAGCTTGTCCACATTGGCTGTAGACAGGCGGCTGCGTTTGTCTGTAATGACGCCCCCTGCCGTGCTGAATACACGTTCAGACAAAACGCTGGCTGCCGGGCAGGCCAGCACCTCCAAGGCATAAAAGGCTAGCTCTGGCCACGTGGACAATTTAGAGACCCAGAAGTTGAATGGGGCCGAACCATCAGTCAGTACGTGGAGGGGTGTGCACACGTACTGTTCCACCATGTTAGTGAAATGTTGCCTCCTGCTAACACGTTGCGTATCAGGTGGTGGTGCAGTTAGCTGTGGCGTGTTGACAAAAGTTTTCCACATCTCTGCCATGCTAACCCTGCCCTCAGAGGAGCTGGCCGTGACACAGCTGCCTTGGCGACCTCTTGCTCCTCCTCTGCCTTGGCCTTGGGCTTCCACTTGTTCCCCTGTGACATTTGGGAATGCTCTCAGTAGCGCGTCTACCAACGTGCGCTTGTACTCGCGCATCTTCCTATCACGCTCCAGTGCAGGAAGTAAGGTGGGCACATTGTCTTTGTAGCGTGGATCCAGCAGGGTGGCAACCCAGTAGTCCGCACAGGTTAAAATGTGGGCAACTCTGCTGTCGTTGCGCAGGCACTGCAGCATGTAGTCGCTCATGTGTGCCAGGCTGCCCAGGGGTAAGGACAAGCTGTCCTCTGTGGGAGGCGTATCGTCATCGTCCTGCCTTTCCCCCCAGCCACGCACCAGTGATGGACCCGAGCTGCGTTGGGTGCCACCCCGCTGTGACCATGCTTCATCCTCATCCTCCTCCACCTCCTCCTCATCCTCGTCCTCCTCGTCCTCCAGTAGTGGGCCCTGGCTGGCCACATTTGTACCTGGCCTCTGCTGTTGCCAAAAACCTCCCTCTGAGTCACTTCGAAGAGACTGGCCTGAAAGTGCTAAAAATGACCCCTCTTCCTCCTCCTCCTCCTCCTCCTCCTGGGCCACCTCCTCTTCCATCATCGCCCTAAGTGTTTTCTCAAGGAGACATAGAAGTGGTATTGTAACGCTGATAACGGTGTCATCGCCACTGGCCATGTTGGTGGAGTACTCGAAACAGCGCAACAGGGCACACAGGTCTCGCATGGAGGCCCAGTCATTGGTGGTGAAGTGGTGCTGTTCTGTAGTGCGACTGACCCGTGCGTGCTGCAGCTGAAACTCCACTATGGCCTGCTGCTGCTCGCACAGTCTGTCCAGCATGTGCAAGGTGGAGTTCCACCTGGTGGGCACGTCGCATATGAGGCGGTGAGCGGGAAGGCCGAAGTTACGCTGTAGTGCAGACAGGCGAGCAGCAGCAGGATGTGAACGCCGGAAGCGCGAACAGACGGCCCGCACTTTATGCAGCAGCTCTGACATGTCGGGGTAGTTGTGAATGAACTTCTGCACCACCAAATTCAGCACATGCGCCAAGCAAGGGATGTGCGTCAAATTGGCTAGTCCCAGAGCTGCAACGAGATTTCGGCCATTATCACACACCACCAGGCCGGGCTTGAGGCTCACCGGCAGCAACCACTCGTCGGTCTGTTGTTCTATACCCCGCCACAACTCCTGTGCGGTGTGGGGCCTGTCCCCCAAACATATGAGTTTCAGAATGGCCTGCTGACGTTTACCCCGGGCTGTGCTGAAGTTGGTGGTGAAGGTGTGTGGCTGACTGGATGAGCAGGTGGAAGAAGAGGAGGAGGAAGCCGAGAAGGAGGAGGTGGCAACAGGAGGCAAAGAATGTTGCCCTGCGATCCTTGGCGGCGGAAGGACGTGCGCCAAACAGCTCTCCGCCTGGGGCCCAGCTGCCACTACATTTACCCAGTGTGCAGTTAGGGAGATATAGCGTCCCTGGCCGTGCTTACTGGTCCACGTATCTGTGGTTAGGTGGACCTTGCCACAGATGGCGTTGCGCAGTGCACACTTGATTTTATCGGATACTTGGTTGTGCAGGGAAGGCACGGCTCTCTTGGAGAAGTAGTGCCGGCTGGGAACAACATACTGTGGGACAGCAAGCGACATGAGCTGTTTGAAGCTGTCTGTGTCCACCAGCCTAAATGACAGCATTTCATAGGCCAGTAGTTTAGAAATGCTGGCATTCAGGGCCAGGGATCGAGGGTGGCTAGGTGGGAATTTACGCTTTCTATCAAATGTTTGTGAGATGGAGAGCTGAACGCTGGCGTGTGACATGGTTGAGACGCTTGGTGACGGAGGTGGTGGTGGTGGTGTTGGTGGTACATCCCCTGTTTGCTGGGCGGCAGGTGCCAACGTTCCTCCAGAGGCGGAGGAAGAGGCCGAGGCGGCAGCAGCAGAATAGGCCGAGGCGGCAGCAGCAGAAGAGGTAGCAGGGGGAGCCTGAGTGACTTCCTTGGTTTTAAGGTGTTTACTCCACTGCAGTTCATGCTTTGCATGCAGGTGCCTGGTCATGCAGGTTGTGCTCAGGTTCAGAACGTTAATGCCTCGCTTCAGGCTCTGATGGCACAGCGTGCAAACCACTCGGGTCTTGTCGTCAGCACATTGTTTGAAGAAGTGCCATGCCAGGGAACTCCTTGAAGCTGCCTTTGGGGTGCTCGGTCCCAGATGGCGGCGGTCAGTAGCAGGCGGAGTCTCTTGGCGGCGGGTGTTCTGCTTTTGCCCACTGCTCCCTCTTTTGCTACGCTGTTGGCTCGGTCTCACCACTGCCTCTTCCTCCGAACTGTGAAAGTCAGTGGCACGACCTTCATTCCATGTGGGGTCTAGGACCTCATCGTCCCCTGCATCGTCTTCCACCCAGTCTTGATCCCTGACCTCCTGTTCAGTCTGCACACTGCAGAAAGACGCAGCAGTTGGCACCTGTGTTTCGTCATCATCAGAGACATGCTGAGGTGGTATTCCCATGTCCTCATCATCAGGAAACATAAGTGGTTGTGCGTCAGTGCATTCTATGTCTTTCACCGCTGGGGAAGGGCTAGGTGGATGCCCTTGGGAAACCCTGCCAGCGGAGTCTTCAAACAGCATAAGAGACTGCTGCATAACTTGAGGCTGAGACAGTTTCCCTGGTATGCATGGGGGTGATGTGACAGACTGATGGGGTTGGTTTTCAGGCGCCATCTGTGCGCTTTCTGCAGAAGACTGGGTGGGAGATAATGTGAACGTGCTGGATCCACTGTCGGCCACCCAATTGACTAATGCCTGTACCTGCTCAGGCCTTACCATCCTTAGAACGGCATTGGGCCCCACCATATATCGCTGTAAATTCTGGCGGCTACTGGGACCTGAGGTAGTTGGTACACTAGGACGTGTGGATGTGGCAGAACGGCCACGTCCTCTCCCAGCACCAGAGGGTCCACTAACACCACCACGACCATGTCCACGTCCGCGTCCCTTACTAGATGTTTTTCTCATTGTTATGGTTCACCACAACAACAAATATATTATTTGGCCCAATGTATTGTATTCAAATTCAGCGGGATATAAATTTGAGGCCTAGTATTTAGGCGCTGGGTGACCGGTATGGATTTAGTGACAGAATTAGACTTGGAAATGCACAGAAGCGTGTGTGTGAAGTTATTCTGAATGACCCTATGTGCACCTTCAATATGATCTACCCTTTTAGGGATAGATTTCAAATAGCTCTGATATAGCAGAAACGACTAAATTATGAAATTGCTAAATTGGGAATTGTATTTCAACCCAGAACAAAAAATGTGCTTTGACGGACACTAAATAACTTTCCCAGCCACAACAGGACAGCGGTAACGAGAGATTTAGCGGGATATAAATTTGAGGCCTAGTATTTAGGCGCTGGGTGACAGGTATGGGTTTAGTGACAGAATTAGATTTGGAAATGCACAGTAGCGGGTGTGTGAAGTTATTCTGAATGACCCTATGTGCACCTTGAATATTATATACCCTTTTAGGGATAGATTTCAAATAGCTCTGATATAGCAGAAACCACTAAATTATGAAATTGCTAAATTGGGAATTGTATTTCAACCCAGAACAAGAAATGTGCTTGAACGGACACTAAATAACTCGCCCAGCTACAGCACTAGGGACAGATTTAGCTGGATATAAATTTGAGGCCTAGTATTTAGGCGCTGGGTGACAGGTATGGGTTTAGTGCCAGAATTAGACTTGGAAATACACAGTAGCGGGTGTGTGTGAAGTTATTCTGAATGACCCAATGTGCACCTTGAATATTATATACCCTTTTAGGGATAGATTTCAAATAGCTCTGATATAGCAGAAACCACTAAATTATGAAATTGCTAAATTGGGAATTGTATTTCAACCCAGAACAAGAAATGTGCTTGAACGGACACTAAATAACTCGCCCAGCTACAGCACTAAGGACAGATTTAGCGGGATATAAATTTGAGGCCTAGTATTTAGGCGCTGGGTGACCGGTATGGATTTAGTGACAGAATTAGACTGGGATATGGCCAAAAAATAAACAGACTATTGCTGGTTAAATGCACTTGGTGTGACAGCTTCACCCTGATGTAGGCTTTAGCCAAAAAACAACCACACCATTGAGGGTTAAATGCACTTGGTGACAGGCGCAGCTTGCCCCTGATTTAGTATATGGCCAAAAAATGAACAGACTATTGCTGGTTAAATGCACTTGGTGTGACAGCTTCACCCTGATGTAGGCTTTAGCCAAAAAACAACCACACCATTGAGGGTTAAATGCACTTGGTGACAGGCGCAGCTTGCCCCTGATTTTGTATATGGCCAAAAAATAAACAGACTATTGCTGGTTAAATGCACTTGGTGTGACAGCTTCACCCTGATGTAGGCTTTAGCCAAAAAACAACCACACCATTGAGGGTTAAATGCACTTGGTCGCAGCTTGTGCTGGCGCACCACAAGACACAAAATGGCCGCCGATCACCCCAGAAAAATGTGACTGACAAACGGTCTGGGCAGCCTAAAAACAGTGAGCAATTGAGGATCAGCAGCTCAATGATCCACAGCTGCAGATCGATCAGTTAATCAAGTCCTTTGGAGGAGTTAATCTGCCTAATCTCGCCCTACTGTCGCAGCCGCAACCTCTCCCTACGCTAATCAGAGCAGAGTGACGGGCGGCGCTATGTGACTCCAGCTTAAATAGAGGCTGGGTCACATGGTGCTCTGGCCAATCACAGCCATGCCAATAGTAGGCATGGCTGTGATGGCCTCTTGGGGCAAGTAGTATGACGCTTGTTGATTGGCTGCTTTGCAGCCTTTCAAAAAGCGCCAAGAAAGCGTCACAAAAGCGCGAAGAAAGCGACGAACACCGAACCCGAACCCGGACTTTTACGAAAATGTCCGGGTTCGGGTCCGTGTCACGGACACCCCAAAATTCGGTACGAACCCGAACTATACAGTTCGAGTTCGCTCATCCCTACTTAAGAGCAAAAAAGAGAGAGATTTTCCCAGTCAATTCAAACCTAAAGGAAATTATTCTAGAGGAATGGGAGGAAATGCAGAAAAGGCTTTTTATTCCTAGAGAATTCAAAAATTGCTTAGCGTTTGATAAGGAAGATACTAAATTGTGGGAAAAGATTCCCAAAATAGACACTACAGTAGCCAGGGTAGCAAAAAATACGGCAATTCCTTTTGAGGATTCCTCGCAATTTTTTTTTACCTAACCCCAACACTCAAAATAAACAATAATGCCAGACTTGTGGGGGGGAAGATTGAAATTCTTTCTTCCAGCATGGCGTCAGATAACTCAGAACCCGTGGGTGCTACAGATAATCCAGGAATGCTATAAAATAGAATTTTTGGAAATTCCCCCAAAAAATATCTGATAACTTTGTATGGACACAATGCAGTACAGCAAAACCTTATAAGGGATATTTCAAAACTAATACAACTAGGTCCCAAAACATCAGGAAGGCGAGGAGTTTTATTCAAAAAAAGCCAGATGGTTAATTCAGGACCATAATAAACTTCTCCTAAACAAATCAATAAAATACCAACGCTTCAAGATGAAATCGATCAGATCTACTATACCCCTAATTCCTCCAGGAGCGGTAATGTGCACCCTGGACCTGAAGGATACATATCATGTGCCTATCCACATAGACTACCAAAAATATTGAGAGAATGGGGGAGTAAGTCATTATCCATTCCAATGCCTTCCGTTTCCCTCCTACAGAGTTTAGGTTGGATCCTGAACCTAGAAAAATCTGACCTAGCTCCAGACACCAGGAAGGACTGTTTAGGAACCGTACTAGATTCCAGGTTGCAGAAATCCTTCCTTCCAGTTAACAGACGGATGAGCCTATTAGAAAAAAAGTTGCGGCCTTTCAAAATAAATCTGTATGTACAATAAGGGAAGCGATGAACATCCTGGGTTTGATGACAGCCTGTATCACGAGGGTCCCATGGAGTCAGTTCCACTCAAGAACATTACAAAAGATTATTCTCTCGGTCTGGGGTGGAAACCAACAATCATTAAATCAAAAAATTCACATAAAAGACAAAGCTCGAGAATCTCTGAAATGGAAAAATATGGAGAATCTCTCAAGAGGGACTCCCTGGAAGTCCCTATATCGTGGTAACGACAGATGTCAATCAGCAGAGATGGGGAGCCAAAATAGGACAACATTACTTCCAAGGGGTTTGGAATCAAGAAAGAAAAGAAAAATCCTTGAACTTTCGAGAGCTTCCAGCTGTTTGGGAAATGCTGAGGCAGAGCCAGGATCTTTTATGTGGTCCCCACATAACAATTTTATACGACAACATGACAACGGTAGCTTTCCTCAGGCATCGAGGGGGAATGAGATTCCCTCTTCTCCACACTCTTTCCCACGAGATCTTTTCAATGGGTGGAAAATAGTGACTTATTAATCTCGGCAGTCCATCTCAAGGGGTCACAAAATCAGTCGGCAGATTTTCTACAGACACTACCTGGACCCGAGCGAATGGTCTCTGAACAAACAAGTGTTCAACGAATTAACAAAGGTATGGGGATATCCCGAAATAGACCTTTTCGCTACAAAAGGGAATGCGCAGGTAGATTCCTTCTTCTCCCTAAATCAGAGAGATCATCCAGATGGGGTAGATGCCTTATCTCAAAAATGGGATATGAAGCTGGCATACGCGTTCCCTCTGTTTCCCCTAATACCGGCAGGAAAATCAAGACAGAGTCAACAAAAGTAATTTTAGTGGCCCCATTCTGGCCAAAACAATCATGGTTTCCAGTCCTAATCTTCATGGCTCTACATTTCATCTAAATGAGGAAATAGTATTACCTTCCTTTGCAGATCCCAAAAATAACATGGAAAAGAGCTTCCCCATGCTAGATGTCAGGTGGACTCTTCGGGGAATATTTGGAGGTTGCTAGGAGATTTAGGAAGGATAAAAATCTGTTCATTCAGTTTGCTGGCCGAAATAAAGGCAGGAAAGCTTCCAAAACAACATTGGCCAGATGGGTAAAAAGGGCAATTATAGAATCCTACGATTTGCAGGGACTGGCTTGTCCACAAAATATTAGAGCCCATTCTACCAGAGCGGTGGCGGCATCTTGGGCAGAACATGCGGAAGCTTCAATCGATCAGATTTGCAAAGCAGCATGGTCGAGTTTGCATACATTTTGTAAACACTATAGATTAAACATTGCAGGAAACCATGACTAGAGGTTTAGACGTAAGGAACTCCAGGCCGTGGTACCTCCCTAATGAGCGTACTAATCTGGTATTTCTCCATGTGGTGCTGTCATGGAGGATGTCCTGGAAAATAGGAATTAGATCTACAAGTGTATTTCCAGGAGGCCGACATGACAGTTACGACCTGTCCATCATTTGTGTGAGAATTTAAAAAAACACTGGTGGATGTGTGTGTGAAGGGGGAGATTTTAATCTCTCTTTGTTTCTGTCCCAATAGTGGGAGGGGAGAGATCCTCCATGTGGTGCTGTCATGTTATGTTAAACAATTACCGGTAGGTCTAATTCCTCCTTATATACATAAATGTCTATATAAGTGTGTACACAGAGATCACTATCAATCACTAATAATACCTCCCCTGTGAATAACAAAATCAGAAACAGCAGAGATATAAATATATAAATTACAAGTTTTACTGAATCTTTTCCCACAAAACTACAGTATATATGAATCTGCTCAGCTCGCTCCTCTCCTACTCTATAACATGCTGCCTACAATTTGCATTGCATTCTGCAGTGACAGGTCCTCTTTAAAACCAGATAGTGATTAGTGTTGATCCAGCACCAAAGTGCTCGGGTGTTCGGGTGCTCAGGTCGAACACCTCTAAATGCATAATGGAAATCAATGGGAAAACCCGAGCATTAAACCAGAAACCCCCTGCTCTGAATAGGGGAGGGCGTCTGGTTCATAAGAAAAGGTCAGAAATTGAAGGAAGCACCACCGAAATGGTTCGGGAACAACATCGGGAGAATGTATGGATGCATCTTGGACTCTCAGGTCGCTGCTGGGAACGATGTTGTCTGAGTAGTACGCCACTCTTACAGACTGACAATAATACACACCAAACCGAAGATAAAATCTATTTTAGAAGAAAAATTGTTAGGAAGCATTCTTTCCTGTATATTTACTTGTATATAAAGTGCAAGTGCTGCCAAAAATTACACGGAAGAGGCACTCCGATACAACCTGTATATCACATAATGGAGGGCCTCATTCACATTGTGGTACAATTGTTCAGGTAGTGGGACTCCTACACTCATAAAGCCTATGCACTAAGTGAAAGGGCTTCCAAAAATGACAAAGAATCGGCACTCCAATACACCCTTTATTACACATAAAGGAGGGCATCATACACCCTTGAAAAATTATGATTGATGGCCTGCTGGTGACCCTCAAAAAAATTACAGGCGAGGGCCTGCTGCAGAGCTGACTCTCTAAAACATTAGGGGCGAGTGCCTGCTGCTGATTTAAGCATCAAAAAAATTATGGGCGAGGGCCTGCTGCTGAGCTGACCATTGAAAAAATTATGGGCGAGTGCCTGCTGCTTAGCTAACCATTGAAAAAATTATGGGTGAGGGCCTGCTGGTGAGCTGACCCTGTAAAACATTATGGATGAGGGCATGCTGGTGAGCTGACCCTCAAAAACATTATATGTGAGGGCCTGCAGGTGAGCTGACCCTCTAAAAGATTGTAGATGAGGGCCTGCTGGTGAGCTGACCCTCTAAAATGTTACAAGCGAGGGCCTGCAGGTGAGCTGACCCTCTGAAATATTGTAAATGAGGGCCTGCTGGTGAGATGGCCCTCTAAAAGATTGTAGGTGAGGGCCTGATGGTGAGCTGACCCTCTAAGACATTATATGTGAGGGCCTGCAGGTGATCTTACCCTCTAAAAGATTGTAAATGAGGGCCTGCTGGTGAGATGGCCCTCTAAAAGATTGTAGGTGAGGGCCTTCTGGTGAGCTGACCCTCTAAGATATTATATGCGAGGGCCCACAGGTGATCTGACCCTCTAAAAGATTGTATGTGAGGGCCTGCTGGTGAGCTGACCCTCTAAAACATTATATGCAAGGGCCTGCAGATGAGCTGGCCCTCTAAAAGATGGTAGGTGAGGGCCTGCTAGTGAACTGACCCTCTAAAACATTATATGCGAGGGCCTGCAGGTGAGCTGGCCCTCTAAAAGAATGTAATTGAGGGCCTGCTGGTGAGCTGACCCTCTAAAACATTATATGCGAGGGCCTGCAGGTGAGCTGGCCCTCTAAAAGATTGTAGGTGAGGGCCTGCTAGTGAACTGACCCTCTAAAACATTATATGCGAGGGCCTGCAGGTGAGGTGGCCCTCTAAAAGAATGTAATTGAGGGCCTGCTGGTGAGCTGACCCTCTAAAACTTTATATGCGAGGGCCTGCAGGTGAGCTGGCCCTCTAAAATATTGTAGGTGAGGGCCTGCTAGTGAACTGACCCTCTAAAACATTATATGCGAGGGCCTACAGGTGAGGTGGCCCTCTAAAAGAATGTAATTGAGGGCCTGCTGGTGAGCTGACCCTCTGAAACATTACATGTGAGGGCTTGCAGGTGAGCTGGCCCTCTAAAAGATTGTAGATGAGGGCCTGCTGGTAAAATGACCCTCTAAAACAATACATGCGAAGGCCTGCAGGTAAGATGGCCCTCTAAAAGATTGTAGGTGAGGGCCTGCTGGTGAGCTGACCCTCTAAAACATTATAAGCGAGGGCCTGCAGGTGAGCTGACCCTCTACAACATTAGGAGCGAGGGCAGACTAATAAACATGCTGATATGATGGAAGAGGAAGAGGACGAGAAAAGGAAGATTGAACCATATACCCTTTTTTGTGGTGAAAGGGGTGCATGGGAATACAGCGCATTCAGTACATTATAAAAAAACACATTTAAAGTGCCTTCATGTTCAGCCGCTTTCCTCTGGTGGAGTAGAGAAGTCAGGGACAATCCAGGCCTTGTTCATTTTTATAGTCAACCTGTCAGCATTTTCCATTGACAGTTATTATGCTCCCAGCAGCACTAAATACCCGCTTTGACAAAACGCTGGTGGCAGGCCAGGCCAGCACCTTCAAGGTGTAGAGCGCCAATTCGTGCCACGTGTCTAGCATGGACACCCAGTAGTTGTAAGGCACAGAGGGATCATTGAGGACTCTGACACGGTCTACTACATACTCCTTCACCGTCTTCCAAAATTTGGTATTCCACTACTGCCCTCTGTTGCTCACAAAGCCTGGTCAACATGTGGAACGTCGAGTTCCAGCGCGTGCTCAGGTCGCACAACAGTCGGTGCGCTGGCAATTGTAAGCACTGCTGTAGCATTGACAGACCAGCGGAAGCTGTTGATGACTTGTGGACATGGGCACACATGCGGCATACCTTCACCAGTAGCTCAGGCAAATTGGGGTAGGTTTTGAGAAACCGCTGAACCACTAAGTTGAAGATGTGGGCTAGGCATGGGATGTGTGTGAGCTTGCTGAGCTCCAAGGCCACCACCAAGTTACGGCTATTATCAGACACAACCATGCCTGGTTCTAGGTTGAATGGCGAGAGCCGCAGCTTAGTCTGGTCCCTTATCCCCTGCCACAGCTCTGCGGCGGTGTTCTGTTTGTCACCTAAGCAGATTAGTTTAAGCACGGCCTGTTGCTGCTTCCTCACTTCAGTGCTACACTGCTTCCAGCTACCGACTGATGTCTGACTGGTGCTGCAAGATGATAATTCAGAGGTGGAAGTGGAGGAGGAGGCGGAGGAGGAGAAGGGGTGGTTGCAGTAGGTGGTGGCGGAAAACTCTGATGGAAGTAGGGCCCTCAATCCTTGGCGCCTGTGCTATCCCAGGGTACGACTCGCTCCCGGCCTCCACAAAGTTCACCCAGTGTGCTATCAGTGTGCTATCAGGGAAATGTAGCATCCCTTGCCAAAAGCACTTGTCCATGTGTCAGTAATTAAGTAGAACTTCCCAATAACTGCGTTGGTCAGGACACGGGTGATGTTACAGGACACATGCTGGTGCAAGGCTGGGACTGCACACTATGAAAAATTATTGGCGGCTGGGGATAGAGTAACGTGGGATGGCCACAGCCATCAGGCTGCGGAAAGCCTTGGTGTCCACAAGCCTAAATGGCAACATTTCCAGGGCCAGCAATTTTGAAAAGTTGTGCATTTAGTGCTATAACCTGTGGATGGGTGGCTGGTTATTTGTGCTTGCATTCAATTGACTGGGTTAAGGATATTTGTACACTGCGCTGGGACACGGAAGTAGATGTGGTCGCTGGTGGTGCTTGCGAAGGTGCAGGTGCAGGGCGGGAGGTATCCGGGCCTGCACCTTCAAAAAAAGATTGACCAGCACATAACACAGGGGCAGAGGAGGCAGTAGTGTGACCCGCAGACACAGATTGTGGACCCAGTTGTTCGGCCAACCTATTACAGTGCTTTGAAGCCATGTGGCAGATCATGCTGGTGGTGGTCAGGTTGCTAGTGTTCACCTCCCTGCTCATTTTTGTATTGCAAATTGCAATTTTTTTGTAGTCCGCACTTTCCTCAAAAAGTGCCAGCCTGCAGAACACCTACCCCTTGGCAGGGTGTGCTTCTGGGAAAAGTTATGGGCCTGCCTTCTCCCTTTTGCCACCCCACTGCCTCTTCCAGCCTGTTGCGATGCTGTGGATACCTCCCCCTCTGTACTGCTGTCCTTGCTTGGCTTGCCACCTTCCCTGATTGGGTCAGTGACTTCATCGTCCACCACCTCCTCTTCCACTTCCTTACTCTGCTTATCCTCCTGACTTGTTGACTTAACAACAACCTTAGTTATTGACAACTGTGTCTCATCCTCATCATCAACCTCTTGAGACACTAATTGCCGTTGACTCATTGGCAACTGTGTCTCATCATCATCATCCATCTCGTGAAACACTAATTGCCATCTTCTTGTGACTGTGGATGCTCAAGAGTTTGGGAATCAGGGCACAAGATCTCATGTCCCTCTTCAAGCGGGCTTGTCAAGAGGCCCCAATGAAGGAATGGCGCTAAAAATAGCTCCTCTGAATATCCGAGTGTGGGATCACTTGTTTGGCAAGACTCTCCATGGTGGGAGGAAGGAGGATCAGGGTGAGGATTGTGTTGACCAGACTCTTGGCTACTTAGACTGAACTTGGTGAAAGACAGGGTGGTGCTTAACGACTGGAAGCATTAATCTGCTGCAATCCAACAACCGACCACCAGGTCACACTGGTCTGACTTCGAGAGCGTTGTCCTGCGCCGCCCTTCAAACTGGGACATAAAGCTAGGTATTGTGGATGATTGTTTTTCTTGTGCTCTGGCAGCAGGCACATTTTTTACGCGCCCAGTGCCATGACCTCTGCGTGCACCATCAGCATCACGGCCACTTCCCTGTCCCTTACTGCTTGCCTTTTTCATATTAAATGTTATATATGCTTGAAAGTATGTCACACGTACAATTAGCGTAGGCTTTGTAAGTGTATGCACAAAAAAAATAAAAATAAGTATTTGGGATGTGCAAACGTCAAACAGGAGATATACCGCAGATAATGTCACTGATATCAGCAGCGGCTAATATAAAATTACAGGGAATGTCACAGGAATTTTGGATGTAGAAATGTTACACAGGAGATGTACCCCAGGTAATGTCACTGTCCGCAGCGGGCACTGTCTACAGAAACAGTACACTGGATGTCACATATATTTTTGGGATGCACGCACGTTACACAGGAGATGTAGCGCAGTTAATTTAGCTGTCTGCAGCAGCCTAACTATTGCTGATGTCAGCAGCGGATAATATAAAATTACTGGGAATTTCACAGGTACATAGGATCCAATGACCCGTTTCGGCCAGCCAATCACTGTAATGCCAGTAACCAACATGGCTACGGCATTACAGTGAAGGGCAGTACTTACCTGCACGTTTATTGGCTGCGTAGCATTGCGCTTGAGCACATGTGGTATTTGGTGAAATACCGCCATCTGCCAAGCATCAAGATGCTCGAGCGGAACTGGTGTTTGGCTGAGCTTGCTCGACCAACACTACTAGTGATACACATCCTATCTGTTTTTATTTTCTGACTGTAGATTTTTTTTTTATGATTTTGGGGGCTGCCATCTTATCTGAGATGTTGTCTAAACAGCATTTAGAGATAGGCTCTAGAGCAGCCCCATGCTCTATGACCTGTACTGAGGTCATTGTACAAGGAAAGAATAGATAAGCTTTGACAATCACCTAGTGTGATTGGTGTTATCTATATATAGGTGATATCTGCCATTCTAACCTTGATTTTAATGAGATGACTGCTGAAAAGTGATCTATACAGACCAAGAAGATGTGTGCCTATTATTAGGGTAAATGGCCATAGAGACTACTGCCACGTTTTATTATTATTAAAAAATAAAGTTAGACACATAGAAATATGAAAACACTAAAATTATATAAAATGTGTCATTTTTCAGCATGACATGCCTTTTATGTCTAAAGGTGCATTTGTGGTCAGGACCTGAAGAGTGGAAGATGCCCAACCACCACCCCCCTACCTAATTGGCCTGAGGTGTGCCTTGGCCTCACTAGGTCGGTATGCCTGAAAAAGGGGGCATACCCTGAATGTGATGGTTGAATGACTGAATGAAGAATGGGAATGGGTGGGCAGGGGACGTCCGAATGCTGACGTGCTGCCTGGAAGAGCCGGACCGCTTAAGACAGGTACTGGCCCCTCCCACAAATCCAGGCTAGCCTGCGGCCAGCCTTAACACTTGTGGTCAGGAACTGACGAGTGGAAGATGCCCAACCACCACCCCCCTACTTAATTGGCCTGAGGTGTGCCTTGGCCTCACTAGGTCGGTATGCCTGAAAAAGGGGGCAAAACCCACCAGTGAGGGAAGGATTGGCCTGACGTGCTACTCTGCCAACGTACTGAATGCTTGGACCAGCTCCGCTTGTGGCTCCGGGATGTACCGTTTGATGATATGCGCAGGAACTCCATGCTTGGACGCTGCGGATGCTGCACCGATGCGGAAAGAATGCCCCGAGAATTGAGCCGGATTCAATCCTACACTGGTCAACAGGATGCGAATATGTCTGATGAACGGGCTGGACGTCAGTGGACTAACAGGGAATGGAAGTAACGGGTCGGTGGGGCTGTGAAGACTAAGGGCCAGCAAGAGGTTGTCCAAGACTGTCACTGTTCTGTCTTCATAAACGTTAACACAGTGTGCAGTCTGACATTCAGCATAAACCATACCTGTCTTCCAAATAAGAGGACTGTTCTTTATAGTCCAGCTTGTTTATTGGTCAAAAGGTTGTACTCTCTGCGCGATGCGCGTGAGTGAGATTGTACAAGTGTGCCGTAAAACAAGAATACAAATAACATGTATAAGTATAATGCATAGAATAGCATGTACTGTAACATTTGCAGAACACTGAAGCACATGGTAAAATATCTAACTAACAGTAGTAACAATTCCCAGAGTAACAATTAAAACTAACTGAACAGCTCTGCATAACATAATATCCCTGAAACAAAAGTAAATCTCTCACCAGATATGCTCTTACAAGGATAGTAGAGTTTAAGAAGGAGATATGCAGTAGGACAGCTTCTCTTCCCCAGGATGCTTTGCACTCCCACAATGCTTTGCACCACCCACAATGCAGCAGTCTTTGTAATAAGAAAAACAAACTTAACACTAGTGATTGACGAACATCGTCCGGGACAGTTCACAAATGCAAATTTGCGATAAAATGTTCGCGAACCGCGCATTCGCGGCAGGCCCCATTGACTTTAATGGCAGGAGAACCTGAAAAACCTTCAGGTCATATTTGCAGCCACCAAATACTTACTAGAAGTGCACAAATAGTCCCACAACAAGGACAGTGACAGACCAGACGGGAATCATTGGCAAAAATTCCCTCAAACAAATGTATTTTAATCAGGGGCCATTTTTATGCGTCTTAAAGGGAAACTCTCAAAAATATGCCCTACTGGAGCCTAAGAAAATTGTACAGGCCCCAAAAATTAGGCATTCACCTGACAGAAAAGAAATTGTGATGATGTGTCTGGAGGTACATTAGGTGGTCACTGGTTACAAATTTTACTGTAGGCCTGTACAGGCCCCAGAAATTATGCATTCACCTGACAGAAAAGTACTTGTGATTATATGGCTGGAGGTAAATAAGGCGGTCACTGGATAAAAATTTTACTGTAGACCAGTACAGTCTCCAAAAATTAGGCATTCACCTGACAGAAAAGGCCTATTATGCCGCTGTATATACATAAGACAAGTACCATTCTTTGTTCTGGGTGGTGGCGGATATGTGTGGGCTTGCTGTCATGGTCTTACCTTCTCACTGTTCTCCTTCGTTTGACATGTGCTGGCGGCCATCTTGGTTTCTGGGTTTCTTGTAGCCTCCCACCCTGCGGCTCCTCCTTCCCACTGGGAGGAGCTGGATGCCTAGCTCATATATATAGAAGGTCTGTGGCTTCAGTTCCTTGCTTGGTCCTCCTGTGTGCACATGCTTCAAAGACTGCTGCTGCTTCTGGTTCCTGATCCTGGCCTCGTCTGACTACCCCGTTGGTTCCTGATCCTGGCTTCGTCTGACTACCCCATTGGTTCCTGATCCTGGCTTCGTCTGACTACCCCGTTGGTTCCTGATCCAGGCTTCGTCTGACTACCCTCCTGGTTCCTGACCTCCGTCTACGCAAGACCCTGCTTCGGTTTAGCCATCCGTTTGGACTTTAGCTACGGCTTGATTTTCAATAAAGCCTTCTTATTTCCACCCATCTCTTGTTGTACGTCTGGTTCATGGTTCCATGACATTAGGACCAAGCCATGAATTCTGACGGTACAGGGCCATCCTCGCTACCTACGCTGGTTGCCAGACTTGATCAGCAGGATCACCTGTTGGGTCGGTTCGCTGTGGCGTTACAAACCCTGTTTGAACGCACGGCTCATTTAGCTTCCGTTGCCGATGGGTCGGTTGTCGCTCCTGGGCCCGCTCCTACTGCCGCTCCGGTTGTTGCGCCAGAGTCTACCCCGACACCTGTTGCTGCGCCTGCGGTGTTTCGGGGTATGACCGGTTCTGCCCCCCTTCCACAGCGCTTTGGGGGAGAGCCAACTCAGTGCCGAGGTTTCCTTAACCAGGTGGCCATTTATTTTGAGTTGCTGCCACATGCCTTTCCTACTGAGAGATCAAAGGTGGGCTTCTTGATCTCGCTGCTCTCGGACAAGGCCTTGGCCTGGGCCAGCCCTTTATGGGAGAACAACAATCCGGTGGTTGCCGAGTTTTCCGGTTTTGTTGCTTCTCTTCGGAAGGTATTCGATGTGCCGGCTCGTGCTGCCTCTGCTGCGAAGCTCCTTATGTCCATCAGACAGGGTTCACGATCCGTAGCTGAATACGCCATTGAGTTTCGTACCCTGGCAGCAGAGGTGGGCTGGAATAATGAGGCTCTGGTCGCTGCTTTCTCTCATGGTCTCTCGGATGCCTTGAAGGATGAGGTTGCAGCCAAGGACCTACCAGTGGAGCTCGAGTCCCTTATTTCTTTCCTGATTTTGATTGACACCAGACTCAGGGAGAGACCTTCCTTTAAGGAGAGCCTGCGGAGGCCTTCTAACAAATTGGCGCCTACGTTTGCTGTCCCACCCGTGCCTCCCTCTCCTCCCACGCCTCCTGGGGATGACTGGTCTGGGGGTGAACCCATGCAGCTGGGGTTTGCTCGCCTGTCCGAGGGGGAGAGGGTACTCCGGAGACGCGAGGGCCGATGCATGTACTGTGGTCTCGGTGGGCATTTTCGGTTGGCATGCCCGAACCGTCCGGGAAACGCTCGCACCTGAGATCCTGTCGGGGGCAGATCTTGGGTGGAGTCTCCTCGTCCCCGGTTTCCCGTGTTGACAAACCACTGATTACTGTTGTCCTCTCCTGGGTCGGGGGCTCGGTGACGACCCAGGCGTTGGTGGACTCTGGTGCTGGTGGTTTGTTCATTGATAGTGTGTTCGCTGCCGCCAATTCCATTCCTCTGCAGCCTCGAGGTTCCCCACTGGCTCTTGAGGCGATAGACGGCAGACCCCTTCTGCCGCCACACGTGACTCAGGAGACCCTTCCAGTGGGGATGGCCATTGGTGCCGTTCACAGAGAGTCGGTCTGTCTCCAGGTTATTTCGTCTCCACACTACTCGGTGGTCTTGGGGTACCCATGGCTCCAGAAGCATAATCCGATTTTCGATTGGAGATCGGCCGAGATCCTCTCGTGGTCACCGCAGTGTGGGGCTAGTTGCATCCATGGGCCTGTCAAGTTGCTGTGTACTTCCTCGGACTCTCTGTTGCCTCCTGAATACGAGGAGTACCGGGATGTATTCGATAAGGTGCGTGCGGTTGCCCTACCTCCGCACCGCCCATACGATTGTGCCATAGAGTTACAATCTGGTGCCGTTCCTCCTCGTGGCAAAGTCTATCCACTGTCGGTAGCGGAGAATGAGGCCATGGAGGAGTACGTGAGGGAGGCGCTTTCACGCGGACACATTCGCAAATCCTCGTCCCCGGCAGGGGCTGGATTTTTCTTTGTGAAAAAGAAGGGCGGTGAGTTGAGGCCTTGCATCGACTACAGGGGTCTCAATCGCATCACGATCAAGAACGCTTACCCGATACCCTTGATTTCCGAGCTGTTCGATCGCCTCAAAGGGGCCACGGTCTTTACCAAACTCGACCTGAGGGCGGCATATAACCTGGTAAGGATCAAGGCGGGCGATGAGTGGAAGACCGCGTTTAACACCAGGACCGGTCATTATGAATCCTTGGTTATGCCCTTTGGGTTGTGCAATGCGCCCGCAGTCTTCCAGGAATTCATCAACGATGTTTTCCGTGACCTGTTGCAGCAGTGTGTGGTGGTCTATTTGGATGACATCTTGGTATATTCTGCATCCATGGAGGCCCACATTCTGGATGTCAGACGAGTGTTGCAACGCTTACGAGAGAACAAGCTGTTCGGTAAGCTTGAGAAATGCGAATTTCACCGATCCCAGGTAACCTTCTTAGGTTACATCATTTCCGCTGAGGGGTTCTCCATGGATCCTGAGGAGGTTTCGGCTGTCTTACAGTGGCCCCAGCCCAGTGGGCTTCGTGCCCTGCAGCGCTTTTTGGGCTTCGCCAATTATTATCGGAAGTTCATCAGGGACTTTTCCATGCTAGCCAAGCCTCTCACGGATCTGACCAGGAAGGGCAGTAATCCTCAGGTCTGGCCGCTCGAGGCCATCCGAGCTTTTGAGGCTCTAAAGTCCACCTTTGTGTCGGCTCCGATTCTGTCGCATCCCAACCCTGGGTTGCCTTTTGTCCTCGAGGTGGACGCGTCTGAGACGGGAGTAGGCGCCCTCCTGTCTCAGCGTAGAACACCAGAGGGTCCTCTGCTTCCTTGTGGGTTTTACTCCCGGAAACTGTCTTCCGCGGAGTGCAACTATCAGATTGGTGACAGGGAGTTATTGGCCATCGTGCAGGCCCTTAAAGAATGGAGGCACTTGCTCGAGGGCTCGGTGGTTCCGGTTCTCATCCTGACGGACCACAAGAATCTGACCTACCTCTCTGAGGCCAAGAGATTGACACCACGTCAGGCCAGATGGGCTCTGTTCTTGTCACGTTTTAATTACGTGGTCTCCTACCTACCCGGCTCCAAGAACATCAGAGCGGATGCCTTATCACGGCAGTACTCCGAGCTGTCCGGGGAGGAGTCGATTCCGACTACGGTCATACCCCCGAATCAGATCCTGGCCGCTATTCGCACCAGCCTGACCTCTCCTCTGGGTGAGCAGATTTTGGCGGCTCAATCTGGTGCTCCCTCTGGGAGACCCAACGGGGCACCCTGGAAAGAATCAACTGTCCTGGGCGGTTTCACGTCTGTTCTGGTGGCCCTCTCTACGTTCCGACATCGCCGCATATGTAGCGGCATGCTCCGTTTGTGCCCAGAGTAAGTCCCCTCGGCACCTTCCGTTGGGCCTTTTGCAACCCATAGCCACCGGGGAGCGTCCATGGTCACACCTGGGGATGGATTTCATTGTGGACCTCCCTGCATCCCGAGGCCATACGGTCATTCTCATGATTGTGGATCGGTTTTCCAAAATGTGCCACTGTGTTCCTCTCAAGAAGTTACCCTCTGCACAAGAGTTGGCCTCGATTTTTGCCAGGGAGGTCTTCCGGTTGCACGGTTTGCCCAAGGAGATTGTGTCGGATCGGGGGAGTCAGTTTGTGTCCAGGTTCTGGCGCGCCTTTTGCTCCCAGTTGGGGATTCATCTCTCTTTCTCCTCGGCCTACCACCCTCAGTCCAATGGGGCCGCAGAACGATCCAATCAGGCCTTGGAGCAATTCCTTCGTTGCTATGTCTCCGATCACCAAGACAATTGGGTTGACCTCCTGCCTTGGGCTGAGTTTGCCAGGAACACGGCGGTGAACTCTTCCTCTGGGACGTCTCCCTTCATGGCCAATTATGGGTTCCAACCTGCCGTGTTACCGGAGGTATTCTCTCCCCAGGATACTCCGGCTGTGGAGGATCACCTTTCCGTCCTACGTACTTCTTGGGTACAGATCCAGAGGTCCCTTGAGGTCTCTGCGCAACGCCAGAGACTCCAGGCTAATCGCAGACGAGCGCCCGCTCCTTCCTACCAGGTCGGAGACCGTGTATGGTTGTCCACCCGCAACCTCAACCTTCGAGTGCCCACTCCCAAGCTGGCGCCTCGCTTTGTTGGTCCCTTCCGAGTGCTTAACAGGGTAAACCCGGTAGCCTATGCCCTTGCGCTTCCTCCTGGCATGCAGATCTCCAACGTGTTTCATGTCTCCCTGTTGAAGCCATTGGTGTGTAATCGTTTCACTTCCTCGGTTCCTCGGCCCCGTCCGGTCCAAGTGGGCAATCGTGAGGAATATGAGGTGAGCAATATCCTGGACTCACTCCTGGTCCGCGGTCGGTTGCAGTTTTTGGTCCATTGGCGTGGTTATGGTCCAGAGGAGCGTTCCTGGGTTCCCTCCGCAGATGTCCATGCTCCTGCGTTGCTCCGAGCCTTCCACGCACGCTTCCCTCTGAAACCGTTCCTTACTCCGCGGAGGAGGGGCCCTTGAGGGGGAGGTACTGTCATGGTCTTACCTTCTCACTGTTCTCCTTCGTTTGACATGTGCTGGCGGCCATCTTGGTTTCTGGGTTTCTTGTAGCCTCCCACCCTGCGGCTCCTCCTTCCCACTGGGAGGAGCTGGATGCCTAGCTCATATATATAGAAGGTCTGTGGCTTCAGTTCCTTGCTTGGTCCTCCTGTGTGCACATGCTTCAAAGACTGCTGCTGCTTCTGGTTCTTGATCCTGGCCTCGTCTGACTACCCCGTTGGTTCCTGATCCTGGCTTCGTCTGACTACCCCGTTGGTTCCTGATCCTGGCTTCGTCTGACTACCCCGTTGGTTGCTGATCCAGGCTTCGTCTGACTACCCTCCTGGTTCCTGACCTCCGTCTACGCAAGACCCTGCTTCGGTTTAGCCATCCGTTTGGACTTTAGCTACGGCTTGATTTTCAATAAAGCCTTCTTATTTCCACCCATCTCTTGTTGTACGTCTGGTTCATGGTTCCATGACACTTGCATGATGTAATTTAATTACACGTGATCATCACAGGTGTTGAATTCCTCCGAGATCCATGCCTCATTCATTTTTAGAAATGTGAGGCAATGCACACTGTTGTGAGCTAGGCGAGTGTGCTTATCATCACGATCCCTCCTGCTGCACTTAACGGCCTTTCAGACAGGACACTCAATGAGGGGCAAGCCAAGATTTTCATGGCAAATTGTGCCAGCTCTTGCCACAGGTCAAGCCTGCACACCCAGTGGTCCAGGGATTCCTTGCTTCTCAGAGTGTCCACATCGGCCGTTAACCCTATGTAGTCAGACACCTGTCGGTCTAGGCGTTCCCTGAGGCTGGATCCGGAGGTCGGCTGTCAATGGGTTGGTTGCAAGAATGATCTCATATCCGAAGTGACAAACACATCTTCCAATCGCCCTCTTCATGCTGGCACAGTAGGATTGGTATCCACACCTGTTTCGCTGTTGGTGGAAATTTGCACTAAATTGGACGTGGTGGAGCGCCCTGGCTCCTGATCATTGCCCAGGAGAATGTCGTCCTCGGTCTCCTCCCCCTAGCCTTGGACAAAATCAGGGATCCTTAACATCAGAAGAGTTAAAAGTCCCCCTCAAAGCCTGCTCTCCTTGCTCCTCCTCCTCCCCCAGCCACCATCCTCCTCTGACTCCTCTTCACACTCCTGCTGACTTGTCTCAGGTGGAGTAGCCCCCCTGGGAAATCATTCAGCATTGCGATTTCCTCTTCTCCCTGCTCCTCGATTGCTTGATCAATGACACAATACAATGCACGCCCGAGAAAGAAGGGGTAAGGAACGATGTCACTGATGGCGCCCTTGCTGCGACTGACCAGTTTGGTGATCTCATCAAATGGCTGCAGAAGTATGCTTGAGCCACTGGTGCGGTGAAAAGAAACCAAGCTCCCCAGAACATGTCCTGCTGCATAGTTCGTACAGGTAGTCATTAATGGCATGTTGCTGGAGCAGCCTATCAAGCATATACAAGGTGGAGTTCCAGTGTGTCGGGCTGTCACAAATGTCAGCAAGGCGAGCCATGGCCGTGTAAGATCTTCTAAAATGGCCAGAGATTTTCCTGGCCTGCCGCAAGACGTTCTGGCCCCCGGGGTATTTGGCAACGAATCTCAGCATGACTAAGTTCAGGACATGTGCCTTGCACGGCATGTGTGTCACTTTGCTCTGTTTCAGCGCTCAGCAGATTGGCACCATTGTCGCACACCACTTTACCAACTGTCAAATTGAGAGGGGTTAGCCACTGATTGGCCTGTGACAGCAGAGATGAAATCAGTGCAGGACTGGTGTGGTTCTTGGCTTCCAGGCACAACAGCAGCGGCACAGCATGGCAACGTCTCACCTGGGACATCAAATAGGTTCTGAGGAGCTTGGGGGGTGCAGCGGAAGAGACAGTAGCAGTGGAAAAGGAGGATTCAGCTGAGGAGAAGACTGAGGATGGAGTAGGAGGAGGAGAAGAAGAGGCAGGCCTGCATGCAATCCTTGGCGGTAACACCAAATCCACACGGGAGCTATGGGTTACATGCTTGATGGCCATCAGAAGGTTCACCCAGTGGGCAGTAAAAGTTATGTACCTTCCCTGCCCGTGTTTGCTAGACCATGTGTCTGTGGTTATATGTATCTTGGCACCGACACTGTGTGCCAGAGATATATTCACTTGCCGCTGAACGTGGCCATATAGCTCTAGGATGCCCTTCTGGGAGAAATATTTCCTTCTGGGGACCTTCCATTGCGGTGTGCCAATGGCCACAAATTTTCTAAAGGCCTCCAAGTCCACCAGTTTATATGGCAGTAGTTGGCAGGCTAGCAGTTCCGACAAGCCAGCTGTCAGCCGTTGGCAATAGGGTTACCCGGCGTCATCAACTTTTTACGCGCGAACATTTTGGCCACGGAAGCCTGTCTTCTGCCAGATAAGCGTGACGGCATGGTGGAAGGTGGAGAGGAGAACAAATTGGAGGAGAGAGGGGAAGGAGAAGAGGCAGGACGTGGAGCGCTGGGAGTGTGGCTTTGTGGGTTCTGACGGCGTTGCTCCCACTGGGCTCAGTAATGGGAGGCCAGGTGTATTCATAAGGTGGTCGTCCCTAGGTGAGTGTTGGGCTTACCGCAAAGGCTGCAGATTGCAACACTATTGTCAGCAGCTGACACGTTAAAAAAAAAAACACACCGCAGAGTCATGTGCCGGCATCCTTGGAGCACTAGAAGTTGCATGGTGGATGGCTCACTCCAGATACATTTGCAGTCTGCTTTTTGCCTCCTACTCCTTTCGAGCTCTGCCTGTTTCTCCACCTTCTCCTCCCTCTCTGCTGCCCCGTCTCTCCCTCTAAACTCCCCTCCTCTTCCTCTCTTGTGGGAACCCACGTGACGTCCATCGACACGTCATCATCGTCACCTTCACCACCACTGACATTTGAGATCTCGGAGTAGGCCGCAACAGTGGGGACCTCCCTACTTGGGCTGATCTGTGTACTGTTGTCAGACCGCTGGGTGGCGGCAGTTGCTACCTCTTCTTCTTCATCCGATGTCAAGAATGGCTGCGCATCGGTAATATCTGGGAATGGATGGGGAAATAATTCCTCTGACTCAAGTGGAGGGCCTATGGTGATGGTGATGTATTTGGGGGTGCACACAGCAGAAAGTGAGGGGGGTGCAGATACAGAGGATGAGGAGGGTGCAGAAGCAGAAGGCTGAGTGAGCCACTCAACCAACTCTGGTGTGTCCTTTGAAGTAATCGCACGCGCCTTCTCCAACTTCCCACTTAGATTCCGTCCTGGTGCACCTGCCCAACCCCTAACACTTCTGCAGAATGGCATGCTTCTTCCTCTGCCTGTCATTTAAAAAATATTTGGTGGAAACTGGTATATCAAACCGCTTAATCAGTATTTTGTGGAAGTAGGTATATCAAACCCCTTAATCGGTATTAGTGATGAGCTGTAGAAATCATATTCGAATTTGTGATATTTCACGAATAATCTGTAGAATAATCATCATATATTCGCGAATTCGTGTCTTCGTTATAGTCTACGTTATTTCTTTTTCAAGTGAAAATCGGCAAGGTAATGATCGCGTAATATTCGCATATTACGTGGGTCAAAAACTAATATGTAGCACTATAACCAGTACTTTACAGCAGATACGTCAAAGGGAAGTTGAATCAATACCCTAGATTGTGTACAGTCAATGTATAAATATCACATGCATTAGGAGTTCAGTAAACCAAATAGATCAATACCTCAAGGGTATAAGCCATTCCTTAAAGGGGTTGGCCACTTTCTGGTTACTGTTGACCAATGTGTTTGGGAGATGATTATACAGTATTGCACTTGCTAATGTATCCTTTGTTGAAATTCTTAATTATTTCCTATATTTTATTAGATATGCCTCCTTGTTTACAAAGTCTTTTGTGCTGTCCACAGGGAGGCCCTGTCCATAAGATGGCTGCTGATGGAGGGTCATGTGACCAGGCAAATCATCTCCATATGACGCCTTCTCCATTCAGATACACTGCCCCTGCCTTTTTTTCCTGTTTCTGTTGGATGTTTAGAGCAGTTGCAGTGTATCTGAATGGAGGAGGCGTCATATGGAGGTTTGCCTGGTCACATGATCCTCCATCAGCGGCCATTTTATGGACAGGACTTCGTGTGGACAGCACAAAAGACATTGTAAAAAAGGAGGCATATCTTATAAAATATAGGAAATGGTGCAGAATTCCAACAAAGGGCATATTAGTAAGTGCCAAATAATCATCTTACAAACACGTTGGGCAACAGTAACCAGTGGCCAACCCCTTTAAACATACCAGAATCTGTTATATATAACAATCTCAACATCATAGTCCCTTTCAATAATTGGTTGTTGTTTTTTTGGCCTTTGTTATAAAAAACAGAGTTTAGAAACATTTCTCTAACAGGCAATTTAATCTAAACTGGGAAGTGGAAGGAAAGTACCACTACTGTCAGAGTAAAACCAGTACAATCAGGTCTGAGCTTCAAAAGCCATAATCCAAGAGCCAAATCAGGCTCAGGAGTCTAGTGTTTCAGAACTGGTGACTAGACTGTTGAATCAGGGTCTCCTTACTTGTCCAAGCAACCATAAGACTTATGAATGGTTTAACTATCCATCCACAGGTGTCAGAGTACCCAGGGTGTACCAAGAAAACATTCCCCACACCATTACTCCACCTGCACCTGCGTGAACTGTTCACACCCATCAGGAATGGCTCATTGATTCATGCGGTGCTATAGTCTGACCCTGCCATCAGCATAGGACTTCAGAAATTTAGATTCTTCTGACCAAGTGATGTTTTTCCACTGCTCAGTGATTACATTTTTGTGCTTTTTTGTTCACTGACGTCATGCCTTCTTGTATTCCTTCAACAGCAATTGCACTTGAACTGGTCTGGTCATTGCATCTGAAGAATGCTATTACATCAACAAATTAATTTGTACAAATCAATTCACTCATCCCATTCCCTAGTCTAAAATAAAGTGGACATTTAGGGGGTCATTTGCTAAATGATATACACCAGTTTTCTGGGGTATATTTGTCACAGATTGTGGCGCAAAAGTTATTTGCACTGTAATATGCAACTTTTCCACGCTCACGCCAAGTCTAAAAAAGGGTGTGTGGCATGGGCGGGGAAGAGGACAGGCTGGCAGGCTCATCTCATTTATAATTTTCTACACCTAGTTTAGACTCTGGTCTCCTAGGGGAGATAGCTGAGGGCTTCAGCCACTCCTCTCTGATGACTGAGCTTAGGAAGGGGCCGCTCTTCCGGTCCTGGGAGGAGACAAAAGGTAAGACCTCACCTAGTTTAGGCGTAGTAAATGGTCAAAATTTAAGCCATCAAGGAAGCTGGCTGACATTTAGACCAGCGGTGGATGCTCCGAAGTTATGTAGAGGCCAGCGCCTCAACATAAATTTGGCAGGTCCACTACCAGTGCAGGGGTTATTATGACGGGGATCTAAAATGCTGGTCTTAATAAATGACCCCCTTAATGCATATGCTAGGTTGTATAATGTGAGCACCAGAATTCTGGAGTGCAGGGCTTGCCAGATTGCCCCCCTCCACCTTTGTGTTTCAGTTTCTCACCATTTTGAAGATATTAGTTGGAAAACAATGCACAGCTAGTCCTGATCTTAGCAAGAAAATGGATATAATTGAATCGAGCCTAGGCAATGATCTGTAAGCTAGTCAACCAGGACTACAGACTGATACACTGTAGCAACATACCAGAGACGTGTGCAGCTGCTGATGTATTTAGATCGCAGAGCATTGTCTACAGTGCTCCAGTGCTGAAGACTGCGGCTTAAAGCCTCCCATTGAAATAAATGGGAGGCAGAAACCACATGGCCACTGGTGAAATTTGGACAGCAAAGTAATATCTTGAAAATGGCGAGGAACTGAAGCATAAAGTATATTAGAAAGGTGTAAATTGTTTTATTTACATAATGATTAAGCGTTACTAATGTAAATCCAGAACACCCCTTTAAAATATTGCCGTCTACAATCCTATGTGACTGCACATTAGATAAAACATCACATTATGAGCTGTCAGAGGACACAAGGTGGTTTTACATGGGTCAGCCCTAAATGAGTGCCGACTGACATTATCACAAGTCGATTGGTATTTGTATAATGGAACTGCTTACCAACTGGTGCAAACAAAACGGGGGACGAGTTCTAGTCAATACAATTGTTCGTTTGCATATTGTCGATAGCACATCCTCTGTTTACATGGGGCGATTCTGACCAGTAAGCATTTTCATACCCACATGCAAAGTGTGATCCATCCACACATGATCATTCGATCATATATCAGCTGATCGCTGAGATGTTTAGCGGGTCTAGAAATGGTGGAACAAATATTCCTACAAATGCTTGTTTCCAACATTCTCTAAATTCAACTCGGCTACATCTGTTTTTAGGTAAGATTTCAATACTAATATAATACCATTTAGCCCTAAACTCCTTGTTTGCCTGACCTCCGCTTTCTGATAGAGTACATCTGCATGCCGATAATTATTTCATACCAAACTATAATTTCATTGCTGACCTGATTGATACTGTTTAGAGAATGACTCCCTTGAAGCGGCATAGCCCATTAAAGACATTAATCAAATCATTAACATTTTGTCATCCTGTCAGCCATGAAATATTGACCCGATCTGTTTTGTACTTCTCCTCATTTTCTGCTTCTCCATTGTTATCGCTGCAGAAATGGTAAAAGTTCACGATATAATTCCGCTAGATGGAAATCATTGCTCTATACCATTTGTGCTTGTCTGCGTTACTGTAACCTCCAAAATACGGCTTGACTTGAAAGCTTTCAATCTCACGTTTAATTATGGAAGGCTTAATGAAATTATACAATAGTAGGAGCGTTGTTTACGAATGCTTTCATATGAACATTTAATAAAAGCAGTGGCAAAATGCTCCACATTGGGGTAAAGGGTTTACTTCATCACTGTACCACAAATAACACAACAAACTTTTATTATGCTAGGTTTTCAGCCTCCAAGGACTAATGTACCATTCGTGCCATTGTTTTCATCGCTAGTGCGGAAAACGTTTAGTGCGTCGCTCCTTGTTTCCCTCTAATAGGTTAAGCCATAACACATAGTAGGAAGCATTTATAAAAGGTCTTACATTAAAGTAGAAATACATAAAAGTGAACAAAAAATAGTTTGTACTCAATTTGTAAAAGCTTAACTGACTTGTTATTATTAAAAGGGGCTCTCTAAAGATATGTAGAAATGTGGATCCAATAGTACTGTACTTGACATGCCTACACTTTTTATAAAAACTATATTGAAATGTATTCCATAAGATATTACCTTTAGCGTCTGCACTTTAATGTGTTAGGGGAAGGGAGGGGGTGTTAATTCTCATCTCGCTCCAATGGGGATGATCTACATCAGGGATGGCCAACGCCTACAGCAGGGCATGGTGGGAGTTGTAGTTTTACAACAGCTGGAGAGCCACAGGTTGGCCATGCATGACCTAAATTAACAGACACAACCATGGTCAAGGGTGAAGCTGCTATAATATTAAGCGGTACCTTTTATATGGCATTCATCTATGGAGAGCATTGTGCACCTCTCATCTATAGAATAGTGTTGTAGAGAGAACATACTGTATACTACTATAAGAATTGCTTTCATGTTGAGCATGAGCATGACAAATTTGGAATTTACAGTACCGAAGCTGACTTCGGATTGCTGTTTTAAAATGGTTTTCAAGTTGCACAATCAAAGTCCGAAGTTCTTCTTGCGAGACTTCGGGCTTAACGAATTTCACCTCCGCACAGCCAATGCATTTGAATGCCATACGGAGACTCATTACAGCATTTAAAGGAAGTTTTGAACCAAGTGACTTCAGATCTATGATCCAAAGTGCACTTTGCTCAACGCTTATTACAATATGACCCTGGACAGTGGCTGGTTCTCTTATTTTACTGTCAGAGACCACCAAACATGTTTGACCATGAAGCCATTTTTTGGCTGGTGTTTTTCTATCAGTCAAGGAACGTGATGCTTAATTCTTATTTTCCATGCCAGAAACAGTTAGTCATTGTAAGGAGGGCCATTCAATTTAACGGGCTGTCCATAGATGAACCGGTCTTGATCAGGTAACTTTATAAGGACATTTTGTCACATGTACATTTTCTTAACACATGATGGGGGTTGTGACTGCAAGAGTTTAATCTATATCCACTAATTCAATTTCACACTTACTATCCGATCGGGTACTGTAACAAATTGAGCTTAAGTCACACCCCAACAGAGTCCATACACCCAGGAGCACCAGCGCCACCAACAACTTTTCAGAAGTGGTGTGTCACTTCTTTGTAGTTTATTTTGGATACGTTTCCTATGGAAGTCAATGGGAAAGGGGTAAAATACATTGATGAGTAGGAGATGTATTTGTTGTGTATTTGGCGGCTTTTACATCACCACAGACAAGCTTTTCTCCAAGGCCAATTTCCATTTTGATCTGCTTCTGATTTATTGTCCATGCGAACATAGCCTCATGTAACAGATTTTTCATGTGAATAAATTTGACTTGGATTTGCAAGAAAATTGACATGAACAGATTTGCAGTTTCGTATGCCACGGGTTTTACGTGTGCATGAAAATTATAGGCGCCATTTGGACAGTGTCGTGGATTTCTCATTGCAGCATATAACAGGGCTGTACTTAGAGTTCATGCTGCCCTAGACACTTCTCTACAGAGAAAAATGCAGTTGCAGTGCCACAAGACGCTATGGCTCCATGCAGTCTAGTAAGTAAGCAAATGCTAACCCATTGCTGTTTAATGGCCACAGAATTTTTTCTCAAAAAGGATTTAAAGGGGTTTTCCTTAGGATTGGTCATCAATATCGAGATTGTCAGGGGTCTAACTACAGGCACTTCTGCCAATCAGTTTACCAAGCACAGCTCTGTCCTTTGGATAGTTGCTGTGCTTGGTATTGAAGCTCAGCTTCAGCCACATTCACTTGAATTTGTCTGATTTGACCGATGAACATGATGTCACAGGCCTAGGAAGAGGATGTGGCACTCGCAAGAGTCTCTTCAAACAACTGATCGGCTGGTATAGGTTATATCAAAATCTGATGAGCTTGTATGAGATTTTTTGGTGTGGGATGAGCTACTTTATCATTGGTACTATTTTTGGGAACATATTACTTTATGATCCTTTTTGTTCCGTTTTTTTTCTAGCAGATGCAATAAACAGCAAACAATAATTATGGTACTGTGACCCTTTTATGACATTCACTTTCTGTTTTATAAAATGGCTAATTAATGTTGCGGCAATACCTACCAGCATTCACATCACAGGGCACAGATAGGTAAAAGAGGGAGACGCCTCCTTCTGTCTAAACGTTTAAATGCCATGGTGACTATTTATCATGGCACACCTAATGAGTTTAACAGCTGGGATCCATATAGCGCCAAGGCTGTAGATATATGGCAGAAGGTGCTGAGGGGTTACAATTCATCCCCTGCTTGAATAGGTGTCCTGTTCGACAGTCATTTGGGTTCTTGGTGGGGTGATAGGATGTTTAATCTGGAGTCTTTCTGGGAGATCTTTATTTGGAGTATGATAAAAGGGGCCACAATCTTGGGAGGGATGGGGTGGTGTTGCACAAGCAGGGTCATTAACTCCAGGCCCACTCCATTATATATTAGCGTGGTCTTGGAATTATTTAGGACCACAAACAGCTTTACATTATTGTATTTATTTATTAAACCTAATACAAATGTAATGTAAATCACTTTTGGGGTTTATTTATTTATTTTTGGCACTTATATAGCGCTACTATATTCTGCAGCCCTTTACAGACATTAGCATCCAACTGTCCCCAGTGGGGCTCACAATCTAAGGTCCCTATCAGTATGTCTTTAGAGTGTGGGAGGAAACCAGAGAACCCAGAGGAAACCCTCAAAAACACAGGGAGAACATACAAACTCAACGCAAATGTTGTCGAACCTAGGACCCCAGTGCTGAAAGGCACCAGTGCTAACCACTGAGCCACCGTGCTGCCCCGGGTTCCAGATAATTACAAGATAATTCTATTGTGGAGGGTGCTTGGAGTGAATGACATTTACCTGTGGGGATGCCTCTCTTTACCTATCCAGGAAAGTAAAGTCACTATAGGCTACATCGGGTTCATGACCCTCCACCTTCCTCTGGAATGTGCATTACTTAAGTCCTGATGATGTGCTGGCGATGACACTCCCCACCCCTCCTCCAGCAATTCACCGCCATAAGCACCTGCCCTCCAATGACTAGTGGCAAATATGGGCCTGGCATATAGTAAAGTTTCTTGTATCACACATTTTTCATCAAAACTTTTTCATCAAAGTTTTAAAAAATCTGTATACTTACAGCTGAAGAGATATGACCTAGGAAAAAGTGTGAAGTGTAGCTTCACATGTCATTGGTTTTTCTCTGTATTACACTCAGTAGATTTAATCTCAATGCTTTTATTAAGAAGAATGCTAGATTCTGCCGGCCTGAGAAGTGTCACATTTTAACTAAACCTATTATAGCGAGTAATGCCCATTGCCCAGAAAGCCTCTCCATTTTCAGCCATCATCTCTAGAAGTCAGAGTCAGTCACTATTGTCACAGAGAACACCTCATAGCTTGCTTTTCCATTAAGAAACACTAGTGTAACTGTACTTTTAAAAACCTTTTTCCATGTCATAGTGAACAACATATCAAAGGGTTTGATCAGTTGTGGTCCAACTGCAGAGACTCCCATTCGCTAAAACGAGGAGCTAGAAGCACTCACACAGACCACTGTTTCTCCTCACTACTGACGATGGACTCAACAGAAAGTCTATGAGCCCTTCTGAAGTCCAACTCCAGCAGTGAGGACAGACGCCTCTGTATGAATGCTTCTATCTTCTCATTTTAGCTATCAGCAGGGGTCTCAGCACTCTAATCCCCACCCATCAAAACTTTTGATATGTCACTAACACAAATTAAATGTTTTCTTTTTTTGAGTACAGTTACAATTTATGAAACATAATCTCAAGTACGCTTAATTTATATAATAGTAGAGTAATTCATAGATCTCAGAAATTAGTGTAGCGTCTCTTTATGAGTAAAACTGGCCATCAACAAGACAACTGGCCAAATCTCTCAATTCTGTCTTAAAGGCATATCCACATGGGACAGGACCTCTGTGGATTTGCCTTTTTGGATTTGCGTTCATTAGGTGAGGGGAATCTACACAACCATATGATTAATAATTATCTGTAACTTCTATTACAATACATATGGCTTATACAGTGGGTATTACGTTCAATGTATAAAAATATAGGTGGCTACATACAGCCAAATATTATTAAAAGGGTTTTCCAAGATCTTTTTACTGATGACCTATCCTGTTGGGCCCCCTACAAATCAGCTGTTTAAGAAAGCTCTGGAGATCACATTTGATAGATAGTGGCTTTGCTTGCTATCGCAGCTCAGCCCCATTGAAGTGATTTCACTTCATTGGGGCTGAGCTGTGCCTAGGCTATGTGACCAATGAAGGTGATGTCACTTGGTCTAGGGAAAACTACGAGAAGGCCACGGCACTACTGCAAGCCCCAGTGCCTTCTCAAATAACTGATCTGTAGGGATCTCGGGTGTTGGACTCGCACTGATCAGATACTGATGACCTATCCAGAGGATAGGTATTTGGTAAAAAGTTCTTGGAAAACCCCTTTAACTATAAGTAAGCAGAAGAACAGAGCAATACAATATAACAATATATTATAACATTAATCAGCAAATCATGTAGGAGATATTTAGATTAAAGGGGTTGTCCCATGAAAAATATTCTATAGTTTTCAAACCAGACCTGGATCTAAATTCTTTTGTACTTGCATGTAATACAAATTTAGCATAGCCACTGAGTTACTTAATAAAATGTATCTGTATAGCTTCATTTGCTGTTTGTTTCTTATGACTTTGTCCTGCTCACTGAGAAGGCCGCACATGCTCAGTGTCATCCTTCATCTGCCTTCTGAGCTGTGATAGGTAGAGCTGAGACACGCCCCCTTAGCTGCAGCAGAAAAGACACTCCCCTTGAGCTGCCAGCTTTGTATAAATCTAGCAGAGCAATTAATGGAGAGATCTCTGGGTCCATCTGAGGTACAGGGCTGGTTCTTGTTTTGTTAGAAAGAGATTGTCATGCACTATATGATCTCTGATTTTCATTTTTCACATTAGTCATTGGATAACCCATTTAAATAATACTAGTAACACTTTCAGTATCCTAAGCCAACAGGAATATTAGGTATTAACCTCCTAACTTAGAGATAAGCGAATCGAAGCTGATGAAGTGGAATTCGTTCCGAATTTCAGGAAAAATTCTATTTGCTCTGAAGCCGAATTTCCTCTCTCCTCGTGGTAACGAATCACATTTTTTCCTAAAATGTCTGCTGCACATCTGAGGACATGGAGAAAGGAACTCTGGGAAGGTGGGATCACCCATAATGTCATGCATGCAGCCAATCAGCAGCCAGCCAGCCCTGTGATGTCACAGCCCTATAAATAGCGTCAAATCTTAGATTCTGCCATTTACCAATGTACTTAGTGCAGGGAGAGACGTCAGGAGGTGCTAGGGACAGTGTTAGAAAAAACTTCATTGTGCTAAAAAAATTATTTACAAGTGCAGGGAAAGATTATTCAAGGTGCAGGGAAAGGATAGGGAGGAATCATTCTACAGCATTTATGTTGAACAGGGTTCAGTAGGGGAGGTTACAGCCTGGGTAATAGAAAGAATCTGATTACATCTTGCTGCGCTGACTGGGGATTCAAATTGCCATTATACAGCTCTGTAATTCCAGCAACTACTGTTTGATACAGACATTAACAGGGTTATTTACAAGGAAATATTTCTACGTCTTATTTGCCCTTGTGCAGTGCAGTTATATGTTCTAAATAGGGTTGAGCGAACCTGAACTGTAAAGTTCGGGTTCATACCGAACTTTAGGATTTTTGGAACCCCGGACCCGAACATTTCAATAAAAGTTTGGGTTCGGGTTCTGTGTTCGGCTGTGTTATGGTGCTTTTTGAAAGGCTGCAGAGCAGCCAATCAACAAGCTTTTAACTCTGTACCCTTAGAAGCCATTACAGCCATGACTACTAATGGCATGGCTGTGATTGGCCAGTGCAGCATGTGACTCAGCCTCTATATAAGCTGGAGTCACGTAGCGCTGCACATCACTCTGCTCTGATTAGTGTAGGGATAGGATGCTGCTGCTGTGAGGGAGAGAATAGGACAGAATCTTTAATCTGAAGTGCTTGTTAACTCAGCGATCTACCTAGATTTTGTTTTGTGGGTGTAGTGCACAATCTTTTTACCCTGCCCTGAGCCCAGTGACCCAGAAAAATTGCTTTTGTCCATCTGTTAGGTGGGCGGCGGCCATTTTATGCAAGCTCAGTGCACCAGCACAGTATATGTGCATTTGTGACAGTCAAATAGAAGCTTGAACTACTGCAATTAAATTCTAGGTTTTAAAAAAATCACCCATTTTGGGCAAGACGTAGGGTCTTGCCCAAAATGGGTGATTTTTTTAAAACCTAGAATTTAATTGCAGTAGTTCAAGCTTCTATTTTTTTAAAACCCAGAAAATTATTGCTGTATTTCTAGATTAAATTGCACACTAATGCTGCAAAGTCCACTTTTGGGCAAAATACTCAATTTTACAGCCCTTGCTGCATCTGTAAGTGTGAAATGCAAGCGTTATATACTGCTGGCATATTCTGCTAGTAAGAAAACACCCATTTTGGGCAAAGTACTTAATATTGCAGCCTTTACTGCATTTGTGATTGTTAAAAACAAGCTTGAAATACTTCAATAATTTTCTGGGTTTTAAAAAACACCAATTTTTGGCAATACCCTTCATCTGGGGCCTCTGCCGCATTAGTCAGTGTGCAATTTAAGCTACAAATACAGCTATTATTTTCTGGGTTTTAAAAAACACCCTTTTTGGGGAAAAATACTCAATTTTACAGCCCTTGCTGCATCTGTACGTGTTAAATTCAAGCGTTATATACTGCTGTCATATTCTGTTATTAAAAAAACACCCTTTTTGGGCAAAATACTTAATTTGCTGCCTTGTTTGCAGCTGTCAGTGTGAGATACATGCTTTAGATACTGCTGTGCTGATCTGTTATTAAGAAACACCCATTTTGGGCAAAATACTTAATTTGCGGCCTTGTCTGCATTTGTCAGTGTGAAATTCAAGCATTATATACTGCTGTCATATTCTGTTATAAAAAAAACCACCCTTTTTGGGCAAAGTACTTAATATTGCAGCCTTTGCTGCATCTGTGAATGTTAAAAACAAGCTTGAAAAACTTCAATAATTTTCTGGGTTTTAAAAAAACACCCATTTTTGGCAATACCCTCCATCTGGGGCCTCTGCCGCATTAGTCAGTGTGCAATTTAAGCTAGAAATACAGCTATAATTTTCAGTTTTTTAAAAAAAAAACTTTTTGGGCAAAATACTCAATTTTACAGCCCTTGGTGCATCTGTACGTGTGAAATTGAAGCGTTTATATACTGCTGTGATATTCTGTTATTAATATTGTACTTAATATTGCAGCCTTTGCTGCATTTGTCATTGTGAGATACACGCGTTAGATACTGGTGTTCTATTCTGTTATTAAAAAAACACCCATTTTGGGCCAAAATCTTAATTTGCAGCCTTTGCTGAATCTGTCAGTGTGAGATACATGCGTTAGATACTGTTGTTCTATTCTGTTATTAAAAAAAAAACACCCATTTTGGGCCTAAAACTAAATTTGCGGCCTTTTCTGCATCTGTCATTGTGAGATACACCCTTTAGATGCTGTTGTTCTATTCTGCTATAAAAAAAACACCTATTTTGGCCAAAAATCTTAATTTTGCAGCTTTGGCTGAATCTGTCATTGTGAGATACACCCTTCAAATACTGTTGTTCTATTATGCTATTAAAAAAAAAACACCTATTTAGTCAAAGATCTTAATTTTGCTGCATCTGTCACTGTGATATGCACCCTTTAGATACTGTTGTTCTATTCTGCTATAAAAAAAAACCACCTACCGTATTTTTCGCCCCATAAGACGCACTTTTCCCCCCCAAAAAATCGGGGGGAAATGCCCCTGCGTCTTATGGGGCGAATGCTGACAATTGAACATCGCTGGATGCGAAGTAGCGTGAGCTGGGGCCGGGGGAGGGACTGGGAGGAGGAGCTGGGGGCCGGGAATAGCGGCGGGGCGGTGCAATCAATGTACTATAGCCCCGCCCCGCCGCTCCGGTATACTAATATTAAATGTCTTATTCGATTAAAATGTATTATATATGCCCCCTCACTCCTATATTGCTAATTGTACCTTAAATCCTATTCCTAGGTGCTGTAATGCAGGCTGGGCGGGCGGCAGCGTAACTCCTTGATGTCACGTGCCTGCGCCGCCTACTTTATGAATGAAGCAGGCAAGTGACGTCAGCGAGTGACGCGCCGGCCGCCCGGCCTGCATTACAGCACCTAGGAAAAGGATTTAAGGTTCGATTAGCAATATAGGAGTAAGGGGGCATATCTAATACAATTTAATTGAATAAGACATTTAATATTAGTATACAGGCGGCGGCGGCGGGGGGGGGGGAGCTATTGGATGATCGGTGGATGGCACAGTTAAGGGGGGGGGGGGTCTGTGGATGCCACTATTATGGGCTGGGGGGCTGTGGATGGCACTGTTATGGGCTGGGGGGCTGTGGATGGCACTGTTATGGGGTGGGGGGGCTGTGGATGGCACATATGTAACAGTGCCACCCACAGATCCCCCCTGTAACAGTGCCATCCACAGATCCCCCCTGTAACAGTGCTATCCACAGATCCCCCCCCCCCTGTAACAGTGCTATCCACAGATCCCCCCCCCCCTGTAACAGTGCTATCCACAGATCCCCCCCCCCTGTAACAGTGCCATCCACAGATCCCCCCCCCTGTAACAGTGTGTCAGTCATCCACAGATCCCCCCCATAACAGTGTCTGTCATCCACAGATCCCCCCATAACAGTGTTCGTCATCCACAGATCCCCCCATAACAGTGTCCGTCATCCACAGATCCCCCCATAACAGTGTCCGTCATCCACAGATCCCCCCATAACAGTGTCCGTCATCCACAGATCCCCCCATAACAGTGTCCGTCATCCACAGATCCCCCCATAACAGTGTCCGTCATCCACAGATCCCCCCCATAACAGTGTCCGTCATCCACAGATCCCCCCCATAACAGTGTCCGTCACCCACAGATCCCCCCATAACAGTGTTCGTCATCCACAGATCCCCCCATAACAGTGTCCGTCATCCACAGATCCCCCCATAACAGTGTCCGTCACCCACAGATCCCCCCATAACAGTGTCCGTCATCCACAGATCCCCCCATAACAGTGTCCGTCATCCACAGATCCCCCCATAACAGTGTCCGTCATCCACAGATCCCCCCATAACAGTGTCCGTCATCCACAGATCCCCCCATAACAGTGTCCGTCATCCACAGATCCCCCCATAACAGTGTCCGTCATCCACAGATCCCCCCATAACAGTGTCCGTCATCCACAGATCCCCCCATAACAGTGTCCGTCATCCACAGATCCCCCCATAACAGTGTCCGTCATCCACAGATCCCCCCCATAACAGTGTCTGTCATCCACAGATCCCCCCCATAACAGTGTCCTTCATCCACAGATCCCCCCATAACAGTGTCTGTCATCCACAGATCCCCCCCATAACAGTGTCCTTCACAGATCCCCAGTAATAGTGCCACCCACAGACCACCATTAGTTCCAAACCCACCAAAAGCACACCTTTTGGTTAAAAATAATTTTTTTCTTATTTTCCTCCCCAAAAACCTAGGTGCGTCTTATGGGCCGGTGCGTCCTATAGGGCGAAAAATACGGTATTTAGGGCAAACATCTTAATTTTGCAGCCTTTGCTGCGTCTGTCATTATGAGATACACCCTTTAGATACGGTTGTTCTATTCTGCTATTAAAAAAACACCTATTTAGGGCAAAAATCTTAATGTTGCAGCCTTTGCTGCATCTGTCATTGTGAGATACACCCTGTAGATACGGTTGTTCTATTCTGTTATTAAAAAAACACCCATTTTGGACAAGATCCTAAATTTGAGAAATATGAGGAGAGCATCAAATAAGGGACGTGGCCCCGGTCGTGGTACTGCTGGTTGAGCTCCTGTTGCAGGGAGAGGACGTGGTTGATCTGTGCCAGCTACATGCACAAGTGAAACACCTTCCTCAGGTGCGAGTAGGCGACAGAACCTGCAGCGGTATTTGGTCGTACAGGCAATAGTAGATTGGGTTGCTAACAGTGCCTCCAGTTCCTTTACATTGTCTCCTACCCTGTCTACTGCTGAAAGATCAGAGTTGGCACCTGCAGCCGATGTCCATCAGTCTTTCACCCCACCCTCTTGCAAATCAGCCAAGCAGTCTGAGCCCCAAGTCATGCAGCAGTCTCTTCTGCTTTTTGATGACTCTGTTGGCAGGGTTTCCCAGGGCCATCCACCTAGCCCTGCCCCAGAAGTGGAAGAGATTGAGTGCACCGATGCCCATCCACTTATGTTTCAAGATGAGTACATAGGAGGACCACAGCAGCACATCTCGGATGATGACGAAACACAGGTGCCAACTGCTGTGGCTTTCGGAAGTGTGTAGACCGACAGGAGGGCAGGGGTGAAGACTGGGCAGAAGATGATGTGAAGAACGATGAGGTCCTCGACTTCACATGGAATCAAGGTCATGCGAGTGACCTGTGTAGTTCAGATAAAAAGGCGGTGGTCGCACAGAGCCACCAGCACAGCAGAAGAGGGAGCAGTGTGCAAAAGCGGAGAGGCCATCCCATAGACCAGTGATGGCTAACCTTGGCACTCCAGCTGTGGTAAAACTACAACTCCCAAGATGTGACGCTTGCTTGGCTGCTCTCAGAACTCTATAGAAGTAAATGGAGCATGCTGGGGGTCGTAGTTTCACCACAGCTGGAGTGCCAAGGCTAGCCATCACTGCCATAGACAGTATGAGTGCTACTGCCCACCGCAGCAAGGGACCAAGCACACCAAAGCCAGCTCCAAGGAGTTCCCTGGCGTGGCAGTTCTCCAGACAATGTGCTGACAAGACACGCTGTGCAGTAAGAGCCTGAAGAGAGGCATAAACATTCTCAATCTGAGTACATCCTGTATGACCAGGCATCTATGTGCAAAGCATGAGCTGCAGTGGAGTAGACACCTCAAAAAAACAAAAAAGGTCTCTGGCTCCTCCTGCTTCCTCTTCTGCTGCAGTCTCGGCCTCTTCATCCACCTCTGGAGTGACAGTGCCACCTGCCACCTCGCAAACAGACTATCTGCCAGCAACACCACCACTTGGGTCATCAAGCATCTCCACAATGTCCCACGGAAGTGCTCAGCTCTCCATCTCCCAAACACTGGAGCGGAATAGGAAGTACCCCCCCCCCTACCCACCTGCGATCCCTGGCCCTGAATGCCAGCATTTCAAAATGACTGTCCTTTGAAATGCAACCATTGCGTCTGGTGGAGACGGAATGTTTTAAAAGCCTTATGGCTGTACCTGTCCCACAGTACATCGTGCCCAGCCACCACTACTTTTCGAGGCCTGCCATCCTTTCCCTGCACAACCAAGTAGGGGACAAAATCAGGTGTGTACCGTTCAACGCCATCTGTGGCAAGGTCCACCTAACTACGGATACGTGGACCCATAAGCACGGTCAGGGACGTTATATCTCCATACCAGCACACTGGGCTTTAGTTTGCCTCCTGTTGCTTCCTCCTCCTACTCCGCTTCCTCATCCTCTACTGGCTCCTCATCCAGTCAGCGTAACACCTTTGCAACCAACTTCTGCACAGTAAGGGGTAAACGACAGCAGGCAGTTTTAAAACTTATCTGTTTGGGGGACAAACCCCACACCGCCCAGGAGCTGTGTACGGGCCTTGAACAACAGACCAATGAGTGGTTGGTGCTAGTGAGCCTCAAGCCTGGCCTGGTGCTGTGCGATAATGGGCGAAATCTCGTAGCAGCTCTGGGACTAGCCGGTTTGAAGCACATCCCTTGCTTGGCTCATGTGAGTAATTTGGTGGTGCAAAGGTTCCTTAAAAATTACCCCGATATGTCAGAACGCTTTTGGCGTTCTCACCCTGCTGCTCACCTATCAGTGCTGCAACGTAACTTCGGCCTTCCCGCTCACCGCCTCGTATGCGACGTGTCCACAAGGTGGAACTCCACCTTGCACATGCTGGCCAGACTGTGCGAGCAGCAGCAGGCGATAGTGGAGTTTCAGTTGCTCTGCGGCCTCCATGTGAGACCTGTGACTGGGCCTCCATGTGAGACCTGTGTTCCTTGTTGCTCTGTTTCGAGCACTCCACCAACTTGGCCAGTGCCGATTTTGGGTGTGATATACCCCGGCTGTACCTAGTTGACAGGTAAAAACATTTCAATAATTTGTTTGTTACATTTTCTGGTGAAATTCGCCAATTTTTGGGTGTGATATACCCCCTGCTGTACCTAGTAGACAGGTAAACAAATTTCACTAATTTGTCTGTTACATTCTCGGTTGAAATTCACCAATATTTGGCTGTGATATACCCCTGCTATACCTAGTAGACAGGTAAAAACATTTCACTAATTTGTCTGTTACATTCTTGGGTGACATTTGACCATTTTTTCCGTGATTAAACCCCTGACCTGCATAGGTGATAGTGACATAAATTTTTTAAAAATCATCTGTTACAATGTGACATTTTACCAATTTTGCCGTGTACAAACCCTTGCTCTGCATAGGTGACAGGGAATAAAATTTTAAAAATTCTTCTTTAATTGATGCGCGCCGTTCCTTTCATTCAATGCCTAAACTTTAACAACTTGTCCCACATTTGCGCTTCAAAAATTTGTCCCGCTTTTCCACTCGATCATATTTAATTTGAAAAAATTTACCTCCCTTGGATGTGGTCTCTCTTTCTCATGCTCCCTCTCCGGCGTGGAACCCTGATTCGCCGATAACCGTGATCAACATGGTAGGCTCAGAAAAGAACATTGAAAGTTGATAGAGAAGTTATCTAAATGGAGCGTGAACGTCACGGTGACAAAGCGGCAGCAGGGCCTCTCCAGTCTAATGTTTCCAAATCCTAAATACCTCAGTGACATTCCCTATAATTTTTTATTAATCATTCCAATAACAGGGCATCTTAAGAGTCTGTATTGTTATTTATCGTCTCTACCTCCCCGAGTTGGGAGTGGGTAATTGCCGTGCGCCCCCTTCTTTCCTTCGATTCTTCCGTTTTAATACCTTTTCCCACATTTCCACTCGATCACAATTAAATTGCATCCATTGATCTCCCCTGGATGTGGTCTCTCTTTCTCACGCTTCCTCTCCGGCATGGAACGCTGATTCACCGCTAACCGTGATCAACATGGTAGGCGCAGAAAAGAACATCGAAAGTTGATAGAGCAGATATCTATTTGTATCGTGAACATCACAGGGACGTGAGACATGGTGGGGCAGTATGTTTGCACACGTTTACACAAACTGACTGATGGTTCTGCCCTCTGCAACTTCTGGGTCTCCAAATTGGGCACATGGCCTGAGCTTGCCCTTTACGCCTTGGAGGTGCTGGCCTGCCCTGCAGCCAGTGTATTGTCTGAACGTGTTTTAGCACGACTGCAGGGGGTTATCACAGGTTATATTTCCCAATGTTTTTGGGTTTACCCTAATTTAAAACAATAAAAAAAATTTTTTAACCAAAAAGCACTGTAGGCTATCTCCTCCTCCTCCACCGCCGATTCCACCTACACCGCCACATCCACTGCCTCCTCAACCTCCTACTCCATATGGACCTCATCCTACTAGATCAAGATTATTTTTTTTTATTTCTACGTATTTTTTTATTTAAAGTAATTTCCCTATCCACATTTGTTT